>NC_081415.1:725626285-725948785 GCF_030272615.1 Cryptomeria japonica | reverse complement strand
TTTGACTTGTTCGATTGTCATGTTGTATATATTTTTGAAATAGATATTAACTAAATATTATGCATCTAATATATGAGCATTGATTGAATCTAATATGAATATGAATATGAATATATTTTGAGTAAAAACATTATCTTTGTTAGGTACTTAATTGCAATATTATGGACCTCTATCCATTCCTCTTCTATAACATGTAGTAGACATTGCACACGTAGTGGCCCCTCTCCCTTACTAATTTTTTGAAACTGTAGACACCTAAAATTGTCTTAGCCGAATTGAATATATCTTTTATTTATTTAATTCTTATATAAAACCTTCTTCTTCTTCTTCTTCTTTTTTTTTTTTTTTTGGCAGAAACCTTGAATTGCTCTTTGAACCATTTGGCATCATGTTTGCAATAAGTACCCACACAACTAATACAAATCCCCATTTCTTGAACAAATATCTCAATGATTAAAGCATGCGAGTTGTATCACCCAAAACAACTTTTTCTTTTCTCGTCAAATTCTGACAATCAATAGATCTTGAACCACGTTTTTGAGGGGCCTCATCCTCATATTTGTTTGGCAATAACACCCTTACATCTCCTTGTGTCGTCCTGTCTTCCATGCCAAGACATCACCTTATCTCTCCATTGCTAGTGTGTGGGACAGGGCTTGTGCATACTCAAACCCAAGACCTCCCATGTAGGAGGCTCCTAGCTAACTGCTACATTGTGGGGTCATCTCCTATCCTAAACCTTCTATTAATTAAATAGATTTGTATTTATTTAATTAATTCATTAATCCTCTTCTAGTCTTTCCCCATTTAAATAAATATTTTTATTTATTTAAATTATCTTTTCTCTAAATTAAATGGCTCCACCTTTTCTTTTAATTAAATAAATCTTTATTTAATTAATTAATTCATTAGCTTTTTCCCTCCATGACACTTGTTATTCATCTCCTAATTTACCTTTAATCACCTCTCTAATATTTTTCTATTTTCTATACCTACCCTCTAATCTAAGCTGACTATTTATCCCCTCACCTCTTAATCCTAGTCCTCCATTCTAGGGTATTCTCTATAAAAAGATAATCTTTTCTTTATCCATCCATAATACTCAAATAATATCTCAATCATTCAAGCGAAACGTCTACATATTGTCAAACTACACAACCACAATCCATTCTTTATTGAGCTCTTGCACACACATAAAATATGAGAGCAACCAACATATCAAAGCAAGATCAATGGAGATAAGAAACAATGAAGATCAAATCCTAATGAGCGTGTGAATGGTACAATCTTTCATATTTGTTGCTTTGCATGTTTTTAGGTTCTTCATTAGTGTATGGTGGATTTCATTGTATAACTAGGGTTTTATGTGCTTGGATCTTTATAAGTTTTACAATAATTTGAATTCCCGATTTCATTGCACATAGAAACAATTGATTGATAATGATAACTTTTCCATTTTTATCTTTTAACATTGATGCTTTGAGGCTGAGATTTCATGGAGGGGGGCTTCCTAACAAATAAAACTAGAGTTGTTGAGATTTTCTATGAATATTTTAAAGTTGACAGTCCCATGAATTTCGTACTGCAACTCTTAAATTTAAGGGATGCAGATGGTCCCATGAACATTGTAGTGCAGATCAATTTAAGTTTAAGCTCCTAAGTTTAAGCAAGACAGTGGTAAATAAATTTAGTTTTCCCTCTCAAATTTAACTGATTGACAAGTGACATAATATATTTTTTTTAAATACTCTTTTTAAAAAAAAAAGATTCCAAATAATCTTGTGACAAATAAAAATTCATAAGACTACCTCTTCCTTATAAATAAAAACTTAAGCCCCATAGAACGTGCAATTCCACGCTTCTTGCCACTTTTTGCAATGAGGTTAATTCTTAAGAAAATGTGCAAAATCGCAATAAAATGAAATCACGCTTGGAAAACGTCCACTTGTAGACGTGTATACTTAATGCAGTTCAAGGGCCTGCCTTTTTGACAAATAAACATTGACATCGTATTGAAATTGAACGAAATCAATTAAGAAATCTTGCATATTTGAAAATCGAAACCCCAGTAGAATACCCAGTCAGAATTCAACTAAATTTATTCTCATATTGCAAAATTCTCTCCCCTTCCCGAATAGAAAACCCAGTCAGAATTCAATTAAAATTCTTCTTATATTGCAAAATTCTCTCTTCCCTTCAAATATCACAACCGCTGTATAGATCCTGTCAAGACCGAAAACACAGAGGTTTTAGCCTCTTCTTATCTGGGTCTTCTCATATGCTATCGGTTTTAGGGTTCGACAGTTTGATATATGTATCAAACTCAACATTTTCTCCTCAGATTGACGGAGCTGAATTTTTTTTTTTTTAAGGTCTGTGCTCCACACAGGGATTCCAACAGATTGATGCTATATCATTTCCAAAAAATTTTAGCAGGGTATCGTCTGGATTGAACCCAACTGTTGGAATCGAACCCTAGGTAAGTTTAGTCCTGCTCTGCGAAATCTGGGCATTTAATACTCGTATTTGTTTTTTCTGATGTAGTGCACCCGTAAAAAAATGTTAGCTTATTCCATGTATTTATATTTTTCGAATAGCGTGCCTGTGCATTCATAAATTTTATTTTGACAGCGTATCTTTGTTTTATCATCCTTTGCGGCAAATTATGGTATTTTATATAGCGAACTTTCTGAGAGTCGATTAATTTTGCAGAGACAACTTTACTTATCTAAACCCAAAATTATGGCTTCACATAGGATGTCAATGGCTTGTTTTTCGCTCGCATGGCTATTTACTGTTTATCCCGGATCGGGTGCCGAAGGATGACATAGATTCGGACATCGTATTTGATGGTTGCTTCCCAATTTTTGAGCGATCTTAGACTCGCCAGCACAGAAGTCAAACAGGTTGATTCTGTGAACGAATTGCATAGAAGAGGGAAGTGCCCTGTTTCAAGAGGTCTCAAGATGAATCAAGATTTTGATTCAACAAATATTGATGCACCAAAGTCTCCTAAATCCCAGATTCCTAGTCATAAGCTATCTATTGTACCCCTAGTCTTTCTAATTTTTTATGAAGTTTCTGGGGGACCTTTTGGTGTTGAGGACTCTGTGAAAGCTGGGGGACCTCTCTTAGCCATTCTTGGTTTTCTTATCTTTCCCCTTCTTTGGAGCATCCCTGAAGCTCTCGTTACTGCTGAATTGGGTACAATGTTTCCTGAGAATGGCGGGTATGTTGTCTGGATTTCAGCAGCATTTGGCCCATTTTGGGGATTCCAGCAAGGTTGGTGGAAGTGGTTGAGCGGAGTCATTGATAATGCTCTCTATCCCGTCTTGTTCTTGGACTACCTTAAATCTGTGTTTCCAGTGGTTGGCAGTGGGATTCCTAGAATTGCAGCTATAATAGTAATAACCCTGGCCTTGACTTACCTGAATTACAGGGGTCTTACCATTGTAGGTTGGGCCTCTGTTTGCCTTGGAATTTTTTCTTTACTTCCGTTCTGCATGATGGGCATTATTTCCATACCACATCTGGAACCTTCGAAATGGCTAAAGATTGATACAAAAAACATTGACTGGAATGTTTATCTGAATACACTTTTCTGGAATCTGAATTATTGGGACTCGGTAAGTACACTAGCAGGAGAAGTGGAGAATCCCAAGAGAACCCTTCCTAAGGCGCTATACTGGGCTGTGTTGCTTGTCGTGGGTACTTATATCCTCCCACTTTTATCAGCTATTGGATCTATAGATCTTGTTAGAAGCCAATGGAATGCAGGCTATTTTGCAGATGTTGCCAAGATTTTAGGTGGGTTCTGGTTGCAATGGTGGGTGGAAGCAGCTTCTGCTCTTTCAAACATGGGTATGTTTGAGGCAGAGATGAGTAGTGATTCTTTTCAGCTTCTAGGAATGGCAGAGAGAGGTATGTTACCATCAATGTTTGCAGTTAGATCAAAATATGGAACTCCTCTATTGGGCATTTTGTTTTCTGCGTCAGGTGTTTTGTTGTTATCATCTATGACCTTTCAAGAGATTGTAGCTGCGGAGAACTATCTCTACTGCTTCGGAATGTTTGCAGAGTTTGCAGCATTTATGTGGCTAAGATTTAAAGAACCAAATATGTATCGACCCTACAAGGTGCCCTTCGGAGTGCTTGGGGTGATTTTGCTTTGCCTTCCACCTTCTCTTTTGTTGATTTTGGTGGTGGTGATTGCGTCACGAAAAGTCATGGTTGTCAGCCTCACTGCTGTCCTGATTGGATTTTTACTGTATCCATGCCTTGGATTTGTAAGAAAGGAAAAATGGGCAAAGTTTGCTACTAATTCAGAGCTTCCTGATCTGCAAATTCATGAAGATTTGGTTCCAGATGATTCCAGTGATTCCAGAGATATGGATGCAGAGGTTGGTCTTCTCTCTGCTGAAAATAAATCAGTTACAATCCCTTCGTAGATAACATTTTGTGTACATGCAGGTGCAAATTGACTCTGCCTTAAGAATCAGATAAGAATGCCAGAGGGCTAATAGAATTGCAAATGGTTCCAAGGCTACATAACTAAGAGGAGCCACAGCATCTTAGTGAACCTAATATAATGATGCTTGTCCTGCATGATGTCCAGAAACCATATTTCATATGTTAAATACTTTTCTGTTAGAAATGAACACAGAAAAAGTTGTGAATCACTCCTTTAACCGTTTAATTTCTTTGTGCTATCTTTACTTGTATTCCAACCTCCATACTGTTCTTTTGTGCATTATTATTACATATTTCAAGTCTCTGCAAAACCTGCTTTCCTCTTTTTCGTTTCTCTTGATAGCAGAATCTCAATTAATAAAACCTGTAAGTCAATAAGGGAGAGCATACATTCAATTTCTTTAACAAAACACTTGGCTGAATCATGCTGTGCACATTGCATATGGATTTAATATGCAGAGCATTTTTTAACATTGCGTAATGCTGCCATGTATAAGCTAGCAGCCCCTTAGCAGTTTTAATAACCATGTCACAAAAATGACAAGAAGCTTATGGCAGGCATAACAATCTATGCATGATTTAGCAAACTCAAACAACTATTAGTTTGCCTAGATATTTCTTATAAAATATCTGATAACCCCCTAGTGTGTTAATTTCAGTGATCAGAATTAGGTAGACTCAGAAATTAATTTAAAATGCAAACACACATGACACAAAAGACACCAAAATACCCTGGGAAAACCTCCCTCTTGGAGGAAAAACCCAGCATATAAGATCCAGATCAAATCTTTTAGTCATAAGCAGATTACATGTACAATATAGATCAGATTACTTATTTGATTGTGATATCGATCTAGGGCAGATTCACCAAGACTTTTCCCAAACCACATCAATCAACTTCGCTGTCTCAGAAAGGCAGAATATCGGTGCTACATGGAGAGGAAGATCACAGCAATGTTCAACCACAAGTTCGCTCACCAAGATGCCTAACAAATTCGTTCAACAATCAGACCAGATCGCAGCATAATGGAGGCTTAGATTGCGCACCAACTGCACACAATGTCACTCAGGTTCGCACAAATTGATTATCTGATTTGATGATCAGATTCGCTCAAGGTGACAAGATAGGAGATTCAGATCACAGAAGATAGATGAGATATTCGCTTGATAGCCGGATGATAGATGTTTAAGATGAATCTTGTTTATATACAAGATTCATCCTCATAATTTACCCAAGTCGGCTGGGCAAATTTCATATTCAAATTTCATTTTACAATCTGCCTTTAGCGCTCAATTTAGGGCCTACCTTAATTTTACAAGTTACAATATTGTCCAATTTGGGCCCAGCCCAATAACACATGTAATCGCTCAAGTTATTACAATATATATTTAAATTTGAATTGCCACTGGGCAACATTAAATTTTAATCAAGTATAATCCGAACTGGCTATTTATTTTCAACATAGTGAATAAGGGGTTTAGTCATTATGTCAGTAATTTCCTCTTCTGTAGGACAATAATAAAGATAAGTGTCTTCAGTATTGACCATCCGACGTAATAATGATTAACTTAAATATGCTTGTATGTTGTATCTAGCATGATAGATCAATTTTTCCACTATCATTTGCACACTTTCATTGCCATATTGCCATTAAAAAGTGAGATCAGTGCTGTCTGGTAAATTGAAGATCAACTAATATCCTCGGCAACATTACCTCACAAACTCACAATTTGTAAGGAAGGCTACCTAAATATTCTGTCATAGTGGATGATATTCTGTCATAGTGGATGATATGGAAACTGTATGTTGCAACTTACTCTGTCAAGAAATTACTCCTGAACCAAGAGTGAAACATATCTAGTGGTAGATTTATGAGTATTAACTGATCCAGTATAATCTGAGTTAGTATACTCAGATAATACGAAATTTTTAGAGCTTCTATATGGTATGCCAAATTGAGGGTATCTTTGACATATTTAAGAATTCATTTTGCAACATGCCAATGTTCTTCTTGTGGGTTAGACATGAATTAGGAAAGACAACTTACTGCAAAACATAATTCTAATTGATTGTATTAGAATAATATCTTTCTCCATGTGTTATTAATGGTCATTTAAGTTGTTTCTAATTTCGCCTCTAGTTAACGATTGTTTCTTTTAGAAACATCGTCTTTGTAACTCAATTTAAAGGAGCTTTGTCTCCTTGATTAATTGAACAACATCGAGTCTTTGAAATCCATATGCTTTTGCATCTGTATTATGGTATTAGAGTAGAAAGAAATTTTTTGCTTTTTCTAAAAATTTTCGAATGAAATTTTTCATCATTGAAAAAACAAATCTAGGGCTTGTGATTTTTTTAGAGTTCGAAATTCAAATTTTTTTTCTAAAGGGTTTTCTTTCAGACGGTTTTTTCTACTGTTCTTTGTGTTTTCTGTGGCGGATTTCTTTTTAACCAGAGCTTCGTCCCACGACACCATTAATTCTCTGCGCGTGACACGATTTTTTCCACCTGCAATTTTTTTTTTCTGCCATTTTCAAACGGAAATCTGCATTTTCGATTAGGGTTTTTACCCTTCAAATCAAGTCGAATTTTTTTTCTGATTGCAAATTCTTGGTGGGTTTTTCGAGAGCTCAACTGGGTTGTTTTCAGAATTTTGTGGGTGCATCGTTTTCCGTGCCTCGAATTTCTTGCCAACGGATTTCAATTCTGATTTCAGATTTTTTCGCAAGGATTTCTGGGTTGTCTTCGGATTTTTTTGGGCCAGTCTTAAAATTTTCTCAAAATCTGTGCCAGCCGTACCTCATTTGTTTTTTGAAGTCTGTACTTGTATCTGCCTCTATTTTCTGCATTGGAATTTGTGCCTGGACTTGTCTCAATGCATTGAACCTCATACCTCAGGTTTTGTGCACTTAGCATCTTCTCAGTACCTCATTTTTCGTGCCTCGAAAAGCGTGAAGATGGCTTATGGGCATCGATGTCTGTTTTGGTTTTTAATATTTTTTTACTTGGAAAAAATTCTGATGGGTTTTAATATATTTTTTCCCTTAAAAAAGTCTCTGGGTTTTTAAATATTTTTTGTCCATGTAAAAAAAACTCATGGGAGGATTTATGATTTTTTCCTCAAAAATTGTACTTTGCTGCAGTCTGCTTTTCGTCGCACCTGGAGTTGTTGTGCGAACATCTGCACTAGTCTCTTATTTGCAGTCTATTTTCAGGCATCTTGCTCATCTGCAATAGTTTGGAGGGTTTGGCGATTTTTTCCTCAAAATCGTGACAACTGTTCTTGGTGTGTCTCTAGTTACAGGGAGGAACAGTTCTCCAACATCAGGTTGGACGGTTGGTGTTGTTTTGGGTATCTCCAGAAGTTCTGCAGTTTCTGGGAGGGTTGGTGGTAGACTCATCTCAAGTAGCAGAGTTAGTGGCAAGCTCTTGTCTTTTGTTGCAGCGTGTTTTGAGAAGAAGGGGGCAACCTTCTCAGTTATTTCTCTTGGTAGTTAGAACGATGACCATTAAGGGAGGGTATTAGAATAATATATTTCTCTTTGTGTTATTAATGGTCATTTAAGTTGTTTCTAATTTCGCCTCTAGTTAACGATTGTTTCTTTTAGAAACATCGTCTTTGTAACTTTATTTAAAGGAGCTTTGTCTCTTCGATTAATTGAACAACATCGATTCTTTGAAATCCATATGCTTTTGCATCTGCATTAGATTGGTGGTAAGAAAATAAAATTACCCACCGATTGACAATACATTGATTCATTGACTGATGGCATTCATTTTAAGTTTGAGAGTTTTATTCCAACTTCCATAGGTCTAGATGTCAACTGGTCCTTCTATTAGTGATGGCAAGATCGTAAATCAACAATTAGAATCATTGTCATCATCACCGATTTTGAAGTAGAGATTGGGATCATAATGAGTCATGACTTGTTCTGAATCTGGGATAGATGCTGATTGGTTTTAATATACTAACTCCAGGACCCTGCAAAAGTCCATATAGAGACTTACCGATCTGCAAACCAAACGTTCTTTCTTAGGGACTTGGAATTTTTGGAATTTTTAAAACTGTTCCTCCATTATCAAATATGAGAGTTTTGATCTGTTTACTTGTTTATTTCTCTACCAAAGCTTTGAATGTGTAATGTCCCCTTCTCAATGATGTGCATTCAATGGTCCATTGGCCTATTCCGGAGACCTGTAGGCTAATTGGAAAGGAGAATTAAGGTTTCCAACTTTTGTGGAGTTCAGGATGGAATTCTTCAGTTCTGCTTATGGTTTCCTTTTGGGTTTTCCATGAACTCCAGGGTGGCATAACATGCATTTGTTTCTTTGGTGAAGTCAGAACTTACTATTTTTAGTAAGTTAGGGTTTGGCTATTTGGTTGATGCAGTTCTACTGAGCTTTCCAAGCTCTTTCTCTGGGTGCGAAGATTATGTTTTTCGAAGCAGTATTTCTTGACTTACTATTTTTAGTAAGTGGTTGTGTTGAGCATTTCTATTTTTAGCAGTCTCGGACAAGGTTCTGACTCAGCACAATTCAATGGTCTTCATCGCACAGCTTCATCCTTGATTTTGGTATTAATCAGTATTGGAGTTCTAAGTTATTTAATTAAATATTAATTCATTATCCTAAGGTTTGATATTTAATTATTTTATTACTGATTGATTGTGTTTTGGGTGACTTAGGGAAAAGGATAAATATATGCTACTAATATCATTATTTCCCTTAGTCAGGCAACGCTGAGAATGATTAAACATGTCATGTTCATATTGTTTTAATATTGCAAGTTGTTCACCTAGCAAAAGTTCGAACTTTGCCTAGGGAGTTGGAAATAAGTGGATGCCATTTTGAAGGGACATGTTTAATTAAATTCAAATGTGTTGGGTGCATTGGAGGACATGTAATTTGGGTGAATTTGTGTGCATTTACATTTGAATTTGGTGGAGCAAGAAGTTATAAATAAGAGCCTTGGGCTCTCTTTTTGGATCATCTTGAAAATTTATAATGTTATGTTGCCGGTTTGGCGACAAAACTTGAGGCTTCGGAGTGCGTCTCCCTAGTGCTACCCGGTTTCATACTTGAAATACAGTACCTAGTTGTGCATTGTATTCTCCTACATTCTCAGCGTTTACCATAGACATTTTTGGTGTTGAAGTGATTCTGGAGATTCGTTGGGTTTCCCTGTGGCTGAAGCATATTTTCGATCACACCTCTTTGCTGAAGCGACTGACGGTTATGGGTATCAGCTCTATCTTCCTTCCCAACACTGGCGATAAACTTTGTAAGTTTATAGCACGTTTGTTGGAGTTTTGAATTTATTATGCCAAATCGAAATTCTTAGGCTAGGCGTGGGTTTTCTGTGTTGCATTGGGATGCGTGCAAAATAAATAAGGGTTTGTTTGGGGTGTGGTTTTGATTGGTTGTCATTGCTTATGATGTACGGTGGGTTTGGGACTGGTTTGAGTTGATTTGGATGTAAAATGAGGGAGTTATGAGTATTTTGGTATTTCTATGGGCTACTGGTTTGTACTTTCAGCTTGCAGATTGGTTGTAACAAAAATTTATATCCTTATTGTAGAAATCTGCATTACTCTCCTTCTTTCATCTCTATTATTGTAAGGTTAGGTAGTAGTACTACTAACCAGTTCTATCTTTGTAACTCTCATCCCATTGAATAAGTGGAAGAGGCTGGCTTGCCGCCTGGTATTCAGCAAATTTGTAATTTTCAGTCCTCCCACTGAATAAGTGGTTGAGTGATAAGTTAATGCAATTGTCCTCCCGCTGAAATATGCGGTTGAGTGATGTCTTGATGTAATGTCCTCCCGCTGAAATATGCGGTAGAGTGATTGAATCTTAGTTTCTTGTCATTTTTCCTTTGGTCGGTTTACTGCCAAGAGTTTGGTTTCTATCCTGCTGGATAAGCAGAAGGGGTTGGCTTGCCGCCCAGGCATTGTAATTTCAGTTGATTGTTGTTGCTAACGATCCCCGGAACACCGTATGCTCTCACCTTCCCAGCTTGGGCTCTCGGTGAACAAAAGGTGGAAGGGTTCCCTTTCAGCAGTTTGGATTATTTCTCTAACCTTAACGGGTTGTGGTGTTTGCTTGTATTTCTTATTGTTAAAAAATCAAAACAAAAATTACTGGGATATTACAGAATGTTACAAACTAGGAAAAGTATTTGACTGTTTTTTTCAAGAAATAGACCCATATTTTTCTAGAAAAGTTAACCAGCAATAATTTTCTCTTGGGTGTCTTCATTGGGCCACACAAATTGGCATGTACTAGATCCAAGCCTCCTTTGGAATATCATGCTTTATCGATATCAAATGGGTGTTGACTCTATTTTCCTATTTGATATTTTGTAGATACCTCCCAACTTTTCTAAATCAATAGGAGTCTGTTGATCATTTTAGTCGTACCAACTATACACACTTACCGATGATTTAGGTGTCCATACTTTAGTGCTAAAGTACAGTGTTATTCTCCATAACTGCTAGTACATGAGCATTTGTTGATTTGTGATAATTGATAAACAAAGTTATGCAGTCTTTACTCCAAAACATATAGAACATTCTTGAAAGTATAACTCACAGTACTTTTAACAGTTTTTGTTCATTGTGATATAAAATATCTTCACATCCCTTAACATAGGGAGTGCATCCACCTCTTGATTCAATCACGCTCTTATCTTCCTCAAAAGTTACGCAACAGTCTCTGTCACATTTATTGTGTTTGGAGGCTCCTAAGTTGAATAACCAGGTTGTGTACTCAGTTGATTGTTCCTCGGATGCAACAAGTGCAAAATTTATGCCACCTCTTGTTTATCAATCTCAATAACGTGTGCGTGCTTTGATCCTCTCCAATGTAGCATATTTCTCATTAGTTCTTGCATTTTTTCTTAAGGTGTAGGCTCATAAAGGTAAAAGTATTTCCTTTTTGATCTCTTGGATGTGTCAACACCTTTGAAGGAATCATTTAAGGGATTGCTAGTGCTATGCTTGCTGTTAACTTTGATCCTTGTATTGAATGTCCTTTCTATATTGTCTGAGATTGGTGCTTCCATTTGGTCTGGCTTTCACACCTTTTGCAAAAGCAGTGTTGATAACTTCTCGTAGTCAAGCATTTAGATTTTCGAAATTAGATGCAAGGATTCAATGAATGAAGCATATGGGAACCTCCATAAGACTAAAACTACTGTACCTTCACCATCCATTGGTTTTTGGGTAGCAATAGCTGGTCACTAAGATCCTTTAGTCACATTGGGTTTTTACTATTTGGAGATTGATTGTCCTTCCTACAACTTTGAAGAAAACAAGATATTTATAAGACAATGTTTGCCCAAGTTTTGATCTTTGGTACTTGCTCTTTAACAGTGTTACAAGACTTGACCAGAATTACTTCGTGAATCTTGAGGCAGGTAGAGCAAAATGGGTCCTGGGGATGTGTGACCTAGCCACCTAGGTACCCAATGAGTCTTGATGGGCAGGCTAGGCAAGGTTTATGAAAATTAGGGAACAAAATAAAAAATTGAAAATGCTTAAACATAAAAGTATGAAAGTAAGTGTTTTTTGAAGGGTTTGGAGGACTTTTGGAGGATGGTTAAAAGTGATAAAATTATGAAAAATGGTATGCACCATAACAGTTTGTGTGCTCATAAAGGCCTTAATTTGGGTTTGGTGGTAGGGGTGCTGCCTTTTGACCCCATCCTATAGTGTGACAAGGAGTGCGCCAGGGGGTTGTTGCTCGTGGACCTTGTGAGAGACACTACCCCTCGACCCCACTGAGGGCATTGCCCTTCGACCCCCACAAGCGATGTTGCCCTTTGACCTCATGGGGGTGTTGTCCCTAGACCTCCACCTCATTGGGGGTGCTACTTCCCAATCCTTGCTCTAGTTTTAGAAAACAAATAAATGAAATTTTTTTGGGCCATGTTGGATGGAAGAGCAACATTTTTTATATTTTTAGACCTTTTTTTTAATCAAATCCCCAGTAATTAAATTATATTTATACTTCTAGTTTGCCAAGTCAAATTTTATTTTAAGTAATGCTCCTAAGGCTGTAGCAGCATTTTCAGGCTTCTCTAAGATACAGGTGCATGACTCCACAATGCACATAGAGCTGGTAATGTTGGGCTGAGGGATACAAGTTCCTTTCTACCAAAGCTCATACTCCATATTGTGATTTTTGCATTTTATGCCATGGGTATCAATATCGACGAGTTTTATACACCTTAAACATTTGACAATACTTATATATCTAAAACTGTTGTTTTCTTTATAACTAGAGTCTTCTTTTGCACTCATGTGATTGATGTATACTTGCAAGTTGCGTATATGATCAAAGTAGTTTTCATTTGATTAGTTTATTGTGTCTTTAAAGTTTATTTATTAAAGAGTGCTTGAAACATGTTTTAAATCCTTTAAAATCTTTATATTTCATGGCTTTTCCATTTGCCGAGTCTTGGTCAAGTTTAGGTGCTAACTCAGTCCAGGTCAAAAATCAGCTCTCTGAGTCTGAGGCGAGTCTCCTCTAACATTTCTCTTTAAGTCTATTCATGGAATTGCCCTAAATTGGCATTCCATATTTCTGGTACTAATTTGCTACAACTGACAACTTTGGAATAATTTAAGCTTTTTTATTTATGTTATCAAGATCTGCAAGACCATCATCTGGTCGACTGTCTTTGTTAACACAATTTGATCGAGGTTATGATACACTTGAATCAAGCAAAAGCAGTCAAGTCAACTTTTCCTTGCCACAGAATTTTTATCAAAGCAAAAAATTCTCAAATCAACTATCGCCAGAGTAAGTTTAAACACAAAGCCTTGAATTTAAATAATAGTCTCTTTTCAGTATTCTTCAACCTTGCATTCATATTATCAAATTGTTTAAAAGCTATAGCTAACATGACCAAAAATCTAACGAGGCATCAATATATGTATCTTTTGAAACAATAGAATACACTCAACTCCTCTGGGGTTCATACAAGCACTGCCATTGCTCTTCATGCCACTGTACTTCCACACACCCACGCAGGTCATGATTTTCTTATGCTCACACTAAAGCGGGCACTTTTCTTCCTGAATGCCTGACCTGCACTTTGCTCATGCTGTCCAAATGACATCCACTCCTTGCTGATTGTTTCTCCTCCACAACGCTACTCCACAGCAACAAAGTTGCTATCTCTGCAAGATTCCTCTTCCTCCAATAACGATTTGTTTCTTGGTGCCAATTCTCTCCAACCTTGCCACCACTACCAAATGACCATCATTCTCAGCAAGAAGAGGGAGCATTCCAGTCACGATAGGGATCAAAGATGGAAGTCTTATGAACTCCCAATCTATTGAACAGCTTGCGTGTCTTATGCAGCTTGATAGAATGACACTGCTAAAAAGAAAGAACTATTTTGGCTTGTACAGCCGCATGGAACTCTTTCTTGATGGCAGACGGAGCACCCAAAAGCAGTCAACAGGCCTTGCTATTGTTCATTCTATTTCTTTTGTTGCAACTAAACAAACTGTCTCTCACATCAGAAAAACAATTGAGTAGATCTGATACTGTATAGACTTGAATACAGAGACCATGATTACATTACATAATTCTACTACACATAAGCTGGCCGCCCCATAAAAATACAATAACCGTGTAACAAAAATGATAGGGGTAGCAATCTACCTATTATTTAGTAAACTCAAACAACTATCAGTTTGCCTAACTATTTTTTATAATTTATTTAATTCGTAGCCAACCTACTGCCCTATTATGATCATCTTTCTGGTTTCAACAAGGCTTGTCCATTGACAATAAAGGACTAAAATCCAAAGTGACAATAAAGGACTAGAATACGTTTGTAGTGACACTAATTCTTAGGCATATGTTGTAGGAAGTTCTGCTCACAAAGTTGGCTAGTCACAGCCATGCATTTCATTAGTCAGATTATAGATTTCCAATCAAAAATCACTTCAAACTAATCGAGCAATTTAGATAGCCCTTGTGGATCTCATTCAGTTCTGATATGACCCAATTTTATGCTACCCCTACATTACCCTCACCCCCAAAAAGAATATTTAAATTAAATTTTCATTTACCAGCAAAATTAAAACCAGTTACTAATCTTAAGGATGTCATGTTGCTTGTTCTGGCAAACTATTTTAATTTAAAATGTAAGTTTTTGCTCAGATATATTGCAATAGGATTCCCAAGTAGTTGGGGACGTTGTGTTTGAATGGCTATAATTTCTGGCGATAGTTGTAACTTTTTAGTTTTTCCATTAAACTTCGAGGTTCATAAGCTTCCAAGAAGTTGCCAAACATAGATATTTGGGTAGTAGGATTCTTCAAGTAGTTTGGGATGTAGTTTGAGAATATGCATAATTTCTGGTGAAAGCTATAACTTAGTTGTAACTTTTTCCATTGAACTTCGAGATTCATAAGCTTTCAAGAAGTTGCCAAACATAGATGTTTGGGTAGTAGGATTCTTTAAGTAGTTTGGGATGTAGTTTGAGAATATGCATAATTTCAGCTGAAAGCTTTAACTTTTTCTATTAAACCTCAAAGTTTATAAGCTTCCAAGAATGTGATTTAGATTTTTAATTATTGTAGTTTGAAATCTCTTAGCTTATTTGCAAAATAGTATAGTCAAAATTAAGTAAAAGGCTCACATGGATAGTGTGTATCATAGCTTCCGTGCATTGCAACTACTTATGTGAATTCATTTTTGCCTCCTTGTGAGACTCTTAGATTTTTAAGATTTGGTATTTTTATGAATATTTTTATTTGGATAAACATTGATCACCTTCACGTACGAGGATGATTTCTTTGATCAAGCTTTAATAACTTCCTTGATTCTGAATCGCAGCGACTGAGCACATGTAGATATCCTGGAACGTAATTAAAAAACCAAGACAATCCAACAGATCTGAGGTGGGGGGAGGGTTGTTCCCATCCTTAGTCTGTTGATCAGGTGCCATAGGTCCTCGTCCTCCTTCCCCTCTGTTATAGGCATCAACCAACTACATACTTAAACCAACTTGTAGATTGACGACTGAATTCTGAAATGGGAAATTTAAGCACCAATTCAACAGCATTGAACTACAAGGTCACTGGTTAAGAAACTTTGCTGGATACCACGAATAAGGGAAAGAATATTCCACATTAGCTGAAGGAATAGCTAAAGAAATAGCTTTCTATGCGGCCAAGTTTTCTTGATGCTTGCGTACTCTGTTCTTATTTCTTTTTTGAGCAGTTCTAATTAATATTCTGCAAATTGAACATTGTTAGTGCCAACAATAGTGCCCCTTTGAAACTCTAGTTTCTGACAACTTTAGAGTCAAGTATATTGCTCTTCTTGCCTTTTTTCCAATCTCAAATGTGTCACAAATCAATCACAGATGAGGAATTACAGACAAAGATGATCGAGCTCTTTGAAGATTGATAACCTCATCATATAAGGACTCTGGTGTAATGATGAGGACTTGAGTCCAAAGGGAAGGATGGCAAATGACACATGAAACTCCTTTATGCACCCCGTTCAAGTGGAATATGGAAAGGTGGCAGTTTGGTTAGTAATCTCTGTCTAAGGAAGAGTGAAGGGAATCCAAATCAGTCTAGGCACGCTTTGGAGGTGCAGCAACCATTCAAAACTCTGCTTAAAGTAGAAGGCGTAGTGAGCTGCACTAAAACCTCAAAGATAAATGAGTTTTCGTGAAATCACAACTTTAGGTTGACAATGCTAGTGCAAAATTGTGATTTGAGTGGCTGAGTTATATAGAAAGCACAGCAATGATAAGTAGGAATCACACTTTCTAAGTGGCATAGCCAGTTAACAAGGGCGACCAAAGTGGCAAACTCAGTCTAAAACTGTGACAAAGGGGTGGTGAAGTCAAGGTGAAAACGCGCTCACCATTCTAGCAAAAAGAAAGAAGTGAAAATTGCACCTTTTGAGTGGTACTGGCATTAGAAAATAATGATTGATGTGGTAATGTCATTGTGAAACCATGACTAGAGGAACCACTTGAAAACCATATGAATGAATGAATGAACGTTTTTAATAATATCTACGAGGTCAAACAGCCTATGTTTTAAAATGCTCACCCAACAAATAAAATCACGCTAGGCCTGCTTCATTCTTTATGAAATCACACCAAAAAGAATCTCTGCATATTTTAAAGTGGCATGCCTTGCTAAAAACCATGACCAACCGGGGAAGGTTGACACTGCGTCGTGGCAGACTTAAAAAATCAGGATAATAAATTTTACCTTCTTCTAGTTGCATGAATATACCAGATAAATGACAAAGTGGTTTGATCGTATTTATTAATTAATTAAAAATTAGAATACAACAGTTTTTTTAATTTTCAATTAATTAATAAATACAGTCAAAGGTACATCCTAGGTGCTGCATAGATGCTTTGCGGGATGGTACCCTACAAAGTTGATCATTTTTGTTTTTTTGGAGAGTCATTCAAAACCAAAAGCTATTGTCCAAGTAAATATTTTTAAAATCACAAAAGCGATGAATCACAACCTTCGTCATCACAAACAGATTTAAAGCAGAAAAGGGTTCTATTTCACGCAAGAGAATGATATTGAATCGCTTTAAGATAATGCTTTAGGCTCAGAGAAATCATATTATTATTATTATCACAACCTTCGTCATCACAAACAGATTTAAAGCAGATAAGGGTTCTATTTCATGCAAGAGGATGACATTGAATCGCTTTAAGATAACGCCTCAGGCTCAAATCACATTATTATTATTTCAGCTCTAGAAGCTACTATTGTAGAATTATAAATAAAGGTCTTCAACACAATCAAGGAAGCAGTTGAATGCCAAGTTGGTGAAAATTATCACTCAAATGTTGATGTCAAGTTATTGTGTTTGAGATGGTGAATTGCAAATCTTATGTTACATAAACTATTTGACTATTACTTTTATTTAGTTATTGTTAAACTTATGTTTGTAATTTCATGTTTTATTTGTTAAATTGAATTAATGTTGTTAAATTTGTATTGATGCTTGTTATTCAATAAAGTAATAATTTTATCTATTGTTTTAGAAATTTATTTTTTGAAATCATGTGATGTTTATCTATAGGATCATTTTCTATCAATGTAGAATATTCAATTGACATCCACCAAAGTATTTAATTAAATATTTGCTTAAAATCAAATGTTGGTCCTACTTTTAACTAATGGGAGGTTATGCTCGTTCATACTATATATATATATATATATATATATATATATATATATATATATATATATATATATATATATATATATAAAACAATCTTGCTATAAACTTTGACCATTGATAATATGATGTTGCATTCTTGTCAAATACATTGATAGTTACATTGAATACAAAACTCCTATTAAAATCTTGTAAAGTTTGCGTATTTGTAAATTTTATTAGTTTTATTTTTTATTAGATAAAAAAAAGTTCCCTTCACAATTGGAAGATTAATTTTTCTACGCACTATTTCATTTTGTGTTATCTCTTTGACAAAGTAAAATGCTAATACTTTTTGGCAACTCTGTTAGAGAGAGAGAGAGAGATACAACAAAAAAAATTTCACTAACAACTTGAGAAATCAATAATTTTGTATTGAACTTGCAAGAAATAAAAACGCACAATAATACATTGAACTTACAAGAAATAAAAACGCACAATAATACATAAAAAAGAGAAAATATTTTTATTATCTTTCTAACACATGTATGGAAGAAGATTAGAAAAATAAGAAATGAAAACATAAAAAGAAAAATCAAATCTAAATCCTATTACCAATCTCATTGCAAAACTCAAAAAGAAGGATGTTGCTTCACCTTGAATGGTATGTGGATATGCTTGATCTTTGTAGCATAAGATTTGTGATGGATTGATTTGAAGATTGATTTTGATAGAACGAATTTGTATAAGATGTGAGATTATATGAAATGATGAAGAAATGATCTTTTAATTAACTAAAAAATAAGAGGTCTTTTAATTTAGTTGAAAATAGATTTTCCAATTTTGAGTCGTTAAGAGATAATAGTGGATTATTCATTTAAGTGATAGATAAATGTACACATAAAGTTTCCATTTGTCAATTGTGTTGACTAAAGAAAGAAGTTCCTAATTTGAAGAAGAGCTAACATAGAAAGAAGATTAAGTTTCTATATTGAAGAAAATTTAAGAAGAAGATTAAGTTTCTAAATGAAAACTTAAGAGACGGAAATAGAAAATATGAATGGATAATTAGCTCATATTTAATTAAATAGATGATAAGAAAATAAAAGTTATTTGAATATAAGATTTAGTTGACATTTAATTAAATAGTGAAAAATTATTTAATTAAATGGATATAGTAGGTTAATAAATGACATAGAAATTAATAAATTATTTATTACACTTGATAATTCATAATTTATTAATTTCTATTTGTCCATAAGTTGGGTCCATAATCTTATGGCCCTTAACAAGTGATCCAATGCATTAATGAGGTGGCATTCAAGCTATATGATAGCAATTGTTTATAGCAAGACTTTATATATTGTAATGACTTTCCAAGTAGAAGGCACCTTGGATATTTGTAATTGAAGCACACCCTCTATTAGTACTATCAACTATTGCAACCTTGGAAGATGCTAGAATATAAGTACTCAAGGAAGGTGTGAGAGTTCCATAGAGGACCTCATAAGGTTTTATCTTAGAATGACTATGTAATAGATGAAATTTGACTTTACTAAAGAAAAATAAATTTCTTTTGAGATTGATCTAAACTATCACACTAGAGTTAACCAACCCAAGTTATGTTGAACTAATCTACTATTTTTGGGTTATGTTGATTAACTTTAAAAACTATTTTAACATATGAAATGAAAGAACATTTTAAAAAGCAACTAAGAATATAGAAATTAAAATGCAAGGAACTTGTAGTTGAAATCTATAACTCATTGCCACATAAACCAACATGATGCACTATTGTCTTGTTACAAGTGAAAAATTGGAAGCACAATTGTGTTGAGAAAATTAACATAAAAGCTATAGATTGATAATTGCTTCAGAAACTTGCAATGCAAGCAAGGGAGAGGAATTTTTTTGGGTGGTTGTTTAGGGTTTTGACTCAATAAAACCCCACAAGCATTTCTACTTCCACAAACAACAAAATTTTGAATAGATTTTTGAAATAAAATGACAAGAATAATAGTGTAAAATGCTAAATAGCAATATTAATAGCAATATGAAATGTATTTCTAAATGCAAGACTATTAACATCCAAGAATTACAAATGCAAAGACAATGAAAAAAAATGAATGAGAGGGAACAACAATCGAGAATGATGTCATGTTGAAGGCTTGTAACAACCAAGAACCACTATTTTCTTGCACAAATTATTACCATGGCTCTACAAAATTAAAAATGACATAAAAAATTTCATATTTACCAAGAACTTAGTAGAGCTTCATACAATGACAATGGAGGTTGTTGGTTTTCTTGGGGAAATGTTTCAAAGATTGCCCAAAAGACTGGTAGAGTGAAAAACAAAAACCAATTTGAGAGTCAAAATTAGAAACTAAGAAAGGAAATTGTGTTGGATGGTGGCTTGAAATGCAGTCATTACCTTCACTAGTGGTAGTCAACATAGGGAAAAAGTAATGCTCACATGACCATTGAAATCACAAATTATCTCAGAATGTTAGTGTATCACACAAACATTCTATTGATAAATTGTTATCATTGATGTCAAACTGCATTTGATGAAGGTTAGATTTATGGCATAATGGTTGGGTTTTGGTTTATCAAGAGGCAATTTAAAGTATTTAATCTTGGTGTCCAAGCTTGCAAGTGGTTTATTGAAGGCAAAATAAATTAATTCTTGATTTTCTTTTGTTTTGGGGCCAACCTCCTTGTTTTAAGTACCTAATTTGAAAATGCATTTTAAACAAAAGTATATTTATGCTTCTTGGGCTGACCTCATGAAATTGAGAGTGTAGTTAGTTTATAATTAAAAAATATGTACATATATAGACATATTCATATATCTGTTATCCCCAATTTAGAAATGTGAAAAATTTGGGGTAACCCTACAAATTTTTGGCCCATTTGTGGTTCAATTGCTCTATGCACACATCTTGAGATGACTTTGTTATCTTGCGCATGGTTGTCATTTTGCAATTCCAAGTTATCTTCCATTTTGAGTTCTAGGTGAAAATCGGGTCTATAGACCCAATTTACACCATTTTGGACTTGGTGCAAATCCAGTTCATAGACCCGATTTACACCTCCTTATGCTTTTGCCTTTTTGCTCATAGGTGCAAGTTGGGTTTGTAAACCCGAAATGCAACTTGTCAATAATAAGTGCAAATCAGGTTTACAAACCCGAGTTGCATCTATTAATGACACTTGAGTAATATCAATTCCCTTTTACCAATTCAATTAGGAGTCATTTTGCCTTGTTTTAAATCTCTTACCCCTGCATTTTCGTTTTGACTTATCATTTTAGACTAAGGCGACTTTGTGGAGTGTTTTTCTCCTCCGAATTCGTAGGATTCTTTCCTCATTGACGGTAAGATCTTTTCCATTTTGTGTTTTGTGGCCTTGTTTCCCCCATTTTGAATCTTTTCCATTTTTGGTTCATTCGGGATTAAAAACCCTAGTTGTTTTTCCTTGGATGCTTTTCAGATTTTTTATGAACTAAATGCATTGATTCTTTTGATTTTTTCCAATTGAATGATGTTATTTTGGGTTGGTGAACCCGAACCATACCATTGAATGGTGGTATTCGACTTCATCAACCCAAATACCCTCCTTTATCTTCCCTTTGTTTCAATGGCACTTCATTTCATTAGCATTGCACATCCTTCTTTTGGTGTTACTCAGGTTGATAAACCTTAGCAACACCCAGTTTTTCCTTTGCATTAAGCCAAAGGTGGGGTTCGGGTTTGCAAACCCAAACCATACTAGCCTTTGGTGGTGTTTGGATTTACAAACCCGCACCTCACCTCATCTTAGTTCTTAGCCATTGCATGGTGTATGGCGGACCTGTAGGCCCAACCTACACCATTGATCCAACCTTTGGTGTAAGGTGGGCCTATAGGTTCGGCCTACACTATTTTAGCCATTGCACTTCTTAGTATATAGTGGGCTTATAGGTCCACCTTGCACTTTAGTCAGACCTACACCAGTTTTACCTTATGCACTTTATTAGTGTAGTTCGAACCTATAGGTCCAACCTACACCTATTGCAAGTTTTTCCCCAAGTGTAGTTCATGTCTATAAACCCGAACTGCACCTTTGAACCACACTTAGCCATAAGTGTAATTCGGGCCTATGAACCCAAATTACACCAATTGCACACACATGTAAATAGGGGTCGTAGGTCCAATTTACACGTTCTATCATGATGTAATGAGGGTTTTTGTAAACCTAATGTCGCTAAATGTGGCACATGTATGATCTTGTTTGCTTCAAAATGATCAAGATGGTTGATGATTGCTCTTCCCAAATACTGATGATTTCTCTATGCTACAATGTTATTCCTATACAGATGACAAAACCATCTCCAAGCAAGAAGACCATGAAATTCAAGAAGTAAGATACGCATCCGATCTTCCCTCCTTCCTCAATGTCTTTGAATATTGATCACATAAGGGGCATTGAAACAAGACATGTGGACCTTGCAGTGTTCCTCAAGAGAATTTAGCAGCCACCTTCATACTATAAAATGAATTTCACCATCAACAGTGGCATTCATTTAGTTTCAACATTACCCATGTCCCCTTTGAATCCTGAATTTGTCATGGCAGTTGGAAGTCATTTTGATCCAGTTAGCAGGAGTGTGAAGGACACAAGTGGCAAAAAACTAATCAGGCTTGATGAAGACTTCTTCGACACTATCTTCAAGTGTCCAAGCGTTGAGAAGTATTCTGACATCACCATACAATCAACACATGCTTATTATGATACGAATTCAAATAAGTGTATAAAGAATATGAATGACAATTGGTTGAAGACCTCAAGACCTACAATTTCTAGGTGGCAAAAACCTTTCCCAGAACTGATTTCATTGAAGAGGTTAATGACTTGATTACTCTCTTGAGCGGGGTGAAAGGGCTTCCTACCTCAAATACCTATTATGAATGGATGTATCCGTTCATCCATGTCATTAGGTAAAATAAGGAGAAGACATTCTGGGGCAAGCAAATAAGTGATGCCATATGTAAGCAACCCACTGAGGCACCAACTCCTCTTAAGTTCTACATGACATCCTATTTGGTTTATGCAACAACTTCTATGAGGCATTTCCCAAGTTTGTCTACATCGGGAGACAAAAAACAAGTTGTTGTTTATGAGTACTATTCCTAGTTGGTTTTAAAGAATAGTTTCAATCATTTTCGAAGAGTGAATGATGCATTATTTTGTTATCACATGTGTATGCTGAACAAATATTTATACAACAAAAGAGTGTCAGATCATGCATGGTAAGCAGTGAACGAATATGGATGTATGCTCTTACAATTCCCCACCTTCATCTATCTTAGGGCAGGATGCTTCAATGGTGAACCTTTTATGCTCCCAAGTTATCCATTAGATAAAATTGTCTTGATGGAATTGGCTTGTTTGATGGCGGCGGTACATGAGGCGTAGTCTGGTTCACATAAGATAGGTTTGAAGTTCTCATTGACTATTGGTAGGTACTCCATCAATTCTATCTTCAAGACCAGGGCAATGGAAGAAGAGATAAGTAGAGTAACTATGAAATTATTCAAGGCAAGGAGAGATTTTGACTACAAAGGTATAAGAAATAAATTCAAGAAGGCATATGTTCTTGTGCATCGTATTGAAGACATCTGGATTGACTGCAGAACAAAACATGATATCAAGAAGCTTGATTACTATTGGCTTACAGTGGACCAAATTTGAGAATTTGATCTTTTGGATATCCTAGATGATCTTGAAAAAGATGGTAATCTTTTGGACCTTACCTATGTAGAAAATAAAGTTTCATGAACACCCTTGCCACTCATTCAATGGTCACAAAAAGAATCAACCTCCATCAGAGATAGATTCCAAAGTATTCTTGCAAATACTAATGTTTGGATTTCAAGCAAGGGAATCTAGTTGAAGCCTTTCTCTACTAGTTCTGATGATGATAAAGTTGGACTTGTAGGTAAGAGGTCAGAGATTAGAACAAAGAATAAACAAGATCCTTCTACTCCTCAAAAGGCCCCAAAATTGAAATACACAATTGGGGCTAATAAAGGAAAAGCCCAAGGAGAACCATCAGCTTCAAATGTTTAGGAGACAAAAGAGTCTGAAGTACAAGATGAGCATTTGAATGAGAAACGTCATGATTTGGAGCCTGTTGATGTAGATCAACTGGAAGGTGAGGAGGAGGATAGCAAAGAGCATGATGATGAGTATGATGGAGAGGGATTACCATAATCTTCCAAGACTTCTCAATTAGATACGTCCCATGAGTCCCTACCCCAGGCATCTCTTTCTTCTTCAGACATGGTTAATGCTCCCATTTCTACCATTGAATCTTAACCTTTTGGATCTACTCTCTTGTGTTACTCTTGGTACAATTGTTCATATTTCTTCCACTAGTGCTAGTGAGTCTGCTTTAGATACCCCACATGATAGTATTGAGAATTTTTTCTCTACCTTTCGTAATTTGTCTGAGGTGTTAGCCAACATGCTACATGATTTTGATAAATTCGTGACAGAGACTGGCCCTAGACCCAATGAGCCATCTCTTGAGAATCATCCCATCATTGTTACTACAACTTAACCTATTGTGGCTACTACTTCCCAGGAACAAACAGATCTCTCTCAAGTTTTAGTTACCAATGTTGTTGATGATTCTTCATTACCACCATGGTTGTCCTCCAATGCTCCTAAGAGGAAGAAACAAGTTGTTTCTGATGAATACTAAGAGGGGGGGGTGGTGAATTAGTATACCAAAAAACACTGAACTCAAACACTTAAATAGTTTAGCAGATAACCGGTATGACAGATTTACAAATAAATTGGTTAAGATAAATGCAAACCAAATAGAAAACAAAGCATTCACCCACAAGACCACAATCACCATAACACAAGAAGTTTTGACGTGGAAACCCAAATGGGAAAAACCACGGTGAGCAGAAACTCACAAGTAACTATCTGCAGAATAGAAACCAGACCGGTTAAGGTCATACAATGTTCTTCACCAGAACAGATCCTGTTAGGAATCTAGATCTCTGTTAGGAGATAAGTCCTGCTAAAGACTACCTTGTGAGAGAATTTCAGATTCACAGTTGTGAACCACCTTGTTAGAGGATTTACAAAGGCTTTGCTAGGCCTACTCGGTTAAGGGTTTCAGACTTGTCGAAGATGTGAGTAATCAACAAGTGAGTGGTCTAGATACTAGCACAATATGCTTGGTTAGATCCATGATAGCTCATTGTTAATGCATTTCAGCATTACTTCAATATTTCAATATCTCCACACTCCTACTCTTCACACAGACCTAATCTTCTCTTCTGTGATCGCACATATAAAACCTCATCAACTACTAAAACCCTAGACATGATGTCCTTATAAAGGAGTATGATTTCATGTCGGTCCAATAGGATTACATTACAAGTTCCTAGGTTCAGTGCATCTAGACACATTTGGTAACACGACACAAAATCATTGCCAAAGTGTCGGTGGATGATAACTCATCACAAAAATACCAGTTGGTAACTCATCACAGAGTAATACCGGTTCATACATTTTACCGATTGCCGATTGTCAAAAATGAAGACTGGAAAAATGTTAACTACCGCTTTGTTCCTTCGTATCGCTTGAGATCCTCGAACCGCTTGAGGTCTTCATACCGCTTTGGGTCTTCAGTTAGTTTGTGACCAGTAAACATCTTCTGCAAAACACCAATAGTCTAAAGACTATAATACATAATATCGGTTGGAACAAATACTGGTTGAGCATAACTCATACATAAAGAAAATGATCTCAAAACAAGTGTGTGTCCATCAATGACAATCACAACATCATCAAAATGCCAACAATCTCCCCCTTTGACATTGATGGAAACACTTAGGAAAATTTTGACATCTAAGTGTTTTTTCAACAAAAATATGCCATATGCAAAATTACCCCCCCTAAGCATATACACTATCCCTTTTGCAGAAATTACAATGTATACTACTCCCTTCAAGAAATAACATGAAGGTATACATAACATGCACCAAAATTTTAAATACTACTCCCCCTTTGCCAACAATGACAAAGTACTGCAAAATAACCCTTGTTTCTCATTATTATTAAAATGGAGTAAATGTTTATGACAATAAGGAATGCAACTTGTCAAAACCCGATTTAAAATCTTGCAAAAAAGTCTTCATGTCTAATGACCATGACTCAAGTAATGAGGTAGCAACCTCACTTTCTGTCTGCATTTGAGATACCTGTTCTTCCATGGCATTAATGGTACTCTCTTGAGTTACCGTTAGGGCTTCCAGATTGAGAAAGCACTTCTAAATAATTTGCAGTATGGGAAATAAGACCAGTTGGAGTTCCTGCAAATCTCTTGACCGGTTGCTAATCTCCAATTCTATCCTGGCAGACTGAAGCTGATATCGGTGAACGGTTTGTCCATATGTAGTGAAAGAATCACATGGCATCTTGAAGTTGCTTATGTACGTCTGTAGCTCCAATTGGAGTTTATCTTTTTGTCCAAACACATCATCGCAAAATAGATGGGGTTGGCTAATTTTGCTCATCAATAGTTTGCCCTCATCCATAGCATCTCTTATATCCTTCTGTTGTTTCTGAAGTTGAGACCGAAGCTCATTCAGTGTCTTGACCAAGGCAGTGTTTAATGCCTTTTCATGCTTCTTCTTGGTATTTGCTTTAGCAACATCTTTCAAACATTGAACATGGTCCTCTACAACAGGTACATAGAAGTTTCAATTTGGCCAGAGAGGAATCGGTACTGGGGAGGTTAGTACCTGGAATCAAATTGGTGAGAGTGTCAACCGCAGTTTGAATAACATCCAGTTCCTTTTTCCTCCTCAAAGTTTCCAATCTTTCTTGTGCAAGCTTTATGCTTTGCAACAACTCCGATTCATCTGCAGATTGGAGGTCGATAGGGCTGGTGATGTCAACCAGTTTGGCTTGACCACCGATTGCCTTTGGAGCCTCTGCTTGTTTGGCTTTCTCTATTTCCTCTTGCTCTGCGACTCTTTTCTTTTTTGCTTCTTCTTTCCTTAGTTCTTCCTTCTTCTTATCTTCTTCCTATTTCTTCTTTTCTTCCTCCTTTCTTTTCTTCTCCTCTTCTTTCTTCTTCTCCTCTTCTTACCTCTTCTCCTCTTCTTTCCTCTTCTCCTCTTTCTCTTTCTCTCCCTCTTTATTTTTCTCTTCTTCTTTATGCTTTTCCTCTTCTTTTTTTTTCTCCTCTTCCGCTTTCTTTTTCTCTTCCTCTTTCTCCGCTTGATCCTTATCAACATTTTCCTTGTCTTGTTTCTCCTTGTCTGCTTTTTCCTTGTCCTGTTTCTCCTTGTCTGTTTCCTAAGTGACATCTTCAACATCCAATGCATCAACATCAATAGTGTCCACCTGTTTTGTAACTCTTTCACCTTCACCATCAAATACCTCATCCGGTTTGGCTGAGGATAGGTTAGGATCTTGTTCGGCCGTCTTGTTGGCCTCAGACACTTGATGCAACCGGACAACAACTTTGGCATATAGATGCGTGTCCTTCTCCACTTCAGAGGTTCTCCCTTCTAGCAGCCTGAATCTTCTTCTTCTCATGAAGAAGAGACCTTTATTCTTGTCCATAATTTCAAATAATTCAGAATTGGAGGCTTCAAGAAAGTATTGAGCAAATACTTTCTCCCTTATTTCATGTTCTTTCTCAATGGCAATGCGCCATTTATTGTCTAAAGCATTGTACAAAGAATCAGGTGTCACCGATCTAATTTTAGATGGTGACCGATCATTTACACACAGATATTTTATCATGTCCTGTTCTACTTTTTCCTTCTCATTATCAGAAAAATCATCAAAATACTCTTTCAAGTCATCAAGCACCTTTCCCTTAATATTCTTTAAAGTCCTTTGACAATGTGTCAGAGGCTTGTAAGAAGAGATATCTATATTTACTGGTGTTGATGATGCAGGTGCAGTACCGGTAGACTTAGCCTTCTTGCTTGTTTGTCGGGTTTTCTTGGGCTGCACTTCCGGTTCGGTATCCTTAGACTTCGGTGAGTTATTTTTGGCTTTCCACTTTCTTTCAAATACTTTAGCGGGTGCAACTTCCGGTTTCTTCTTGGCAGGTGACCGCTTGGTCACTTTAGGACTTGCTGAGGTAACTGGTGCCTATACCGATGGCACGACCTTTCCCTTTTTTACTGTAGGATCTACAATTGGTGTTATCCTCTCTAAGTAGGTGTCGGTTTGCTTTTTCTTCGCATCAAGAGGCGAGTCAAGCAGGGTAGAGGCATACCCATCTAACATGTCATACATCACCTCATATCCCATAGGTTCTTCTTCTTCCTTTCTCAGCTCTACCGCTTTTATTATACATTCATCTACTTTTATGGTGAAGCAGATGTCCTCTTCATATTTCTTAACAATATCTCCAGATATCCTCATCCTCTGACTCATCTTCCACTTGAATTCATCAAAGTATTTATTCAAGACCTCAGAATATCCGCTTCCCACCGCTTGGAGACTTTCCCTAATTTGTTAAATGACGGGTTGGTCACCAGACCATTGTATATCACCAACTCCTGGGAAATATCCTTGGAAGTAGAAAAATAGGCCGACCAAAAGTTGTCCAAATCTGAACCTCAAAGCACTGTCCTGTTTGATGGACTGCAGGTTCAATAGAAGTTGTTTTTGCAAACAGGTACACAAATCAAATGAGGCATCTTCCTCGATAATTCTGTATGCGGCATTCACCGCAGTAGTAGGGACAAAGTTTATTCGGCTAGCATAAAACACTCTGTAGCCGATCACCATATAGGCATACTTAACCAAGTCATCCTTGATGGGATTGACAGTTATTCCTCTTTGGTCACTCAGAGAACCGGTGAGCTTAGTCATTTCAGTCTTGATGACTTTCCTTAGGGCTGGCACCTCACCAATGTTGCAGAAAGCGGTGACTGCATGAATTTCTTTTGGTGTTATGTCATGTGTCCTCTCAAGATACATTTTGTCACCATGTACTCTACTCAGGATGATGCGGATGTGTTCTTCAGTGAACTCTTCAAGAAAATAAACATCATTTTGTAGTTTCTTCCTTTCTAGGATGTTGTATTCTGGTTTGATTTTCTTGTCATCCCCACATAACAGACATAGCTGGGAATGAATCGCTAAGGATCCTAGGTCTTCCAATTTACAGTCAATGTACCCTGAAATATCTTCTTCAACAATGACTCTGGTAGGTATTTGGGGCAGGGCATTGTATTTCATTTTCCTTTGAATAAATTCAGCTGAGTCCATGGGTACACTAGAGCTGGAGTGCGATGCAGAAGCCATGATTAAAAGGAATTTCGATAAATACCTTCGCAAATTCAAAATTAAGGGTTTGCCAATGCAGCTCACGACACACCACTTTGGCTGCTCGGTTACCGCTTAGTGTTCTTCACCGTTTGATTGAAAATATCTCTGGATTCTCTTGCAAGATTTGAATTCTCTCTGAATCGCAAGTCAAATTGCTATTTATCGCTCTGCTCTTGAAAATTTCTTCGCTCAAAAACTGATAAGTGAAAATGACTTTGAAAATTCCTTTAAAACAAATTCTTCACCTACCATAATAAATGCTCCACTGCTAGGGTACAAACCCTAATTTTGCCTTTTACCGCTTCAAAATCTTCTGCCAATTGACAGGTAACGTATACCGGTTAAGGTCTTTACCGATATAAACCGGGGGTTCAAATATTTCACCGATATGCTCCCCCTAAGCTTTTCTAAAGCTCAGTTTGCCGGTTCAGAGACTTCCACACTAGGTGCAGAAACCGATTCATCTTGTGACACTTCAAGTTTTTTTTTCCATGTTTTATTCGTTCCTTCTTGAACGGTTTCAACATCAATCTTCCCTTCTCAGGTTGGCATTGGATTCATTCAGTTTTTCAACTTCTTCAATTAGGGCTTCCATGTCTGCTTCATGAGAAGAACTATTTTCAGTAAGCTCCATTAGTTTTTCAGCATGCTCTCTTCTTTTTGCCAGAGAGGCTTTATACTTGACTTTGAGTTCATCATAGGCTTTCTCAGTCTGAGTCAGACGATGAGTAAGTTCCCTCACAGTGTATTCCCCCATATCTCCTTCCAAGTGGTTAGACTTATAGAAAGGTTGGCTCTGATACCAATTGATGAATACTAAGAGAGGGGGGGCGGGGGGGGTTGAATTAGTATACCAAAAAACACTGAACTCAAACACTTAAACAGTTTAGCAGATAACCGGTATGACAGATTTACAAATAAACTGGTTAAGATAAATGCAAACCAAATAGAAAACAAAGCATTCACCCACAAGAACACAATCACCATAACACAAGAAGTTTTGATGTGGAAACCCAAATGGGAAAAACCACGATGAGCAAAAACTCACAAGTAACTATCTGCAGAATAGAAACCAGACCGATTAAGGTCATACAATGTTCTTCACCAGAACAGATCCTGTTAGGAATCTAGATCTCTGTTAGGAGATAAGTTCTATTAAAAACTACCTTGTGAGAGAATTTCAGATTCACAGTTGTGAACCACCTTGTTAGAGGATTTACAAAGGCTTTGCTAGACCTACCCGGTTAAGGGTTTCAGACTTGTCGAAGATGTGAGTAATCAACAAGTGCGTGATCTAGATACTAGCACAATATGCTTGGTTAGATCCATGATAGCTCATTGTTAATGTGTTTCAGCATTACTTCAGTATTTCAATGTCTCCACACTCCTACTCTTCACACAGACCTAATCTTCTCTTCTGTGATCGCACATACAAAACCTCATCAACTACTAAAACCCTAGACATGATGTCCTTATAAAGGAGTCTGATTTCATGTCGGTCCAATAGGATTACATAACAAGTTCCTAGGTTCAGTGCATCTAGACACATTTGGTAACACGACCCAAAATCACCGTCAAAGTGTCGGTGGATGATAACTCATCACAGAAATACCGGTTGGTAACTCATCACATAGTAATATAGGTTCATACATTTTACTGGTTGCCGGTTGTCAAAAATGAAGACTGAAAAAATGTTAACTACCGCTTTGTTCCTTCGTACCACTTGAGATCCTTGAACCGCTTGAGGTCTTCATACCGCTTTGGGTCTTCAGTCAGTTTGTGACCGGTAAACATCTTCTGCAAAACACGAATAGTCTAAAGACTATAATACATAATACCGGTTGGAACAAATACCGGTTGAGCATAACTCATACATAAAGAAAGTGATCTCAAAACAAGTGTGTGTCCATCAATGACAATCACAACATCATCAAAATGCCAATAGTTTCTCTAGATGATTTTGATTTCAATCAGCTCATCTTCACCAAGCCTAAGACTACCAAGAAAGCCAAGACCTTGTCAAGGATAAAGGTAGATAAAAATAAGAACAAATATGCAGAGATTGTCATTCCGCCTGTCGATAAGGACATTGATGAAATTCAAGATTCATATTATACTATTAGCAAGGTTGATTTGAGCAAACAAACTCATGACTTTGTTAAAGGAGATATTCAAACAACATTAGATGCTCTCATTGATAGATATGACAAGGACAAAATCAAGAAAGATAAGCTTAAGGCACAGGTTGAACAACTCACCACTGTTCTAATCAAAGTGACCAAATCCTCTGAAGCAATTGAACCAATGACTTCATCACTAGATTAATAGGTTATGAGGAGAGCCGAGCAAGCAACTTCATAGAGCAAATCAGTGGGTGAATGGATGGATAGAATGCTTAGTCAAGGAACACGACTCTTGAGCTTATCTATGACCATAGTCAAGAATCTTGATGTTGTGAAGACTAAGGTGGATAACACTATAGAACTTTGTTCTCAAGGGTTGGAAACACAAGAGAAGGACTTTGATGCATGTTTGAAACTTGAAGATTTTGACTCAAATATTCTTGTGGAAAATGGTGTTATTCATTATTGGGACATGTATGTTGAGCAACGAGAGGCATTAGAGCATCAAATGAATACTCTAGAGTAGCTAATCAAATAGCTAAGAAAGTCTTAGAGGGAATGTATGGATAAAAAGATAGAGATTGTTGAAAAAGTATTATAAATTCCTTGTGCTTTCTTAGATGAAAACCAGAGAGTGCTTAATGTTAATAAAATCATCAAAGAATTTAGTTTTATACTAAGCACTGAAATTGAGAGAGAGGACTTCTTTTTTTCCTCTATTGACAAGTTGGTTGATCTTTGGTTCATTTTGGATCTTCTATATTCTCTCTTGAAGAAACATAAGAAATGTTGTGTTGATTTGGGAGATTCTCTTATACGGGTCAAGGTCATCACTGGTCATACTTAGGGACCCGATGAAGCTCAGATGAAAATTGTTCTACAAAAGACTGAAGAATTTCAGGAACAAGATCAACATGAAGATAAAGGCAGTTTATTTTATGCTTTTCCAATGGCATTTTGTAATTCCAATTGACACCTTAAGTGTTATTTCATATATGCTCTAGTGCACATGTAAGACTGCACATTACCTAAGTCAAATAGGTATCTACTTTTGACTTAGTCACAATTAGTTGTAACTTTCCCTATTTTTGTACATCATCCCTATTCTATATATATGAGGGATCTCATTGTAATAAGGATCTGTTTTACATCTTTTGGCTAATACGTCGAAACTTTGCAGAATTGAAAAGCTATCTAAGTCTTTGATCTTGTAGTGTATTCAAGAAATAAAATCAAAGAAGAAGAGAAGTTGCATCCAATATTTGTCTCGGGATTACTTTATTGTGTGAGGGAATGTTCTTATGACTTTATTTTCTACTTTCTTTGAGATTAAATCTTGCATTGTGAAAAGTATTTGAGTTAGAAGAGATTAGGTAAAATATTATAAACTTTGTATTTGATATTTTATTGAAAAAACTTGTGTTAAGTGGGTAATAAGGCGAAGTCTTTGTGCTTGGTTGAGTTATCTTGTTAGAGCAGACAACTTTATGATATATTTGGAAGACTTTGTGCTTACAATATATCATTATTTGGGTTACAATGGTTGATAGGCCTTGAGTATGTAAATGAAACTTTGTGTTCTTTTATATACAATAGGCTCGTCCCTTAAGTCATTTTCAGAAAATGAAGCAACATAAGACTTTGCACTGTCATGGACGCTTTACTTTCATTTAGTATAGATTTTTAAAATTACTGCAAGTTTGAGTTGTTTTATTGAGAAAAGGAGAAATCCGTTCTAAATGGATAATTGGAGAAACACACGTTTTGAAAAAAGAGAACTAAGTTATTGTATCATCTTGGATTAGTGCAAAGTTAGCAAGTAGATTTAGAATAGATAGAGATTGCAGTAGAAAGGGGGAGCCTTCCCTTATAAATAGGAGAGATCCTATCTTGCCTTTTGAGAGGTATTATCTCATGCACTGTCATGAAACTCATATTTTGTAAGCCTCCACGAGTTTACAAAATTTTCACCCAATAGTTTCTAGTGACTCCACTGGGGACACAAGCACACAATTAGTTTCTACTTTGGCAAGTCAAAGTTACACTCATGGGAGAAGAAATCAAGGTGTTGTTGATCCTATCTTTGAACTTATTTAAAAGCATCATTTTGATTATTTACCCATGCGTGCAAGTTTTTCTCTTCAAAGAAGAACGATTTTTCCACCTACTAGTTAGAGATCTCCTATTCCAAGTGAAGGTTCAAGTGCACCAAGCTTTTTAGTAATTCCACAAGTGCAACAATTTGTAACTCCTCTGTATCAATCTATTCAACCAGTAACAATGGCTGCACAAGGACCATGGGGGTAGAATTTTGGTCCCCTTAATTTGACTCCATCACTTCATCCTCTTCCACAGGGTTCATGAAATAATGTTCCCAAGTTCATTGGGGATGGAAAACAACACCGAATGAACAAATTGCATCTTTTCATATTGCATGTGGAATTCTTGGCGAGGAACATGAAGATGTGGTAGTGCGTCTTTTTGTTGAAACACTTCAAGGTGCGATGATCAATTTGTTCTATCATTTGACTCCTCAAACTATTACTGGTTGGGATACTCTTAAAACTCAGTTTGAGGCACAGTTCAAGACAATGGAAGATGTGCATGCCCTTCTAGCTTAGTTGACTTCTATGAGAAAAGAGCCACATGAACCCATGAAGGATTTCGTGGCAAAGTTCAACAAGCTGAAAAACATAATTATATTTGCTTCTCAGCCAACTGGGGAGAGCCTAAAGCGTTTCTTTATCAATGCTCAATAGCTTGAAGTTATCTTTTTATTAAGAAGAACACCTCTTGCAAATTTGGCAACAACTCAAATTTAGGCCGTGGAGATAGAAGATCACTTGATCCTTGCTGGAAAAATTAAGAAATATCCCAATAAGGCAAAAGTAAGTTTTTCTTCTCCAAAGACTCTAAATTTTCCTTCTTCAAGTACTACTTGCAAAGACTTACGAATGAAGCACTTTCTTTGAAGAAACAAATTTCACAAACATCCTTCCCTACTCCATATAAAGAGGTTCCGTGAAGGACCTACCCCAATAATGCTCCTAGCTACACAACTAGAAATCAAAATAAGTTACCTCCTGCAAATTTGGCAGCAACTCAAATTTAGGCCGTGGAGATAGAAGATCACTTGATCCTTGCTGGAAAAATTAAGAAATATCCCAATAAGGCAAAAGTAAGTTTTTCTTCTCCAAAGACTCTAAATTTTCCTTCTTCAAGTACTACTTGCAAAGACTTACGAATGAAGCACTTTCTTTGAAGAAACAAATTTCACAAACATCCTTCCCTACTCCATATAAAGAGGTTCCGTGAAGGACCTACCCCAATAATGCTCCTAGCTACACAACTAGAAATCAAAATAAGTTACCTCCTCTTGAAAGGTTGGCCCTTGAAGCACCTCCTGTCAACACTTTTGTGGGCTATTATGAGACAGAGCAAGGACATAATTCTACTCAAGAACTTCCTTCCTTTAGAAGAAATTGTTAATTCCTTTCAAAAAGAGGAAAGTGAGTTAATTGGCGACTCTAGTATCCGATTCATGTAGTACCAAGAAGTCGAAGAAGAATGTAGATGTAAAGCGTTTGCAATTTTTACCCATTCACAAGTTCCAAACCAACCTGATCAATAGTCTGGTGACAAGTCTAAGGCAAAAGACGCTCCTTTAATGTCAATGACTTGCAAAAAGAGGGACTCATTTGCCCACTTTGCCTAAAGATCTTGTAGCAAATAAGCAAGTAAGTACTCCTGACCTTTCTTCATCAAATGTGTCAAAATGTTTACTTGTTAATCCTAAGCCTACAAGTGATGTTCAATCCCCTCCATTAAATTTGCAATATCAACCTTTTGACATCATAAACCATGCTAAGAAAACCAAGATTAAGATGTTAGAGGTAGAATCTTTAAAGGCAAATCCTAACTAGTTTGATAAGCTGGTCAAATTTGTCAACGAAAAGGAAATTCTTCAAGTTCTTGTTGCCTCCTAGAATAACTTAGTTGTTGTCCCATCTACCGTATCAAGTAGGATTGAACCTTTTTATATTTCCCTCCTCATTAATGGTTATATACTCAACAATTGTGTCATTGACTCTGAGGCTTCAAACAATGTAATGCCTAAAAAGGTAGCTAATGCCTTAGGCCTTACTCAGATTACCAAAAATTTTGGTAAATGTTTTTCAATGGAAAACAAGCAAGTACCTTTGATTGGTCAAATCAAAGATGCTTAGTTTTCTTTTTTTGCCTTCCCAAACAAAAAAATCAAGATGACTATTTTGGTGGTTGATGTTCTAGCCTCATATGGTATGCTTCTGGGAAGAAAATTTTGCAAGGATGTTGGGGGTGAGATCATTATGGATTGGTTAAAAGCAAGGATACTTGTGAAAGGTGAAATGCAGAAGTTGCTTCCTGAAAAGGAAGTGAAATACTCAGTGGTCAAATCAAATGACTTTAAAGCTCAAATCCTTTTTGAGTCATCTAGAATGGGCACCTACTTTTAACAAACAAATGAGGAGTCAAGCTCTTCAAATGACTCAAACGGTGACAGTTTGTCAACTAATGACTTTATGTCAGTTTTCTCTTTTGATGAGACTTTTAGTTCACAACCTGATATTTCAAATAATGACAATCAGGTATGGCTTATGTAAGATGGTAGTTGTTTTAATTTCCCCTCAAGGTGAAGTCTTTCCTTACTCTTTCAAGCTTTAGTTTTCTAATACCAACAAGACAATTGAATATGAATTTTTGTTGTTGGGTATTGATGTGGTACGCAATAGAGGTAACACGAATCCTCATGCACAGGGGCATGTTGAGTTTGTAGTTTGTCAAATTAGAAACATTTGTCAAACTAGAAATGATCGGTTGAAACATTACCAAAATTTAGTTTGGGACAACATTAAGTGTTTTAATGCTTTTAACATTTCAGTGGCCTCTAGATAGTTTAATTCTAGAGCAAATCCTCTTGCTCAGTCTGCTACTCTCTTGATTCCGCATCAAGACTTTTCTCAGAATGTATATTCTATTGAGTTAATATGTAGGCCAAGTGTACCAAATAATTGGGATCACTTGAAAATCTTTAATGATGATAAGAAGATTGTTAATTTCTTGGAAACTAGTGACTGTTTCAATAATTTATATTTTGAAGGAAGTAATTGTTCTGACTCGGCAACTAGCAATAATTCCTCTCATGATGAAGGTTTTCTACAATTGAAAGGAAATAAGATCCCAAAAGGTTCGGTGTCACTCGAAAAGATTTTTGATAAGCATGATCGGTACATTAAAAAGCAACAACAGGAAACATCAGATGCGACTATGGGATATGAGAAGTACAATATTGGGTCAGATGATGGTCTGAAATATGTAAACATTTGGTAATAGTTGTACCCCAAGAGAAAGGGAACAATTCATACAGTTATTGTGCCAATACATTGATGTATTGGCGTATTCTTATGATGATTTGAAGTCTTTCCAACCTAAAGAAATACAACATGATATTTCCCTTAAAATTGGAACAACACCTTTCAAGAAGAAGCAAAGGCGATATAATCGCAAGATTTCAAGTACTATTCTTTTTACAAATTTAGAAGATGTTGAATGCCAAGATAATATTTCCAATTCATCATTCATCATGGATCGCTAATATTGTACCTGTACAAAAGAAAAATGGGGAGATTCACATTTGTGTGGATTTTCGTAATCTTAATTAGTCCTCTTTGAAAGATAACTACCCTTTACTAGTGATGGATCAAGTTCTTCAAATAGTAATGGGATCCCAAATGTTCTCTATGTTTGATGGTTTTTCAAGCTATAATCATATTGAGGTCAGTGAGGAGGATCAACACAAGACCACCTTCACAACACCTTTGGATACCTTCGCTTATCGAAGGATGCCTTTTGGTTTGAATAATGCAGGTGCAACATTTTAGAGGGCTATGGATATGGCTTTTCGAGGTACCATTTCTAGGTACATTGTTGTGTATTTAGATGATTTAACGATTTTCTCTAAAGATCGTGAAAATCATCTTTTTAATCTAGAAGATGTCTTGAGGGGATGTCGTAAACATGGAATTTCTCTAAATCCCAAGAAGTCAGTTTTAGGGGATATAGAAGGTAAACTTCTTGGGCATATAGTGTCTACAAGAGGTACTAAGACTGATGCGGAAACGGTTAAGGAAATCCAAAGTTTGGCTTTACCTTCAAGTAAAACAATTGTACACTCATTCTTTGGCAAAGTTAACTTCTTGAGAAGGTTTGTTCTAGACTTTGTTGAGAAAATTCATCATATTGTGAATATGATGTAGGGGAAGACTGCTTTTTGCTGGACCCCTAAGGGGAAAGAAGCCTTTAGGAAATTAAATAAGTAATAGCTCATGCGCCTATACTGGTATGTCCCAATTATACCAAAGATTTTATAATGTACAATTATGCTTCTGATCATACACTTTCTACAATTCTAGTCCGAAGGAATCCATAAGGTATAGAATCACCCATAGCTTTCATGAGTTGTCCCTTCAAAACTCATGAGCTTAAGTACCCTCAGATGGACAAGCATGCCTTCACTGTTGTCAAAGTGGTGAAGCATTTCAAATTTTACATTTTGAATTCTCACATCATATGTTTAGTTTCTGATATTGTGGTCAAGTCAATTCTAACACAATAGGATTTTGAAACTAAGAGGGGTAACTGGATAGCAAAAATCCAGGAATATGACTTGGAGATTAGACCTACCAAATTGGTTCAAGGAAAGGGTTTATGTCAGTTGATGGCAGATAATGGACCCGAAGAAGCAATTCCTCTTGACAAGGATTCACAAGAAGATGTTCCTACAATATTATTTGTAAGTACTGTAGATGAGTGGTATTCTAATATTGCTTTCTTACTTATGGTGATTGTACTACGCTTCTCACATATAAGGATAAAAGGACTCTAAAACTGATATCAACAAATTATGTCCTTTGGGAAAATGAATTGTACAAAAGGGGTATTGATGGTACTTTCTTAAGATATGTGGATAAAGCTCAACAGACTAAGTTGTTAGACTATTTTCATAACTTGGCATGTGGTGGACATTTTTCAACTCTTGTGACGACCACAAGATTTTACGAGCTAGGTATTATTGGCCTACTCTTTTCTAACATGCCTATGATTGGGCTATGAAAAGTGAATTGTCTCAACAATTCGTTGACAAGTCCAAGCTTGGAGCATTTCCTCTCAAACCAGTGGTGATCAAGGAACCTTTCCAACAATGGAGTATTGACTTCATTGGTCCCATCAATCCTCCATCTAGTGTAGGTCACCATTCTTACTTCTTACTTGAAAAAATTATTTCACCAAGTGGGTGGAAGCAATACCTGTTAAACATACTACGCTTGAGGTGGTATGTGACTTCACCAAAGAAAACATTGTGAGCAGGATTGGTGTTCCTAATAGGATAACTTAGCAGATAATGCTTCTTATTTTTATTCATATGAAATGACTCAATTTTGTTTTGAGTACGATATCACTCTTGCTCATTCTTCTGATTATTACCCACAAGGGAATGGTCAAGTAGAATATATCAACAAGAATTTGGTAACCATTATCAAGAAATTGGTTGATCAAAATCAATGTTTATGGCATAAATTATTGATTGATGCTTTGTGGGGAGATCGTATTACAACAAAGAGAGCTATTGGTTTATCACTCTTTTAGCCTCTTTATGGTACTAATGCAGAAATTCTTATCACCTTAGACCAACCCGTTTTGAAGTTAGCCAAAGCAATTGAAGATCAAACCTATGAGAGTTCTCTAGATAAGTGCATCATGTTCTTTTTAGAACTTGAGGAAAACTGGGTTCAAGTAGTGGATCATAATTCAGAACACCAGAGTCAAGTCAAAGCCCTTTTTGACAAGAAAGCTAAGCAAAGAGATTTCAAGGTGGGAGATCTTGTCCTACTTTGGGATAAGAGGCATGAACCTAAGGGGATTCATGACAAATTTGATTCTCTCTGGACAAAACCTTTCACTATCGATCAGATCTATGGTGAAGGAAGTTTGATGAATAATGATGAACAACAGATACACCAACTGGTATTGAGAGGGGGGGGGAGGTGAATCGGTACAGATAAAAACTTTCTCGACAACTTATCTAGTTAAAGCAATACCAACTGGTTATCTCCATTACTGAACTTAACCATGACAATACCGGTTAAACACAGCAAGACACCAGACACCATAAACTGATAAGTTTGAACATTTCAGATAGGATCAATACTTGACATCAATTTCACCCATAAACATATGCATGTGGTATACTAGTAATTCCATAACCTATTAAATCTCATGCATAATCTTCCAACCAAATACTTCATAAACATCACATGAAAAATGCATAACACATAACACACAAATTTTTCACGTGGAAACCCAAATGGGAAAAACCACGGTGGGAATGAATACCCACAAGCTTGTTTTGAACTCTTTTGAAGCTCGCCCTGTTAGGAGCCTAGTCCGGTTAAAGACTTTACAATAAAGTTCTGTTAGGAACCGATCCTGTTAGAGATCACCCGGTTAAGGGATGGCTATATACCCTGTTAAAGGTTACCTCGCTAGAGGATTTGAAGAACTCAATGATCTTGAGTCACTCAGTTACAGGTTTTACAATAAGCCTATTAAAGCTACTCGGTAAAGGGATTTTCCAACTATTGAAATGGTTAGAAGACAACCAGTAAAACTTCTGATCTGATAACAACACTACATGCCAAGGCAGATCCTTTTCATATCCTCTACTCTGCAATCACACTCTGCAATTTCGCACTCATTGGTCTGGCAAGTATCTCATCACTCAGATACACACAACAATTGCCAACAACTTTACAATAACAAACATCATCGACCTTATAGACAATAGATAGGTCGGTAGCATAAACCCTAAACCCAAAGCACCTTAGGTTTACAACACAGGCAGTCCAATCCTGACCGTCCAAACACATTGCATATAGTATTACAATTTCAAACAGGTCACAAGACAATCTACATTGTTCATTCTTCATTGCACATAGGAATCAGTAACCCATCACGCTCTTTTCTCATTCCACTAAGAAGAATGATCATTCCCGAGGTAGATTTCAAACGTGGTCGATCTCCTCATACCTCAATACTTTACACACACAAGGCTAACGTGGCACCTCGATCTCATTCACATCTCTTATCTAACTCATCACAGAGTATCATCGGTTGCATCACACAAGCTAGATCGCCAAACCGATAACCATAGAGCTGAGACTATCAACCGGTAGTCACACTTAGTGAAACGCTGACACCAGTTCACTACATCTCTTCATACCTTTTCATACCGGTTCACTTACACTTATTGACATCAATGACAACATACATTATCATCATATCAACATACCGGTTCATCAAATGCTATCATATCCAACAATCTCCCCATATGCCAACAATATCCAACAATCTCCCCCTTTGGCATTGATGGCAATACTCAGTGTAGCATTGCTATTGAAAACATTATAAACCAGTGTGTCTTCATCATCAGATATCTTCTCCCCCTTTGACAACAATGCCAAAGTGGAGGCATAAGCTTCCAAAATCTACTATGTTGCTCCCCCTAAGGAGTAGCATCCTTCAACACATTAATCCTGAAAGATTTGTCACTGTAGTACTTGACAGATGCAGAGCACACATCTTTAATTGATTTCATGAAGGGGCAAAACCCCTAATTCACCTCTCAAATAGGTAAATGTCATCTTCGGTAAGGGCTTAGTGAATATGTCTGCTAGTTGCTCCTTATTGGAAACATGTTGTAGTACAACCTCCTTATTCTGAACTTTTTCTCTCAAAAAGTGATATTTAAGCTCAATATTTTTAGTTCTAGCATGCAATACTGGATTCGTGGAAATATTTATTGCACTTGTTTTATCACAAAATATATTCACCGGTTTAGGTACAGGTACCTTGAAACCTTCCAATACATGCTTCATCCAAATTGCTTGAGTGCAGTTCATAAATGCTCCCACATATTTTGCTTCAATTGTAGATTGAGAAGTACAACTTTGCTTCTTACTTGTCCATGATACTAATCTCCCACTGAGAAAGAATGCTCCACCGGTTGTGCTTTTCCGATCGTCCACATTTCCTCCCCAATCAGCATCAGTATATACCTTTAGATTATAGTCACCATTATATGGATACCACGATCCATAATCTATTGTTCCTTTTAGATATCTAAGAATCCTTTTGACAGCTACCAAGTGGGATTCTCTTGGACATTTCTAAAAACGAGCTACTATGCCCACTGCATGAGCAATATCAGGTCTGCTATGCACCACATAGTGCAGCTTATCGATCATTGACTGGTACTCCTTTTCATTCACCAGTGTTGAATCATCTTCCTTGGTCAGTTTACAGCCAGTCACCATCGATGTACCAACCGGTTTGCTTTCCTCCATGCTAAAAGTATTCAATACCTCTTTGACATACTGGGACTAGGTAATAAAGATACCCTCTTTCATTTGCTGAATCTGTAAACCAATGAAGAACTTTATTTCTCCTATCAAAGACATCTCAAACTCTTTCTTCATTTCATCTGCAAATGCATGACTCATTTTATCATCTCGTCCAAAGATTATGTCATCCACAAACACTTCACAAATCAGAATCTGATCACCTTCTGATTTCAAGTAGATGTTGCTATCTTCACTTGTTTTCTAAAATCCAATCTTCACAAGATGAGAGTGTAGTCTTTCATACCATGCCCTAGGTGCCTGTTTTAGTCCATACATGGCTTTGTGTAATCTACACACCATGTCACTATCTTCTGATAAGGCAAACCCATGTGGTTGTTCTATATACACTTCCTCTTCTAGGATTCCATTCAAAAAAGCAGATTTCACATCCATCTGATAAACGTTAAATCCATTAAATGCTGCAAATGCAAGTAGCATTTGAACACCTTCTAGTCTACCCACAGGAGCAAAATTTTTTCCATAGTCTTCTCCTTCCTCCTGAGCATATCCCTTACATACAAGCCTAGCCTTGTTCCTTACAACTGTGCCTTCTTCATTTAGCTTATTCCTGAAGACCCATTTGGTACCAATGACATTTTTATGTTCCGGTCTGGGCACCAGAGACCATGTCGCATTCTTATCTATCTAGTCTAGCTCTTCTTCCATTGCTTTAATCCAGTCTTCATCTGTAAGAGCTTCTCTTGAAGTCTTGGGTTCAAATTCAGAAATCATGCAAGAGTTTTCTTTCACTTTTCTTCTAGTGAGTATCCCTGCATCTTTATCTCCTATGATTTGCTTCGGATCATGATGCAACTTCACATATCTAGGAATGATTCTAGCTTGGTTTGCTAGCTTTTCTTCTTCTCTCATTGCAACTTCTACCGATACAGAAACATTGAGAACTTTACAAGTTTCTTTCTTAACCGGTTCCCAGAAGGCTATACCCGGTTCATCTTCCACTTCTTCGCTGCATGTTTCCTTAGGTTCCCCGGGGGATTCATCAACCTTGAGATTGATACTTTCAACAATTTTTCGAGTTCTATTGTTGTAGCACTTAAGAGCTTTGCTCTTAGTGGAATATCCCAGAAATATTCCTTCATCACATTTTGCATCAAACTTGTTCAATTGTTCACCTCTCTTGATATAGCACTTACTACCAAACACTTTAAAGTAACTCACAGTAGGAGTTTTCCCTGTCCAATACTCATAAGGGGTTTTATCTTTGCCTTTCTTGATGAGTACACGGTTCATAGTATAGACTGTAGTGCTCACCGCTTTTCTCCAAAAAGTGTGAGCAATCTTTCCTTGGATCAGTATTGTTCTAGCCGCTTCAACTATAGTCCTGTTATTTCTTTCTGCTATGCCATTCTGTTGAGATGTCCTTGGGGCAGACAATTGCCTCTTGATACCATTATCTTCACAATACTTATTGAATTCATCAAAAGTGAATTCTCCTCCTTGATCAGTTCTGAGGCATTTTATCTTTTTACCACTTTCTTTCTCTACTAATGCTCTGAAAGCTTTGAACTTTCCAAATGCTTTAGACTTGTCTTTCAAGAATGTGACCCACATCATTCTTGAGCAATCATCAGTAAGAATCATAAAATACCTATCTCCCTGAATACTTCTAGTTTTCATAGGACCACATAAATCAGTATGCACAAGATCAAGTAAATTTTTTGTTGAGAAAGACTTACCTTTAAAAGTTGAGGAAGACATCTTCCCAAGTTGAGATTCTCTGCACAAAGAATTCTCAGGTTTGTTCGGCAAAGGTAATCCTCTTACCGTCTCGATCTTTCCGGCTTTAACAATGTTGTCAAAGTTCATATGACAGAGTCTCCTATGCCATATCCAACTATCATCAAAGTTAGCCATTAAACACCGACTTATCTTGGCATTCAACAGAAATAGTTTACCTCTGGTTTGCTTACCAGTCGCAATAACTTCACCACTCTTCCCAATTATACTGCAGATTCTACCTTTGAATTCCAGAATTAATCCTTTGTCATTCAGTTGAGTAAGACTCAATAGGTTATGCTTAAGACCTTCTACCCAGTAGACATCATCTGCACTGCTCTTTCCATTCAGTGAGATGGATCCTTTACCTTTCACCAAGCATGGTGCATCGTTGCCAAATTTGACAACACTTCCATCATATTCCTCCAAAGACAGAAACTTTCTCCGATCACCAGTCATGTGGTGAGAACAACCACTATCAATTATCCACTCATTAGAGTTGTCAATGCGAGAGACAAGTGCTTTCTTGTCAGATACTTCTTCCTTTACTGCTACAAACACTATGTCTTCATTTTCTTCATCTTCTAATTCTTCATCAGTGACACCTTCATCCACAACAACTAGACAATTTCTTTTGTTTCCTCCTTTATATTTTCTAAACCTCTCTGGTTTATCCTTATTGTCATTGTTAGGACAATTAACAACTATATGCCATATCTTGTTGCAGGAAAAACATTTCAAAGGAAGTTTACCTCTATATTTTCCAGTTCCCTTCGAAAGTCTTTTAGCAAGAAGAGCTTCAAACTACATTAGAATCTCTTCATCATCCATATCTATGCATTGTCTGGACTCATATCTGGTACTAGTTTCTTTTCCTTTTCTGGATGGTACAATAGATGCTTTAAAGGCTGACTCAGTCTTCTGAACACTACCATCATAGTTATTCAACTCATATGTAGTTAACTTTGCAATGATAGAATCTAATGATACCTTGGTCTTATCAATAGACCTTAGTTCCTGGATAGCAACAACTCTGATTGCATAGATTGGTAACAATGATCTAAGGACTTTACTAACAACAATGGTATCATCAATAGTTCTGTTAGGCCCAATATGGAAAGCTAATGTACTGAGAGGGGAGGGGTGAATCAGTACTCCAAAACTTTTCTTGAATAATACCTTTACTGTTATGCATAAACATAATAGTGCAGTAACATAAAATAAAGTTAAAGCAAATAGATAACAATCATACATGATTCACTCCATAACACATATATTTTGGTTATGCAGAAACTCTTGGTTAGAGAGAAAAACTGCGGTGGGGATAGCACCCACAACTTCACTACTGCAATAATAAAGAGTGCTCGGTTAGAGCTACATTTTAGCTATATCTGATAGCTTACCCTGTTAGGAGTAACAAGATCTGTTAGATCTACCTTGCTAAAGAATTTTACAACATTTATACTGAATGCTGCACCTGGTTAGAGGCTTTACAATTTATAGACATGATTAGAGCCTTTTACCTTGTTAAAGGTTTCTCTTTCAACTTCACAATATTACAATAAAATCATTACAAATATCTACAACTTTACATCTGAAATGTTATAGCAGATTCTATGTGCTCAAAATAGATTACCTTGCTATAGCATACCTCAGTAACCCATATAGTAACTCGGTAAACCCTTCTGTTTACTCTGTTCTTCGATTGTTCTCTGAAAACCTTCTTGGTGACCTCTATGTCTCTGTAACAGTCTTCTTACACATACATATACACCCTTAACTCATGTTGTATACATAGATCTCTTAAGACGGTGATCTAATTCATTGCTTCGAACTTACAAACATGATTCCTTGAATGAATAACTAAACAAAATATTTCATTGGTTAGATTGATCTCAAAATCATACATAATCTTTTGGTGCAATTTCCAATGTAATAACGGTTAGACGTGCCTCGATCTTGTAACACGTTTTCATATGCATGTCCAGGTTCAATGTATCTGGTAACATGTTTCACTCGGTGTATATCAACTCGGTGTGTCATCTTTACTACTCGGTAGACATAAAAAGATACTCAGTAGCCAGCTCGGTGTATACTGCGTTTTGTAATTGCTTTCCTTTGTAACCGACTAGACTGTGCATACCGACTTCTCTGTGTATACCGATTGCATGATTTGGTAGTGCTAACCGACTAGAGTATATAGTATGACTTTGAATATAAAAACTAATGGCAACTAGATAAGTAGTAACAAGTTCCACCAACGCTTTTGATATCTCCAACCACAGTCTTAATCCTAATACCATGTCGATGAATGGTCTCACCTTCAACCATCCTCATATACTCAAATTTACCTCTAAGGCTTTCTTCCTTGGCTTGGTTTACATGCTCATCACCATCATAGATGTTTTCTAGTGCATCCCATACATCCTTAGGTGTGTCCTTGTCTTGTACATCAATAAACTCAATGTCTAACAAGCTGCTGATAAGGGCTTCCATGACTTGCCCATTTTCCTGGATCTCTCTCTTCTGATCATCAGTCAGAGTGCCAGTGGGAGTAACATAGGCATTCTCAACATAGCTCCAGTGTTGAGCACCCATACTCTTGATGTAAATCTTCATTCCGTCCTTCCATATCTTAAATTTATCTCTATTGAACTTAGGACCTTCCCTCTTCATCATTACAGTAGGATCTTTTACCTCAAGCGGTTAAGCTTATATCATCGAGGACCTGGAGTTGCTCTGATACCAATTGATGAATAATGATGAACAACAAATACCCCAACTGGTACTGATAAGGGGGGGGGGGGTGAATTAGTACATATAAAAACTTTCTCAACAACTTATCTAGTTAAAGCAATACCAACTGGTTCTCTCCATTACTGGACTCAACCATGGCAATACCGGTTAAACACAATAAGACACCAGACACCATTAACTGATAAGTTTGAACACTTCAGATATGATCAATACTTGACATCAATTTCACCCATAAACATATGCATGTGGTATACTAGTAATTCCATAACCTATTAACTCTGCATGCATAATCTTCTAGCCAAATACTTCATAAACATCACATGAAAAATTCATAACACATTAACACACAAATTTTTCACGTGGAAACCCAAATGGGAAAAACCACGGTGGGAATGAATACCCACAAGCTTGTTTTGAACTCTTTTGAAGCTCATCCTGTTAGGAGCCTAGTCTGGTTAAAGACTTTACAATAAGGTTCTGCTAGGAACCGATCCTGTTAGAGATCACTTGATTAAGGGATGGCTCTATACCCTGTTAAAGGTTGAAACTTTGTTAAAGGTTACCTCGCTAGAGGATTTGAAGAACTCAATGATCTTGAGTCACCTGGTTACAAGTTTTACAATAAGCTTGTTAAAGCTACCCGATAAAGGGATTTTCCAACTGTTGAAATTGTTAAAAGACAACAGGTAAAACTTCTAATCTGATAACAACACTACATGCCAAGGCAGATCCTTTTCATATCCTCTACTTTGCAATTTCCCACTCATTGGTTTGGCAAGTATCTCATCATTCAGATACACACATTTGCCAACAAATTTACAATAACAAACATCATCGATCTTATAGACAACAGATAGGTCGGTAGCATAAACCCTAAACCCTAAGCATCTTAGGTTTACAACATAGGCGGTCCAATCCCGACCGTCCAAACACATTACATAGAGTATTACAATTTCAAACAGATCACAAGACAATTTGCATCGTTCATTCTTCACCGCACATGGGAATCAGTAACCCATCACACTCTCTTCTCATTCCACTAAGAAGAATGATCATTCCCGAGGTAGACTTCAAACGCAGTCGATCTCCTCATACCTCAATACTTTACGCACACAATGCTGATGTGGCACCTCGATCTCATTCACATATTTCAACTAACTCATGAGGTAATGTACATTGTTGCCTAAATGATATCTCCTTGGTGATGAAGGTGTGTATCCTTGTTTCTATATTCCTTAAGACATCAACATAGGGCTATGTTGACATCTTAAGGGGGGCATACATCACGACCTCCTTGTAACATATTTTCAATTCAAGTTACAATTTTCCTTGCATAATACCTTGCTTGGTTATCCTTTTCAAGTTACATATTTCCTTGCATAATGCCTTGCTTGGTTATCCTTTTGAAGTTACAAATTTCCTTGCATAATGTCTTTCTTAGTTATCCTTTTGAAGTTGCATATTTCCTTGCATAATTCCTTGCTTGGTTATCCTTTTCAAGTTGCGGATTTCCTTGCATAATGCCTTGCTTGGTTATCCTTTTCAAGTTGCAAATTTCCTTGCATAATGCCTTGCTTTGTTATCCTTTTCAAGTTGCGGATTTCCTTGCATAATACCTTGCTTGGTTATCCTTTTTCAATTCAAATTGCAGGTTTCCTTGCATAATGCCTTGCTTGGATATCTTATTGCACATTTTTTCAGGATGAGTGGAAGTAGCATAACACAACTTACTAGACTATTTTGACTCTTCCTTCTTACATGGATCACACAACATAACACAACTTGTTGTCCCATGAGAATTCATGTTTTTGTGGATCACCTAGCATAACACAACTTGCTAACCCATGGAATCCACGTTCCCTCTTGATCTCTCTCATGGATCACCTAGCATAATACAACTTGGTAGCCTATGAAATCCATGTTCCCTCTTTCTCCATCTCCAATGAATCCGTAGCATAACACACATTGCTAGTGTTAAATCATGGTTTCTTCTCCTTTAAATTGGAGTATGTCCCTATTTTTTTTATAAGTCCGCTTGTGCTCTTGCAATAACATATCGAGAATGATATTAGCGGTTGAGACATTTTGATTATCGAGGTCTCTTCAATTAATTGACTTGGAACTTTGTGTTTTAGTAATGTTGTGTGCTTTTGTGTTTATTTGAAGGTTACTTGCATGGATTGATAGGATCCTATGCTTGGGAGCTTGGTCATCCCTTAGTATTATCCTATCCCTAGCTTGTCTTGCTCTCATATGCTCTACATCTTCATTTCTACATTACCAAGAGCATGACCGTAAGATCATAGTCCACTAAAGTTGGGGCTAAATGTAGCATCATAAATTGTACATCTTTATTAGTGTGTCCAATTTCACACTCTCCTAGCACCTATTTTAATATTTTCCTTTCCTTTATGCATTATGAGATCTTTATTGATTTCAATTAATATTATGGGTTTTATTTCTCTTTGTTACATCATCACACTCTTATTTGGGCCTTTGATTCTAGCTGTGCCATTTATCCTTTATTATTCAGATTTATCCTTAATCCTACCCCAATTTCAACATACAAAACATTTTTGCATATCTATACATAATGTTTTGATCCACCAAGAACCTATTATCTTGCATTCCTAAAAAACAAGAAAAAGCTATCGAGACAAGGTCACCCATACCCTATCTTGCACTTTTTGCCCAAATTTCAGGGGGATTATTGGGCAATCCCACCCTTTTCAAATCTAGCTCTGTGTGAAAATACACTAAATCTAAGTTAACCTAGAGGTTAATTTAATTGTGAAATCCCTATATAAGGCATCTTCTTCAATTCATTTTCATCATCTCATCTCATTCTAGCATTATCATCATATTTAAGAGTAATTCTTCTTCTTCAAGAGCAAATCTAATTCAAGGAGTAGCAAACTACATCAAGACACCTTCCATTTATGTTTTATCTACGATTTCATGATGATTTTATGCGATTTATCATGTTATTACATCAACACATGGAGGAATTTTCCTAAGAGCATTACATCACTAATTGAATGTATAAGTGTCTATATTTTCAAGCATTTCAATTCTAGATCTAGCCTTGCCCGCAAAAGGCAAGCTTTCCAATTCAATTCAAGTTCAATTTTTATTTCAATTAGGGTTAATTCCAAATTTGGAGTTTGACTTAGGCAAACCCCTATCCACAACATAATTTGCCTTCTTTTTGGTGTGTAGGTGATAGATTTAGGAGCTACACAAGAAGAATTGGGAAGATGAGACAAAGATAATTAGAATTGGCTTTTGTAGAAGTTTTAGAGAACCTCGAGGACCAAGGCACTCCAGAGGGACCACGATGCTTCGGGAGGACTACGAGGCCCATACCCTCTTGGTTCCATCAATTTTTGGCGAGCTTTTGACATGAGATTTTGTGTGTCATCCTGATTCGGAAAAGATTTAGTTTGCCTCCATCCAACATCTACAAGACCAAGTCGCTTCGCCCCTCCTAGTCCCAACAATTCAACTCAATTTTTTTGTCACAGGTTCTGAACTATTTTCCATCCTCAGATTTAACTTTATAGATTTGCATGACATCTAGAACTTACTATGATTATTATTTTATGTCAATTTTCAATCATATACCCTAAATTTAGCATTCAAATTACATCTTGTCAATTGAATCTTCAACTCAAACAAAAGGAATAAAGTCCAATCAATAGTCAACCCTCTTCTTAATAGGATTGAGGTTGAATCTATTGAGTTCACTTTTCTTTTAATTTAATGTGTGTGAAATAGGTTTAATTCCTAGTTTACATAACTAAACTTGTGAAATCCTATTTTCATCCATTGCACCTGGTATGAAATGAGCCACTTTGGTGAGTTTGTCAACTACCACCAAAATTGTGTCATGCCTTTTTATGGACATGGGTAGGTGTCAAACAAAATTTGTATTGATTGATTGTTAATTCCATTCTAGAATATCATGGGGATATAACAATCCCGTCATATGTTGATGCTCAACCTCAATTCATCATCATTCAAGACACTTTGTTACAAATTTGGTTGCTTCGTGCTTCATTCCTTTCCAATATATAACAATTTTACATATGCCAAAAGTATAGTTGATAGGGAGATTGAGTGAGAAGTTACTCAATAAGTCTAAATTGGTTTAATTTGTTAAGTGGACCCAAGGATATGGTTTTTCTTTTGTATTCAATTAGTGTTTGGCAACATCAAACTCCAACAACCACACCTCTCCTCAAACAACCACCCTATTGTGTGTTATGCAACATTGTTCTAGCTTGCTTCCTCAAAGTTACTCAAATCCTCCACCATAGGTCCACACCCCAAAATGTTGTATTTTCTGTCATTATTGATTTAATTAGGCCCATTAGGTGTATTTAAACTGTCCTTCAATAACTTGGAAGGTTCTAACATCAATAAGGTAACCGAGTTCACTTTTTAGCAAAACAGGGCTAAAAGGCTACTAGCCCGTGGAGGCCTAATTGGAGTGATTTTGCTTGTATAGTGCAACAATGGTTAAATCAACCTTGGAACCTAATTGGGAAGGTGTTTACAAGGTCCAAGCTCAAATATTTTCATGGTTTTAGCTCCTGAGAAGATGGTATTATGACTGTCCACAATTTTAGGCAAGAAAAGAGGGTTTTAAGAGGGTTTTGCTCAAGTAACAAAGGATGTCTCCTCTAAACCACAAACCAAGCTTCTAAATTCTTGTAGAACCTCTGCCTCATCATTTAGAACACTTCTTCAACATTGCCTTGCATGACATTTCATCAAACACTTGCTATGCAAACTGAAACATGTCTGTTTTATTCACTTTTACTGTCAAATTCACTATTTTACTGCACTTTGAAAGGGTTAGAACTTCAAGAAAAACTTCACCAAGGTTTGTAACAATCTCCAAAAACTTTTTCAACACTTTCCACAAGATTCCAAAGCATGAACATGTTCATTAATCAACTTTAGATGCAAAAGACATTAAATTCCCCAAAACTGGGTACTTGCTGCCAGCTATAACTCAACACACTTGCAAGGTGGAATAAGCATTGTTTAAAGCTCCAAATTCTTGTAAAACTCCAAGGAAACTAGTGCAGACCTCTGCCTTAAGTTTGTTCACTCAATTGACCTCTGAGCACAAACTTATTTGAGTCTTTTTCAAATTTACTAGCCAAGTTCATCTTCAACTTGCCTAGCATGAACTCAAAAACACTTCCTTTGCACAACCCTGACCAAAAGATGAATTATATATACTGTACATGAGCAATACAACTTGTCTAAGTCCATCCATGGGAGCCCAAACCTAGAATTAGACAAGTTGATGCATTTTGGAGGCCAAAACCCTTGATAGGGCAACAAAAGAGCCAAAAATGAAACTTTTTTGTACAACCCACTTCCAAAAACAAAACCTGCAATCTAATTACATGAATAGCATTGAATATACATTACAATAACTACCCAAAAGGTACAACACAAAAATGAGAAGTCCCAGTACGGGCTGCTATACAAATGGAGTGCAAAACATGAGAAAAAACATGAAAATTGCTGCTCTTTTGATTGATTATGAAAGAAAGTACAAAATCCAACCCTATACAAAGAAGAGGGAGGCATATATATAGTATTTGGAGGTAGTTATCAAGTCCTATACGTACATAAGGCATTTTTGTCTTCTTTTTACAAAAAAGTGTCTAAAATGACAACTTTTACAAGCAAAATGACAACTTTTGTTGCTCCAAATGGCAATTTGAGCAACCTAACACAACCAACCTTCCAAAATCACCTAGAAATGATTAAAAACACTTTCTAAACATGTTTCAATGCTTTCCAAAGCATACCTACGCCTATAAGACAATTTTCCACTTTTTAGCCCTTTTAGGCCTAGAAGCACAAAATTGACAATTCAAGCCTTAAGAAGCAAAAATTGACCTCTCAAGAACAAAATGAGATCAAAAACTCATGAAATGACTAAACACAACCTATGACAACATTCAAAACCTATTACAAGACTTACAAACACTTAAACATGAAAATACTAAAAATGGAGAGTAAAGCATGACTAGGTGCTCCTGCACCAATAGTCTTTCTTGAATAACCAAAATATGGAGCAAAGTATGACTCCTTTAGGATAAATTCTCTCAAACCATCCTAATCTGCGATGTATATAATATCATTAAAGCCTAAGCTTACATTCAAATCAAATTGATAACCCTCATAACTACGATCTTGGGGTTCAATTTATAAAGCTTCTTTTACTTGCTCATATAATTCCTCTTTGTTTGAGTTCCTTGGTACTTTTTCTCAAAGATTGGAGTGAATTGAGACCACATGGATTATATGTACCTCTTGTGGCTTAATGCATCAACAACTTGATTCTCCTTTCCTTTGGTATAAAAGATCTCAAAATCATAATCAAATATCAGTTCTAACCATCGCCTCATCAACCATAGGAAAAAACCATAGGTAGGTCAAATTGCAAGAAGAGGGTAGGAAGGGGACTCCAAGTGTGATTGCACATCATCAACATGATGTCATGCTAACATCAACAATTATTCTAGGAATAATCCCAATTGTTGAAAAATTTGGCCCTCTAAAGAAAAGATTTTTTCTAGAATATTTTGATTCCTTAGTTGAATATTTTGTTGATGTGGCTAAATATTTTGTTGGTGACTTGATATAGTGGTAGGTCCATTGATGATGTCAACAAATCATGCAAAATAGAGGGGTGACATTAGCAAGTAGTTGATGCATGTGTAGGAGGAAGGTACAACATTGCCAAGAATTAAATGCGCTTGTACCTTGAAGTTTTGCACCCTCTTTTTAAAAAAATGCAAAAATTTTTAATAATTTTTTTGTAAAAATGTAAATCACCTAGTAAATTTTTTTGGCTTGCACAAAGACTGTGGCTATTGGAAGCAATACAAGGTCATACAAAATTTCATATAGATTTCTCAACAACTTATTATTATTTTTTTTTCGCAACTGCATGGATTTTTCCCTTTGAATAGGCGATATTAGGGTTGTTGGCTACTCTAAGCCTAATGGTGAGGTCGATTGCTCTAAGGTGACCAATGTTTTGCTATCTATCAAATTCTGCCTTGATTTTTGTGCCCTTAGCAAAAAATGTGCAAAAATTCAACTGCTCAAATTGTAATGAAACGCCAATCGATCTATAGGTTTTGGGACGTGCTGTGAACACTATGGAAACCTTCGCTTGAGCCCAAAGTGCATAGGAAATTCTCTCAAGGCTAGATCCCTCTAGAATTTGGACAAGAACCTAGCAAATCTTACACTCTTACCATGTTGGAGCTATGGATTAACCACACGATCATAAGAATCATCTACAAGCACAACATCTATCACAAAAAAGGATCAAGCAAGGATAATTTGCTCAACAACCTGAGAATTTTGTATTGATGCACAAAAGAATATGTTACGAATGAATGAATAAATCCTTATGAAAAGGATGAATGAAACAATAGGCTAAACCCTGAACAAAGATTAAATTACCTACTATCAAATGTCATGATCATAATGAATGAGAAAACTAAAGCTATTATTAGCCTAATTTAATAAAAGAAAAAAATACCCAAGTTTAGCTTAAGGGAATAAAATAATTAAAAGACCTAAATAATGAAATAATTAGATATTGCCCTAATCAATCCAACACAATGCATCTTCACATTTTTTCTAACCATTCAAATAATTTCTCTTCTAGAGGGAAGTAATGGGGTTGGCAATTCTTAAGAAGTTTGCTACAAACTTTTTATAATAACTTGCCAATCCCATAAATATTCATACTTAATGCACGTTTCTAGGTCTTAGTCGTAGACAACAAAAAAAACTTTCTTTTGTTCACCAATCTTCTTCAATAATTAAATAATTTTTAATTATTTAATCAACTTGCTAATTTTCTCTCTCTAATATTGATTAAGTAATTAATATTAGCTAATTAATTACTAATTTCCCATAATTAATTGATTTTTAATTAATTAATTATTCTTATCATTTCCCCAACACTTTTATAATTAAATAGTTTTTATTATTTAGTTATCTAATTATTCCTCTATGGTCAAATAAATAAATCTATTTATCCCTGCATTCACCTTTCCCTTCCTTAGTTTGATAAAAAGATAAACATCTGTTTACTATTACTCTTGCTCATGAAATTAAATAATTTTTTAATTTAATTTCTTCTATTTTCCCACTCACCTCTCCACTCTCTGACAACCATCGCCACTTGTCCTTCGATTCCTTTCACCAGATTCTACACTCTCTCCCTATCTTTGGCAAAGTTTCTCCTACGAAATTTGAGTTGTTCAATCTCTTCTGTGTCCATTTCAAACTCAACCATTTATCAAATTCCCTCCAAGTCTATATATTTGAGTCTTTGCCTCTTGTTTTCCTTTAACCACTATGCTTGAGATTTCCTTTTATCATATACTTGTGCTTGCAGATTTTTGAGGGCAACATTATCAACACTTTGAAGGAGACTTGAGAGCTATGAAGATCTTTGAGGGATTTTTTAGTTTATGCATTTGATATTGTTATATTCATGCTTTACTTGTTCTTATATCCATTTGTCTTTGCTTATCATGCTCATGATATTCTCTTCATTGCACTAATTCGTTCATGATATTAGCTTTGTTATTTTGATGATGATATGCTTGAGTTTTTAATATGTTATACATATCACTCTTGTATCACATTCTTTATACGATAGGCTAGATATTAGGTTGTGATTCAAGGGTTTGGTGGTTACCCTAGGATGATCATAGCATTCCCATTTTTTGGTCTACACTATCCATTCCAAGATAGATTTAATCTTCGATGAATCAACAACAATTCCCTCTACTAAGATAATGTGTCCTATATATTGTACCTCTTTTAGAAGAAAGTACATTTTGACAATTTGCCAAAAAAATTATATTATCTTAAACACTACAAGATAAACCTTAAATGCTAAATGTTCTCTTTTTCATTCTTTGAGTATATTAAAATGTCGTCCAAGAATACTAGGACAAATATGTTAATACAATCTCTAAAAAAAATGTTCATTAAATTAATGAAGCCTATCAAGGAATTTGTCAGTCTAAAGTGTAGAACTCTAAACTCATAATATGTTTGTATTGAAAATAGTCATGAATTTCTTCATCATTTGTCCTGAATTGATGGTATCTTGATCTAAGATCAATCTGTGAAAAAAACAAGCTATCACATATTTGATTGAAAATATCATTAATTCAAGGTAAGGGGTACCTATTATTTTGGGGATAATATGACATGGACCAATGGCATTGGATATGGAAGTGCTTGTGAAGAGTGTGGACTTAATGATTTTTAAAGGACTTACAATTATTAGTTACAATAACGAATAATAACGAATGAGATGCCATAATAACAAATGATGTGGAAAGGACGAACTTGGATATTTGGGTACTAGTGGTGAATGTGAGAGGAATGACAACTCACTTTGTAAAATATTTAATATTAGCGATAATGAACTTGTGGCCACTGGATGAGGTGGAGTAAATTTCATTGATGACATTTAGGCCCTATTATGAGAAAGGCCAAGAAGTGGTAATGTGTTGCAACACTTGCAAGGGAGTGTGGATCAAGTCTCCATGTTGCTGACTAGTTAGACACTACTTCACATATTGACAAGCATTGTGCTCCATAGTGGACCAACAATAACCTCTTTGTATAAATTTCTTTATAAGTACCATCTTGCTAGTGTGAGCACCACAAATATCATCATGACGTCTTGAAGTGCAAGACTATCATCTATCGTGTTTAAACATCATAATAAGGAACCAACATAGCCTCACCAAATATAGTGTGTCTCCATGAATGGGGAAGTGTGAGGTTTGTTTGATGAAAGTTCAACATTGATTATGAGAGACATTAGGTGGTAGGATATTACCATGAATATGAGTATAAATATCATGGCGCCAAAGGGATTCATGACCAACAATCTCATATATAATTTTAGTATCAGGGACATCATAGAAGGGACAATCTAAACCTTACAGTCATTTGTATGCTTATCATTTATATTCTTGACATGATTTCAACTAGCTTGAATAATGCTTGTAGTTTTCATTTAGTTATGAATTTTACTTAGTTTCTTTAACATGTTCATTTCAAAATTGTTTAATTAGATCATTTCATAATATAGTTAAGTGGCTTAAATTTATTGTTTAATTAAATCTTTAATTGTATTAAATGATTAAATTTTTATTACATTTAGCTAAAAACTTTGTTTCCATTGTTTGATTACAAATTAGAACCTAATGCCTAACAACTAGTATCTTTTATATGACTATGGATTCAATGGCTCTTACTATATAATGGTTTAACTATGATTATATTAAATTTTGTTGAAGTTTGATTCCATTACATTCATTTTTTAAATTAGTATTATATATCTCTTTTGAAAAATAATATAATTAAAAATATTCATTATTAAAAAATAAAAAAGTAAAAATAAAATAAATGTATTAAATTAGTTGGTCTACCTAATAATGGTGATCAATTGATTATTGAATTTATTGTTCACTAAAGGACATTTGATTTAATGACAAAGTTCATGTTATACACATTTAGATGGTGTTGAGTTCAAAATCATGTGCAATACAAATAAAGACTACTCCAAATATATCTTCTAAAATAATATTTAATACAAATGTTTACATCAATTAAAAATAAATAAAATAACTGCATTTATAATATTGATTTGTGTGGCTGACAAAAAAACAACCCTAAATATACATCTATTTTAAAGTATTATAATAATAAAAATCTATTGATCATTAAAAAAATGTGAATTAATAAATAAATTAAAAAAATAATGGTGATCAATTGACTATTGAATTTATTGTTCACTAAAGGACATTTGATTTAATGACAAAGTTCATGTTATAGACATTTAGATGGTGTTGAGTTCAAAATCATGTGCAATACAAATAAAGACTGCTCCAAATATATCTTCTAAAATAATATTTAATACAAATGTTTACATCAATTAAAAATAAATAAAATAACTGCATTTATAATATTGATTTGTGTGGCTGACCAAAAAAAACCCTAAATATACATCTATTTTAAAGTATTATAATAATAAAAATCTATTCATCATTAAAAAAATGTGAATTAATAAATAAATTAAAAAAATTCGCTCTCATCTAGGTAGTAATTGCGATTAGGTAGTCAAATGTTGCCTTGTGTTACTGAGAAAGGATCGGTCCAAGCACGCTATAAATAATAATAAAATGGATATGCAACGAATATTGTTCTGATACCTCGTGGACATAAATATACAGCGAGTATCTGCAAATTCAGTTACATAGATATACAGTGAGTCTCTGCAAGTTCGGATACTTCGTGGACATAGATACACAGCGAGTGTCTGCAAGTTCGGATTCTTCGTGGACATAGATATACAGCGAGTATCTGCAAGTTCTTCTTTGAGGTGGGTAATGCAGTCCCCTGCCATTTGAGAAGTTTTGAATTTGATGAGGTCGTGCAGAAAGTATGTAATAGGGAAATTTAAGTTCCTTGGTGACATGTTACATGTGTAGATCATAATTCATCTATAGCTCAGAAAGTAGGGTTCATAATATTTTGTTTACGAAGTGCAGCTGTCTGCGTGTGAAGAATGGTTTCAGATTGTTTGATAATTCTGTTGAAATATTGACATTTGAGGTGCAGAGAATAGATTGTTTTCCTAATTTAAAAGGTTTCTTCATGAATTTTGTCTTTCTCTATCGCGTTGAGTATTAATTATAGAGATAGTCACAACATACGTATGGATACAGTCACTTTTAACCAATGCAACAGATATTTCTAATTTTATTATGAAATTTCAATTATTCAGGTGTAATCGTTCTCTCATTAGGATGATCCCACATTTCCAAAGAAGGCACAATGTTACTCTTATGTTTACGCTTCTTCCCCTGTTAGAATTCTATTGTTGCTGCTATGATTGATCGTTATAATGCAAGAGAGTCATCATGGCTTCCTTAGGTTGGGTTTTCTCAGGCGGCAATGCAGTCTCGTTCTTATTTGTTTCCAAAATGTCTAGAGTAGGCTCCGTAATGATGCGTTCCATGGAAGTATTCTTCTACCGGGCAATCTTCTGATCTTGCTTCTGTCTTATTGGATTGAAACCATCCGTAACTTCCCTAGTTTGACTGATTAATCTTTATGTGTATGAATTGCTGGGAGGCATTTCGAGACAAAATTCCCATATCGGAAACAAGCTTTGCATGGGAAGGCCACATTCTTATAGGTTGAGTTTTTGAGTTTGTATTTGGCTGTCAGTAATGAAGAGGAAGTTCCAGAAGCCAGAGCCAAATAGCTACTGAAGTGAGGGTTTCAAGAAATGCCTTAAATTTAGATTGCTAGGTTTTTTAATAATTCAGCGCACATACAAAACTAAGGACCACTTTTTAAATAGTCTCTCATTTGGCCTGTGTTTTGAAAGCCATGATTTAAAGTAAACTTGAAAAGGGCATAGGAATGCCTTAGATACCATTTTGGAGGAGTAGACCCAATTCATGGAGAGCTTCAACTAATCATTCACAAGGGGATGAGTAAGCCAAAGACCATTTCAATCATCATTCTCTTCTTTTTTTTAGTTTAGCAGCGTGCTCCAAAATAAAACCTTTGTTTAAAATAGCTTGTGGTAAAACAAAGTATCTAGTGCTGTGGAGTTACTGGTTGTTGCTAGTTATATTAATTATTTAAAAGGGAAATAATTAAATTAAATAGTTGAAAAAAAAATGACAACTTTAATTTAACTATTTAAAAAAAATGTTATAAGAAATTATTTAAGTGTCGCTAGACCTATGGTGCAAAAAGGTGTGTAAAGATGATAATTATATTTTTTATAACTTTGAGGAATATTTATCTAAAAGAAAAATAAATTATTTTTATTTCCTGAAAATAAAGCAGTGTTCCACGGCCGTTGGGAACGGGGAGACGGGGGGACGGGCTTTGGGGACGGCGGACAAAGGGAAAAAGTTTCGGGGATGGGTTTCGGGGATGGGGGACTTGGGCCTGGAGGTGGGAAATGCATTTCCGTGGAACACTGAAATAAAGCTATAAATAAGAAGTGTTTTCAAAAAGCCTTTACATGCTTTTTGAAACATTTTTATTTTGTAAGAATGAACGTACATTTTTCTTCTCTTTTTGAGGACAAAAACCATTCGGATGTGTGAAGTTTTGAAGGAAAACCCTTATCGTTTTCTATATAGTGCCATAGAGGGATTGACAGGACATGCAACAATTGGATCTTGGTTTTCATGTTTTAATTTGGGTGTATGAGATTTTCAATGTTTGCTCTTAGTTTTTTTTTTTTTTTCAGATTTTGGGTGTGATGATTATTATTTGTTTAGTTTGGCGTGTTTTTATTCCAGCTGCTAGTTGTACTAGCTTGTAGGGCTAATAATGCAAGAGAATAAGTCATAGGTTTTTGATTTCATGTTGGGCCATACCAATTGAAAAGGACTGGTCTACCCCTTTTTGTTAGGCCGCATTGGTGGGATTTCAGACCCAACCACCGCTTCATATTATATTGTTGACCTTATCGAATGAGGTCATTACAATTTTAACTCTCATCATCTTGCCATACCATTCCCTAATGTGATTTGTACCTGATATGTAGGAATGAGATCCTAGGCATATGGGGGCAAACTAAGATCTCGAATCTCCATGGTATATAATCGGAACATGAATATGCGTCCGAATAGGAGAGTTGAGCACTTGAATTGATGTTCCTTTGTTGCAATGGGATTGAGATTGTGCAATATGTGTAAATGAACTAGGTTAAATGATTGGAAATTGATAACTTTCAGCATAAACAATAACATATAGAATTGGAAATCAACATAGAAGCTCAGATTTGGAAATGAGATATAGAGAGGAACTTGTAACCACAATCTGAAGCCAAAGTGCTGGACAGGTGTGCTAGGTGCCCTAGTTTTGAGGGTGTCCAAATTGACAGGAAGGTTTAGAAATGCAATCACGAGGTCCTATAAACCTGTTTTTAAAATCTTGGCCAAAAAGTGTCGGGCAAGTGTGCAATTTGGCATAGTCCAAGGGTTTTTGCCTGTTCAAAATCTGGAATTGTCTGTCTCAATTTGCTTTGGGCAATTTTGTAACTCTCAGTCGTCAGATTTGCACCTACACATGAAAAGAGGGAAAAATGGTAGTGTTGTATAGGGGCCTGTCTAAGTCAAACCTCGTGTTGAATAACCATGGCATGTGGTCTTCATGGACGCTTGGTGTGTATGTACTCAATTGCATTGCATTCATTACAGTAGCAAATTGAGTAGAAGTGTGATCCTAAGCATCGTATGTTCTTACCTTGCCCATCTTGGGATCTGGTTGATCAGAAGGTGTCTCGAACACTAACTATTGCTTGGTTTCTAGTTGAGATTATTTGGGAAAAAAGTAGGGGTGGTCATTACATGACCTGTCAAGTATATATCCTGTTAACCTCTAAATCTCCGTAGTATCCCAGTTGCTTCAAATTTGTGAAATTTCCTTGTGCTTTTGATTTTCGTGAAATGACTAGTTGTTGTGGAATTTTTCAGGCAATGTGGATATTATCCACATAGGCCTTAAAACTCCACAACAAGCTTAATTTCCTTCAAAATCATGCAACTGCAGAACTTTCTAGTCAAGTGAATATATCCTTGTGACCCTTGATTTTTTCCAATTGTTGCCAGAATGCAAATTTTCTTCAGAAAATGACAAAGTGATGGTTTTAACTGTCTGCATGAGGATTCTAAGGGTCAATGAGTGTCTGACACATTTCCTAACATGCTTGAACATGGGAAAACCACCTCTACTCCTTTTTGTGAGCTATAAATATGGATTTGAGCTTATTTTGGAGGTAGTTTTTGTAGGTTTTTTTTCTTCGAAGAGTTGAACTAGAGGGAAGTTAGAGAGTGATTGGAGATTGAAGATGGTTTTAGGACGAATATTGAGAAAACTATCTAGATCCAACATTTGTGATTGTAATGCTTATGCCAAGGCATGTGGGAAGCCATGCTTGTATGTTGAACTGTAATCTACTGAACATCTGAAACTGTTGTTGTAATGTTTTAGTTGCAAGTTAAAAAAAGATATTGAATATTGTTGTTTGAAAGTTTCATTTTGTTGCTTGATTGAGTAGCTCGAAAAAACCCCTCGATCTTGATCTACACCAAATGGAGCTCCTAGAATAGTCACAACAAAGAAGATGGAGGTTCTTTTTTGGCACGATGAGGTTGCATGGGCAGCCTAATATTTTGTGTCTATCAAGACTTCCATAGAAGGTGAAAGACATTATCATGCTTATATATGATTGCTATTGGACAAGCATAGTTTAGTGTTTGGCGACATTCCTCTGGCTAGACCACCTGATAGGGCTTTTGAGCATGTCATTGAGCTTGAGGAGGCTACCAAACCCATCATCACCAGTCCTTATCGCCAGCCAAAAAGGCATAAGGTGATGGAGAAGGCTATTCGAGAGCTACTGTATATGGGGCACATTACACCTTGTTTTAGCCCTTTCGCTTCATTAGTAGTGTTGGTTAAGAAGGATGAGACCATGTGGATATGCATCAATTACAAATCTCTCAATGAGAAGATGATAAAAAAATATGTAGCCCACCTCTAAGATCGACGAATTACATGGGGTAGGTTACTTTTCAAAGATTGATTTGCAATTCGGGTATCATCATATTAGAGTTAGAGAGGGGGACATTCACAAAATAACATCTCGATGCCATTATGGTCATTACTAGTTTTATTTCATGCTGTTTGGGTTGACCAATGTGCTTGCTACTTTTCAGTCATGTATGATCATGTTTTCAGCAAGTACTTGCTTAAGTTTGGACCAGTCTTCTTCGATGATATTTTGATTTATAGCAAGAATTGGAAGGATCATCTTAGACATAGTGACGAGGTCTTATAAATCATGGAAGCTCATTGTATGCCAAAATGTTTGTGTGAATTCGGAATGATATAGATCTTACTTCTTGGATGTCATTAATGGAGGGTCAAGGTTGACGTGGATAAGATTTGAGCCATTGTGGATTTGCAACCACATAAGACAATTCACTTGAGAGGATTTTGCAGATTGTGCTACTATTACAAAAGTGTAATGTCTCCTTCGTCTTAGGCGTTTAGGGAGTGTCATTAGCCTATTTTACTCTTGTAGGCTAATTCAGAGAATTATATAAGGGAATCTTTTTAATTAATTAAATTAAGTTACCTTAAGTTATTCATGTAGGCTCATTTGGACGTGTTGGACAATTTATTCCTCTCGTTATAAAGTTTGGATTGCAAGTTCAACTTCAAACCCTAGGACATAAGCCCTAGTGGTATTTGTTTCCTCCCTAACTCTAGTTGAATGAGTAATAGGAAGTAAACAAAATAACATAATATAATAATCATTCACAACAATGTTTCTAGAAAGATATGTTGTTCCATTCATTCATTCATAAGATATGCAACACATACAGGAGTTCATACATGTGGTCCTCAACTATGTGTACAATGAGAAATATATCGCATAGCTGGTGGTGGTTGATAACAACAACCGTCAATGACTACCAACTAAAAATACATTGTCGAGAACTAACTTCCTTTTTACAAAACAACTTATTGTATAATTTACAAACTACATCACCTGCCCCCTCCTGATCCCCCCAAATGAAGAAAGTTGTCTTCGAGATAGTCAGCTAACAAACTTGGGAGCTAAACAACACAAAACTAAAAGCTAGTGAGAAGGTTCGTGAGAAGACGTCCATGGAACTAGATGTATGAAAGATGAGGGAGTGGACGTCGAGGAGTTGAGTTGTCGTAGCTTGTGTACCTCCTTTTAGTGCAACTTCAAATGGTGAGCTGCTACCAATGTTTGTTCCCTCAACACCTTGACCATTTGTGCAGCTTCAACTAACTGGTGTTTGGTTTACTCTCTATCTTTTTCCTTCTTTGCTAGTTATACCTTTGTAGCTTTTGCTTTGGTCTATTTGGCTTTGGTAAGTTGTGCTTGTTGGGCAAGTTGCTCCTAGAACTTTTGTCTATGCTCATCCATCTCAACACACACTTTTTGTGCCATTTGGAGAGCTTCATCTCGTTGATGTGTCAACTGGTTAGTGGAGACTATTTGACATGTAAGCCTATAAAACAAGTCCCTTAAAGTGGTCTTAATGCCAAACAAAGCTGTGGTCACCATATCGTATCTCTTCAATAGTAGGCTTGGCAAGATGCTAAGTTGCCAACATCTTGGGGGTCTGCATCCCAAGCCATCCTCTAGATGTGAAGAGTTAGGTAAAATCCACCCCACATTCCCCTTGCATGAATTCTAGAATACGTTAGGCTTCTCACTTGGCCAATAGAGAATGAGCTCTATCCAACTGCTAGGAGATGTCTTCTACCTCCTACATCACAACTACTGTAGGATCCAAGTCTTGGATGTACCTTTGAATTGTACCCATGGGATCCTCTTCATCAAGCTTAGCAATCTCAATGACGGTACATTTTGAATCATTGGACTCATGTTCCTCAATAGGTGGGTTTGCTGAAATAGTCATGGGTAACTCTCGTGTAGCTAAAGGTGGTTGTTGTATGTGGGAAGGATTACCTTCCTCTTGGAGGTGCTCAAAACTAGGCAAAGTTGCTTGTATAGGACAAGGCTGGCAATTGTCAACCACCATCACTAGGCGAAGTTGCTTGTGTGGGACAAGGTTGGGTATTGTCAGCCACCACCACTATCTGCTTTGTCTCTTGTAGCTCTAACCCTTCAGTGATGAACCCTAGAGAACCTGATGAAGGGAATGTTGGAACTTCAATTGGAAGCCTAAGTAGCTTCAGCAAACGATCAATTTGCTCCACCAACAAGGTGGCTTCCTCAGCCCAAAGTGGCTTCCATTGACAAAATGACTGCCACAAGCGATGTGGCTAGAGTGATGAAAGTGGTAGTGTCACCAATAGGAATGTCCTCTACTATATCAATATTTGGTGGAACCAAAGATTGAGCATTGACATCTAAAGACACATCGTCTATCTTGGGAGTGTCCCTTGGTATGGTGGCAAATGTGGACGAGGACAACTCAATGGGCTCATAATTATCTTTCGTACAATATTCACCTTCTCCCGACACGTCCTTGTGCTTCCTTTTCTTCCTTGTCGATTGCACCTCGTCTTGTGTTGTTGCTTGAATGTCTAAATTAGTCCAACGAAATGTAGTCGGCCATGAAGCATCATATTGAGATGCTGGTCAAAAATTGCCCCATTTATCCATAGGGACTTGAGTGTAAAGAGCATTAGGAATAGGGCAATGGCATGTTGGGTCATGAAGAAGGCCTTTTGTTTCAGCAATAGGAATTCCTTGATCCTATTTGACATAAGTCTCTCCCAATTGTACACCTTTCCTATGGTAAGGATGATCACGAAATCAGTCGTCCATATAGCAATGTCAGATGCTCGGCTGGTATGTGTCAACCAACATTTACTAAATCCATTATGCACTTCCATTTAGCATAGGAAAGAAGTGCTTATGCAGTCCCTTATTCTTGACACTCCATATGCTGTCCTCTTGTTGGGTTAAATCCAGGCAACACAGTTGGCATAGGGACGCTACTTTGTATTGTGGTGTAATTTTCCATGCTAGTTTGCACATTGTTGAACCTGTAGATGGGATGTTGAACACTCTGGTCAAGTCGATTGGCCAAAACAAAATAGTAATTGAGCAACCCCTGTAGTCAATTACTGCTATGTGAGAATGCTGATTGTAATTTGTCGCCATGGCTTTCAACTGTCGTTTGACCTCTCGAGAATCGAAGAAGGCAATTGGGTGGCTTTGTCTACTTTTGTGTGTCGAAGTGCCACTTTCAGTACATGATTGTTTGGATTATTTTGCCACCATGTCTAATATTCATTGTTGGTGAGACTTTCCTAGGTCATGGAATCAATTGTATTATCCTCCTCTTTCCCATTATTTCTTTTTTCTGTTGCAATCATTGGCCTATATTGGTCCATTAATCTTTACCTTACTATTGCTGCTGTCCATTTTTAGAAAATACGTTCTTGTGAATGCACAATTGGATTTAAATAAGCTATACCTTTTCAAAAAACAATCATGATAATTGACTAGCCATGTGAGAGGCTACACAATGGAGAAGAAGAATGCAAAATGCTGTACCATCAAGTAAGCTCTTTGTTTCCGGATGAAGAATGCCGTCATAATATGGTTGCAGTAATCTACTGGGAATGAATGGCTCAATGTGCAAGGAGTGAAGGGTGTACATTGTGCAAGAACGGTGGTTGCCATTCTAGAAATTGCCATACCACAGGAAGCCAAAGGATTGAACAATATTGTCATATGATGTGCTAGGACCTCATACATTGCATGTCGAGGAAAGGAAACGTGTTGTATGATGAAGGTCTCTAACACCAAAACAATGAAGTGAGTTGTATGATCTCCCTCAGTTGCCACTATCATACACAGAGAGGAAGATGTCATATGGTAAGAAACTCAAATCACCCAAGGTCATACACTGTAGGCTTAGAATGGTTGTCTGTTGGACACAAAGATTGGGCGTATGATAGAAAGACACCATATGGTAGAGCTAAACCCCTTTGAAGATGCTCATGCGATGAAGCAAGAACAAACTTGTGCCAAAAATGGCCGTATAGTATGACACAGGAATTGCCTAGTGGAGTGTTGCTTGATGATGTGCTCAAATTGCCGTACGATCAAAGCTAGGAGTTGTTGTATGATGTGCATGGAATGATACTAATGAGTAACGAGAAGTATACAAAACAATAAAGTCATGAGATTTTTTTTGCTCACTCTCTGTGGATGCAACCTACATTGGGTGAACCATGTTAAATCTGTGTTATTGTGGATTGTTATTTTTTGCCTTTTATTCTGCATTATAATCAATGTTGTTTATTGCTATAGTCTTCCTAAACTCTAACAAGACATTCTATCAAATATTTGATGAAATAAGGCACATATTGAATAAGAAATAAATTTCAAAAAATATATCAGCACTAAAGAATCAATATTCCATTAAACTATTACAAAATACAAGACCAACACTTTACATAGGTTGCCCAACAAAGAGTCAAAGGTATTTTGTTTCATAATTCCAATCTCTAGCTTGTCAACGACCACTTTGTTGATGAATCCTTTTTCTCTCTCAGAAGAGCAAGATAATGTTCGTCAAGCCTTGCTATGTTCAAATACTTTTTGCCTTGCCTCTGCTTCCAATATATAGTGGGACAAAATGTTATCATCAATCCTTCTTGATCAAGCCTCCTTGGTTTGACTCTTTTAGTTGGAAATCGATTGACTATGGGGAATATTTAGTTTTTTGGGAATTCCTTTTTCCTCTCAGTCATCCTCGTTAATTCTTTGGCATTATGTTTGGTTCAAATTGAGAAAATAATTCACTTTTGGATTGCTTAGCTTCTTTATCTTATTGAGAAGAACCAAATATGATCCAAAGTTCTTGTTGCTATCCATGTGTATTGTCCTTGATGCTGGACTCATTCAAAAGTCTCTTATCAAAAGTTTGAGAGATTGCCGAAAGATTTTCTTTAGGCCTCTTTTGACTAGGGAAAAGGATTCCATTGAGTTGCTTGGGAGTTTTGTTGTCTTACACATGACTTAGGTGGTCTTGGCCTTATTGCTACTCATAAACAAGGTTTGGTCTCGTGTGCCAAGTGGATAATTAGAACCTTGAGTATCATAAATTTTAACTCCTTACAATTTTACACTCCTTTTTGTGCCCTTGCCTTAGTGTGTTTCCTCCTAGCTCTTTTCCAAGCCCATTTTTGGCCTTTGCACTATAAAGTTGATGCTATAATATCATATGGTGATTTGGGTCTCTGTCCTGAGTTTGTGTACATTTGAGCTACCTTTGTTTCACCCCTTTATGGGGGGGCAAGGGTGCCACCCCTCAGAATGGGCCCATTTTTAAATATGTTGGTGTACCAGTTCGTGCGAGTTGATTCTCGATCCTGATATTTTAATATGACCTTTGGAGGTCAGCCTTAATTTATGGAATACCTTGGGAACCCTATATAAGAGCCTAATTTTGATATGACTGTTGGAGGTTGGGCTAATTTATGGAAATTGTTTCTAATATCTGCTTCTGATAACTTTGGGACAAGGTCACCTAGCCCTAGTGTCTCCCATTTTCGAGCTCAAATTTTAGACACAAGTTCCTCTTTGCTTCCCATTTCTAGATCTGAACTTGATATCTGCATATCTGTTTATGCTGATCATTATCAATTTTACATCATTATCTCTAATTCATATCATTTCCATTATCAATTCAATTTCAATTCAAATAAGGAGAATAAAGAAGTCCAATTTGTGCTTAGCCCTTTTCAATAGATTTGAGCCTGGCTTGTTGACTCTCATTCCCCTTAATGTAATTTCATGATGAATGGGTTTTGTTCTAGTTCATACAATTAGGCTAGTTGACCCTCATTTTTTGCCTATTACAAAACCCTAGAGGGCAATGAGATTTGGGATATTCTTCTTTGGCATTATATTGCTTCTAGAACCCCTATACTCCATCATTGTTATAAAGGAGCATATCTAGATTCAAGGCACTTTTGTTGCTAAAAGTGTATGGAAAGCTTGGGAAGCCATTAGGACTTGGATTATTTGGAATGGAAATGATTTAAGGGCGAAGATTTCCATCAACCAACAATCTCTTTACTGGTCTCCTTTGATTACTTCTTGGGATAGAACTCTTACCAAAGTTCCTTGGGTTTGTGCAATAAAATAATTCAAACAAGGGATTTTGTTGGAATCTTATGTCAATAGTTTACTTTATAGGTTAGTTAAAATAATAAAATAAATTAACAATAGATGTTAATTTATAAATAAATAATAAGTTAGTTTGATATGTAGTAGTTAGATTAGTTAGGAAGCTACATTTCCGTAGATAAGTTAGTATGGGAATATATTGGATTTATAAGCCATTGCATTGTAATGAAAAGTTACGTTGTGTGAATGAAATTTTGTAATAAGGAAATATTATTTGCTATGCAACAATGGGATAATCATGTGTATTTTCTTGCAATTTTTCACATGGTATCAGAGCACCATTGAAAAGGGGCTGTGAATTGTGCTTGTTGGTTGAAGAACACCATCATGGTGTCTTTAGTTCTACTTGAGCATCATTTTGCTTGCTGGTTATGTTCTCGGTGATACATGAATATTTGAATGTTATAGTTGATGGCTAGAGTATAAAGCTTACTTACAAGAATTTGCCAGAATCGTCGAGTCTTGCCAATTCTCGAGGCGAAGCAATCTATGAGCCTCGAGACTTGGACTCACCAAGTCTGACCAAGGGTGCATGAAACAAGTTTTAAATCCTTAAAAATCTCTAAATTTCTTGGGTTTTTCAATTTGCCGAGTCTTTGCTGAGTATGGGTGCTGAATTTGAGTCCGAGTCCAAAAGTCAGCTTGCCGAGTCCAAGGCGAGTCCGGTTCTTGTAATAGTGGTATAGATTGGTGTTGGAGGTTGGAGGCGTTAGAGGCGGGAGGTATTGTATCATCTTGAGCTAGCTTCTCGCTCAAAGATGATACATTGCATGAGAAGCACCATTTCACATTTGTGTCCCTTCATGGAGCAAAGGGATGCTTGGCATCGTGGTAGTAGTTAATATATCTACATTAGTTGAGGTTCTTTTGTACGACAAAGGAGAGATTGGTTCCCATACCACCAGAGGAGGGATATTGAAACACTTAGTGGAGATGTGGACTCTCAAAGGAGAGTTGTTCTCTCATGTGCAATGCTAGAGGAGGTTTTTTGACTCACTCAAAGGGGATGTGGACTTTCAGAGGAAATTTGTTTTCTCATTGTGCGAGGAGGATGGGGACATTTTATTTTCTTGCATGTTGTACAAATGTTTTTGTAGGTTTGAATAGTCAAGAGATCCATTGATGGAATCAGTTTGGTGTTTCTTGGGTGAGTGAGGATTGGGGAAGGCACTTCATCAATATCCTCTAGAAGGGTTGCTTTGATCAAATCTTGCAATGCTATATCCTTTGTTTGAATTGATGTAATAAGGGGGGGAATGTTGGAATATTACATCAATAATTTAATTTATAGGTTAGTTTAAATAATAAAATAAATTAATATATAGATGTTAATTTATAAATAAATAATAAGTTAGTTTAATATGTTAGTAGTTAGGTTAGTTGGGAAGTTACATTCCCATAAATAAGTTAGCATGGGAATATATTGGCTTTATAGGCCATTGCATTGTAATGAAAAATTATGTTGAGTGAATGAAATCTCGTATTAAATAAATATTATTTTGCAATGCAACAATGGGATAATCATATATATTTACTTGCAAGTTTTCACAGATTTGTTATATCTCTTCTCCAAACCTACTAAGAGCTGTTTGTCTTGGCCAAAATTTAAAGCTAAATACAGACTTGATAATTAGGATTATGACTTCTTTCAAACCATTACAAAGTTTGGTCTTCTAAAGATGAGCCATAAGGTTAGGATTCACAGCACCTTACAAGTGGATAGATTGGAAGTGGTATCCAAACATTCCTTTTAGGAATTAGAAGCCTTCCAAAGGATATTCATGGCGTTCTCCTCACTTGCCCATGGTTTAGAAACTCAATGCTTCGTGAAATCTTTAGTCCATTGCCACTTAATGTCATTGTAGATTTTAAATAGTTTGTTGTACCATTTTGGATTGCAAATTGGCTCATTTTGCTCGGTGTCTCCTTTATTAGGGTCTTATTATTGATCTTGGCTTATACATTTAGGTGTTTTTAACCCCTGTAATATGCACCCCTGATTTTTTTTTGAAAGTTTGCCAAGTAACTTAACAATAAACAACATCTATGTAATAGGTCACTGCTGTAATAAATATTATTTCATTTGAATCTTGCAAGTGCTGATTACATCAACTTGTCAATTGAAATGTCATTTGCAGGCATATAGTCAATTCATATAATTGAAATAGACACAAACAAGTACATGAAATACCTCATATAAGCATCATAAAAAGCTCGTTAAGGTCTGAACCACTGGGTAGAAAGAAACAGGTCTAAACTCATATGAATACCCTCAGCTGCAACTTGAAAACCTCCCACAATAAACTCCCAAACACTCTAAGGCAATGACCATGTAATCATCAACATAGGAGATAAGTCTCCAACTGATTTGTCACTCCCAAAAAAGTCCGATATAAGCTTGTGCAAGTCTGAAAATTACAACAGCAGCACTACCAATTCTGAATTTAGCACCTCAACAAGATGGCTATGCATGAAACCCTCACCAATGCAGCCCAAAGTGTCCACAAAAAAAATGGATCCGAACTTAACTGAAACCCTCACAAATTCTCATGGGAAGTGGTCACCCAGCATAACGGAAAAGTTTGAAGCAATACCCATATTGTAGGTGTATGGACTAGCTTGGAAACAAGGGTTTGACCAGCAAAATAACGCTGCAAACTTGAATCAAACACAACAAAAAACAATGCCATAAACACTGCAAAAATTTACAATAAATATGGATCCAAATGGCCATTAAAAACCCATGAAGATTTCATTTTTCTGAAGACTCGAATCAGCAAAACTATGTGAAACTCCATGAATCTCCTGAATGAAAATACCAAATGCAGCTAGGGTGTATCTCTCACCATCGAAACTAGTAGATTGAAGAGGGTTTTTGTCCTCAAGAACACCCAAAAGAAATTCCTTTGTTCATTCCAACAACGTTCTGTTATGTGTGCAAATTCAGTATGAAGAAATGAGAGCCCAAACTCCAATTTATAGAGTTTGGAGGGAATTAGGGCACTTAAAAAAATTCAAATATTTAATTTCCCTCAAAAACGCTCTCAATAAGCTTTTAAAACATCTTTAGTTATATTTCCACCCACAACCTAGGTGTCCAACTTTGGGGTCAACACTTGGCACTTTTTTATTTAACACTAAAGCAAGTAATTTAAAATCACTTTATAATGTTAGTGTAAATATTTAAATAATATCCATCACCTTACGATACTCGCCAAGACACTGAAAATAGGAACCCAATCATGCTGGAACATGACTGAAGCTGAAAGATGATAATTGATGCCGACACAAGTACATGCTATAAATAGCAATGTTCTTCGAGAACCAAAGAGAACAAACCTAGAAAGATCAGTGCCATGCAAGAACTTACTATAAATAGCAATATTCTCCGAGGACCAAAGGTAAAAAACCAAAAAAACCTAAAATAAAAAGATCAGTGCCATGCAAGCACTTACAATAAATACTAGTATTCTCCGAGGACCAAAGAGAACAAACACAAAAAAGCCAAGAAATATTGGTGCCATGCAAGCACTTACTATAAATTGTAGTATTCTCCGAGGACCAAAGTGAACAAACACAACAAAAATCTAGAAAGATTGGTGCCATGCAAGTGCTTACTATAAATAGCAACTACTGTTAAAACCCCCTAAAATTGAGAACCGAGTTCACCAAGAACATTGGAGCTCTCCCAGCACATTTGGAAACCTACTATAGATCCTAAAAGCTGGCCAACATTCGCAGAACAAGACGGTGTTAAAAAAGGGACATTACAACCCCCTTTATTCTTTTTGTGGATATTTGGAAACTCTCAAGCATCTCTTGTTTTTTCTATTGGCTCAAGCTGTGTGGAATTAGATTCATGATTTTTCCATTGGCTCAAGCTGTGTATATGATTCTTCTAGGTGATTGAGCTAAAATGCTTTTGAGATTTACCCAAATTTGGCATTCTTTTAGAGTGGAAATTTTATTTGTAATATGGAAAGATAGGATCGTTGTTGTATTTTCAGGAGTTGTTATGAATGTTCACTTTTCCATGTATACTAAATCCATAATATGTTCTAATGTTATGTTATACATTTAGGTCCAAGTTGGTAAAGTTGCTTTGGAGCTTTCCCATTTGCAAATTCTTGGGCCAATGTTTCATATAGTGTTTCTCATGTGCTGCCTTCTCATGCTAGCATGGATGCTTCCCTCTATATTGTCACTATCATTGCTCTTATGGGTCTTACAGGTCTCCTCAGCATAGATGTTGTGGTTGGTCTCCTCTCTCATGTAGCCATTTGTTTGCTTCTCAGCATGACTCTGGCATCCCTGATTGGCATGACAGTGGGAAGTTCCCTTGGTTGGACCTTTCTATTTGTATTATTTGCATGATTTTTGTTATCAAGAAGAAGAAAAAAGACAGAGGATACAATCATGGACTGGTAGCCTATTCTTGATTGCAAGGACATCTTGGATGGTTGGGAGAACACCCTAATCATGACTGTCATCCTCCTCCTGCTAGAATTGCTTTAGCTGCATAGCAGTGTGACTGCTTTTCTTTTGTTTGTGAACTCTTACATTGACCTTGTTGAGAAACATGTGTCTCAACCTTGCAGTCTTTTTTTGGAAAATTCCAGAATTTGTTTGAGGTAGTTTTCCACATGTTTATGCATTGGAAAATGGTTAGTGAGTTGTTAAAAATGAGTCTTGTCCATAGTAGAATATAGGTGGGCCATTTTTAGAGCCTTAATGACTCATTTTGTGACTTTTAAGAGGGTCTAAGCTAGGGGACAAAATTATGGACGGGATTACTATTTTAACCTTGTTGTTTTTCCATTTTGGAAATGTAAATGTCAAAAATGGGCACCATGTGGCATGGTGGTTAAGCCCATGGTTTTGTAAAACCACAAGTGGTTTCCAGGTTGTAAAATCACTATAAAAGGAAGGCTTGGGGAGGAGTTTGATAATTGAGTTTTTTGCAAGACTGGATTCTAGAAGGAGTCTCTTTGAGTTTGAGTTGTGGTGATGCACTCCTGTAAGAACTTGCATTGCAAGTGTATTGTAATCAACTTGATTTGATAATACATTGTGCGAGTTTTGGAGGGTGGGGTTTTTCTCCCAGAAGGGTTTCCCCACGGTAATCATTGTGTTATGTGTTCATTGCTATTTTGGTTATGCTTTATTGTGCATTTCTTGATATCTTAGTAATATTTAAGTTGAAAGTTGCATAACCGTCCTCTCAAGATTAGTGTAGGAAGCGTTTCCGCACACCTTTGCTTCCTTACAGACCTTTGGTGGTGATTTGATTCCACTTGTCTTTGATATGAAGTAGTGTATTATATCTTTATATAATCTAATATGAAAGCGCAATATTCATCATAAAATAGTTTGAAAGCAAATAGACTACTGAAGATGAGGTTAAAACTTAAAATGGAAAAATGATATTTTTAAGCCTTTAGTGGAATTTTAGGTATAAATAGTTGACGTGTTCTTTAAAAAATTTAAGTGAGTATTTTTTGAGTTCTAATTTTATATTTGGGCGCCCGATCTGCAAACTCATTGAGTCCATCATTAGGGTTAGGGAGTGTCTGCAGGCTTGTGAGTGTAAGTATTGGACTTGGTGGGTCTGTTAGTTGAGAACCTAGATTTGCCAAAGATTGCCTAGGTCTGGACTCACGAGTCTAGGCGAGGACCTGAAACTTATAGGTATGGTATAAACATCATATTTTGCAAGCAAAAATATTTTTACAATCAATTATTGACCTTACGAGAAACTAGGTGTTGAGTATAGATTTGTGTGGATGAATCATACACTATGCAATGACCATGTCAATTATGGAGATTGGTATTAGAGCAGTTTTCCTTGTGCCTTTAAAGAATTCAAGACATCATAAACCCTGTAAAGAATTCTTAGAAATTATGATACTTGAGAATATTTTTTGTCATTGCTTCTACAAATATTGTTGTATTGCAGCTGAGTAAGCAAAGTTAATTTCCTTTAGCATCATGTGAGATGGTGCATCTGAGAGGAAAACTGCATTGAATAATGTTGGAATGCATACAATTTCTAGTCAAACATTACACTGGCTTGGCATATCAACACTTGTATGATGTGTTGTATCAATCAAAACCTTTTCAATGCTTGGGCATAAAGTGGGCATTGTACCCCATCATTGAGACAACAGATTGAGAAGCACTCGGATCCTTTAAGATTCCATAACCTATGGGAGAGATTTCTGTGAAGAGCACTCAAATATACTGAGAGCGGGGTGGGGGAGTGAATCAGTATATTAATAAACTTTTACTTTTCAACTTTAATCATAAGCATATAACTTATCTCATAAACATATTCATTGTATATTATCACTCACATGAGATCTAACTACCAAGCATCACAAATAGAACACAACATATACATAGAAACCCTAATGGGAAAAACCACAGTAAATTAATGTTTTTATATTTCTTCTTTTACAATGTTTGTAGGCACCAACCTGCTAGAGGCGCCAACCCACCTGAAGCACCAACTCCCACTTCTGAATTTGTAGGCACCAACCCCTAATCTAATTTGTGAGCACCAACCCACTAGAAGTACCAATTCCCAATATGAGGCACCAACCTTACCAATATGAATTTTCACCTTAACAATGTTTCTATCTCAATGGATGCTGGACCCGCTATATTACTATAAATCCTTTCCACAAATCTGCTATGAATTCTTCCTCAAATCTGCCATGAATTCTTCCTCAAATCTTCTATAAAGTCTTCCACAAATCTAACGCGAGATAACCACAATAACCTCTTTCAAAAGTCTGCAATAATCTCCAAGACTGCACTCCCTCAAATTGGTGTATATGATTGATCTTTGCACAACACCCTTCATGTTAATGCATAAATAGCTTCGGTAAGATAAATGATTGAATGAGAGATAATGAAGTCTCTCATTCAATCATTTATCATATCGATTATTAAAATGAATAACCTCAAGCCCTCAATTGATAAGCATTCTTTATTTGTATATAATTGTTCATTACCATAGAATCCCGATTTGATAATTTATTATACTATTTGCATTCACTGATTATCAAATCGGGATAACCATTGCAAATCCGATTTGATGATTATCGGGTAGACCAAATATCAATTAGTTTTGATGATTATTTATGCTTGAACCGATTGTTATCGGGAGATATAATAAACACACACCAATTGATATCGGGTGCTAAGGCAAGCTTTCGAAATGTTAAATATAATCATACACCGATTGGTATAACATCGATGGTTATCGAATATAAACATACACCACTTGGTTAATTAACACCATGCACTATTGTTATAGCGAATGGGCACGATCAAGTTATGTCTTGATCGGCCATGTCCAAAAGACATGTTCAGTCAAAGCATCGCTTGACCGTACCCAACCCACTATATATGTCAAATGGTATGTGTGAGAATGGACATCGAATTGGACATGGACGATCAAGGCATCGCTTGACTGTGCCCAGCCCACTATATATGTCAAATGGTATGTGTGAGAATGGACATCGAAATTTATAAATGCTCCTCTCACCTGCCACATAAAAGAAGATAGTCAGATTCATATGTTAATTCTATAATATATAAAACAAGATAATACTAAGTAGAATATAACTTGCATATTGAATGTAAATTGAACATCATTTACATGGTATCAGAGCTATAGTTAAATTGAACATGAGGCTGTTCAATTTTACGTAAAATTCAAATCAAGCATATATTCAACATCACAATCCTATCAATGGCTAGCGCTATCAGATTTGAAGACAGACTTGCAGGAGGTGACGACTTCTGTGCATGGAAATTCAAAATTCAAATGATTCTAAAAGAAAATAAAGTTGAATCATTTGTAAAGACTGAAACTAAAGAACCTGAGACTAAACCTGACAAAGCAATTTGGAAAGAAGGAAATGATAAGGCTATCAAAATCATAGTTGATGGGGTAAGGAACAACATTATGCCCATTATAAAGAAACATGAAACAACCTTCAACATGTTCAAAGCACTTGAAGATGCTTTTGAAATATCGAATGTCAATAGAACCTTGGCTCTAAAAAGAGAAATAAATCACATAGCCATGATAAAAGGAGAATCAGTCAATGCCTACTTCATGCGAATATCTACCGTAAGGGATGAACTGGCAACCCTTGGATATGAGATCCAAAGCAAAGAATTAACCCTCATTGCTCTAGATGGGTTGCCTAGCATCTGGGAAACATTCGTCCAAGGCATTAGTGCAAGGGATAACTTCCCAAAATTCGATAGGCTAAAGGCTGACTGTCTCCAAGAGGAATCAAGACAAAATAAGAAAGGGATCAAACAGAAGAATATAGATGAAGATCTTCAAGTTCTAAATACGAACTCAAACAAGAAAGGCAAGCAAAAGCAATTCAGGAAGAGACAAGGTCGTCGCGGCAAGAACTCCTTCAAAAAGGACCTCTCTCAAATTCAGTGTTACAGATGTGGCAAATTTGGGCACTATGTTGCCAAATGTCCAGAAAGAGCTAAACAAGCCACATTTGCCAAAACAGGAAAATCCAAAAGGGAAGAGGACTCCGAGAAGTATGTACTCTATTCAGCACTCACAAATCAAGCATCAAACAAAGTGAACTCCTGGGTGATTGACAGTGGCTCATCCAGACACATCACAGGATTCAGAGAAGTACTAGACTCCATGAAAGAGGAGAATGATGAGGAAGTAACCATCGGAGATGACTCTACACACCCTGTCAAAGGAGTTGGAACTTGCACCATCAAACTAAAGTCAGGTGTATCATTACAACTTGGAGGAGTGCTATGTGTTCCGGGCATTAAGAGGAATCTAGTCTCAATATCAGCACTGGAGGACAATGGATACAGAGTGACCTTCATGGACAACAAAGTATTGGCTTGGCCAAAGAACTCATCCATCAAGAAAGCTAAAACAATTGGTCAAAGACAAGGCTACTTTTATGAGCTATGCACAAAGCCCAACTTAGCCCTAATTCATGAAACTACAGATGCCAATGAAATCTAGCATAGAAGACTTTTAGAGCTTTATCATCAATGGGAGATCTTGTCACAGGTCTACCTAAGCTAAAGCAATATCATTCAGGGGCATGCACAGGATGTGCCCTAGATAAAAATACTAAGGGTTCTTTTCAGAGTAGTACTAGGAAAACAAGTAAAATTTTAGAGTTAGTTCATTCTGATGTATGTGGACCTATGTCTGTACATTCATTGAGGGGATTTCAGTATTATGTAATATTTGTTGATGACTACTCTAGGAAAACTTGGATCTACTTTCTGAAATGTAAAGAATCAGAAGAGATCCTTAATAGGTTTAAAGAATTCAAATCACTAACAGAGAACTACTCAGGAAACAAAATTAAAACCCTAAGAACTGATAATGGGGGAGAATACACATCAGAATTATTTAAAGACTTTTGTAAAAATTCAAGGATTAAGAGCGAGTTAACAATACCTTACAACCCTCAACAAAATGGGATAGCAGAAAGAAAAAATAGGACAATCGTTGAAGCTGCCAAAGCTATGATTCTTGATCAGAATCTAAATATCAATTTTTGGGTAGAAGCAACTAGCTCTGCTGTATATATTCAAAATAGATGTCCTCACTTTCATCTTGAAGATAAGACCCTTGAGGAAGTCTTTACTAAATCAAAACCGGATATAAGCCACCTTAGGATTTTTGGATGCCTTGTTTATATTCATGTACCCAACGAGAAAAGATTAAAATTAGAGCCTTCTGGAAAAAGGGGAATCTTTGTAGGATATAGTGAAACCTCCAAGGCCTACAGGATATATATACTTGGTCAAAAGAATATTGAACTAAGTAGGGATGTGATCTTTGAAGAAAACTTAGCCTTCAAAAGAGCCCAAAGCTCTCTAGACCCTGAAGTCTATATCCCCACCCCTAGCTTAGATAGAGATCCTACTTCTGAGCTTCAGAGGGAGAATCCTGAGGAAACTATGAGTGAAACTCAAAGTCCACCTGGAGAAAACCTCAAGAAAAGACCACTATGGGCCACCAAAACTGTAGAAGAAGCTCAAAAGTTTGTTGCTCCTTTAAGAACCTTCAGAGAAAGCAAAAGGCCTAATAAATTCACTAGCTATGTTGCCCTTATGAATGATCTCTCTAAAGCCGAACCAAACAATGTATCAGATGCACTTGAACATCAAGTATGGAAGGATGCCATGTCTGAAGAGTATCAGTCCATTATGAAAAATGATGTTTGGGAGATTGTTCCTAGGCCAACTAAGAAATCTATGGTTTCATCTAAATGGCTTTCCAAGATCAAACATGCTGCAGACGACAATATTGAAAAACACAAGGCCAGATTTGTAGCTAGAGGGTTCTCACAAAGGGAAGGAATAGATTATGAAGAAACTTTTGCACCTGTTGCCAGGTATACATCAGTAAGAGCTGTATTAGCCATTGCAGCAGCAAAGGGGTGGAAGGTACACCAGACGGATGTTAAGACAACTTTTCTAAATGGTGAGTTCTCAGAAGAAGTCTACCTAGAGCAACCTAAAGGATTTGAAATTCATGATGCAGAGTCTCATGTGCGTAGACTCAAAAAAGCTCTCTATGGGCTTAAACAGGCTCCCAGGGCCTGGTATGAAAGAATTGACACCTATCTCTCAAGATTAGGCTTCTCCAAAAATGATGCAGATCCTAATCTCTACTACAAAAGAAATAAAGGTGATATGCTAATATTGATTTTATATGTTGATGACTTACTAATCACAGGAAATGATCACCTTATAGATCAATGCAAGAAAGATCTATCCAAAGAATTTGATATGAAGGACTTGGGACTCCTTCATTACTTCCTAGGATTGGAAGTATGGCAGAATTCTAACAACATTATACTAAACCAAGGAAAGTATACCTTGGATATTTTGAAGAGATTCAGAATGCTAAACTGTAGACCCATGACCTCTCCTATGGAAACCAATTTACATAAACTTAAAGAAGTAGCAACAGAGTCACAATCCACTGATCCTACTCAATACAGAGTCCAGACAGATGATTGGGTCCCTGATGTACTTGGTAAATACAAGACCAAATATCTATTATGCAGTTAATGCTTTAAGTCAGTTTATGTGTGAACCAAAGGAGATACACCTGGTTGCAGTAAAACACATTATGAGATACCTACAAGGTACCCTAAACCTTGGTCTCAAATATGAGAAAGTTGATATAGACCTACATGGATTTACAGATTCAGAATGGGCTGGAAGTGTGACTGACAGGAAAAGCACTTTAGGGTGTTGCTTCAGTCTAGGTTCAGCTATGATATCTTGGATCAGCAGGAAGCAGTCTTCTATAGCTCAAAGCTCCATCGAGGCAGAATACATTGCAGCTTCTATGGCTACCTGAGAGGCAGTATGGCTTAGGAAGTTGCTTGTGGGGTTGTTTGGAGAACCTATGAAACCCACTGTTATACACTGTGACAACTAGAGCTGCATAAAACTTTCAGTAAATCCAGTGTTTCATGACAGATCCAAGCATATTGAGATTCCATACCACTATGTGCGAGATATGGTAGACAGGAATGCAATCCAATTAGAATATGTTTGTACAGGGGATCAAACTGCAGATATTCTGACCAAACCTCTTTCCAGAGTGAAGGTTGATCACTTCAAAAAAGGTTTAGGTATGATAGAAAGGTAAATTGCTTTGTAATCTGTATTTGCATATCTATAAGATGTTTAATGCGTAAACTTCTTTGTCATGATAGGACATTTTTGGATTTTTATCCCCTGGGTTCATATCTAAGAGGTGACGATCTTATAATGTCCAAACCAGTTATCATGTTGGATCTCTGGTGTATCATGGATGAAGCCATGATTTTGTTGTGGTAAAACATTCATATGAAGTGTTAGTGCTCTTATCATAACTTGGATAAAGGTGAGAATTGAATATTTTCTCATATGATTATCCTTAAGTATTGCGTGCTTAGGCAATACTGATATCACATGCTAAGGTGATATCCTGTCATCACAAGATTAATGTGATAGACATTTTGTATCACGTGGTTAGGTGATACTTCATATCTTGTGAGTAGGTGATATGATCCCCTAGAAAGTTAAATTATGAAAAAGAATGCTAACTATCATTTGAATTGTGATGCTTGATACACTACTCTTATTTATCTTACCTATCTAAGAGGGAGTGTTAATGCATAAATAGCTTCGGTAAGATAAATGATTGAATGTGAGATAAATGAAGTCTCTCATTCAATCATTTATCATATCGATTATTAAAATGAATAACCTCAAGCCCTCAATTGATAAGCATTCTTTATTTGTATATAATTGTTCATTATCATAGAATCCCGATTTGATAATTTATTATACTATTTGCATTCACCGATTATCAAATCGGGATAACCATTGCAAATCCGATTTGATGATTATCGGGTAGACCGAACATCAATTAGTATTGATGATTATTTATGCTTGAACCGATTGTTATCGGGAGATATAATAAACACACACCGATTGATATCGGGTGTTAAGGCAAGCTTTCAAAATGTTAAATATGATCATACACCGATTGGTATAACATCGATGGTTATCGAATATAAACATACACCGCTTGGTTAATAAACACCATGCACTATTGTTATAGCGAATGGGAACGATCAAGTGATGTCTTGATCGGCCATGTCCAAAAGACATGGTCGGTCAAGGCATCGCTTGACCATACCCAACCCACTATATATGTCAAATGGTATGTGTGAGAATGGACATTGAAATTTATAAATGCTCCTCTCACTTGCCACATAAAAGAAGATAGTCAGATTCATATGTTAATTCTATAATATATAAAACAAGATAATACTAAGTAGAATATAACTTGCATATTGAATGTAAATTGAACATCATTTACACTTCACACACCATTCAACTCTTCATGATGATTTTATGTCTCCCTTATAGCCCTTCAAAAAGGGTTTAAACCTCTTCCAAAGAGTCATTCTTATCAAAAGGCACGTCCCTCTATTAAAATTGTTATCTTCTAATTATGCTGCTTTTGCAATACCACAATTGCTTAATAAAATGGTTACTACCCTCCTTAATGATCACTGACTTGTAGCCTTATTAAGTTGCTGTTTTTTTTCAAATGCTGTCTTGTTTTGATCGCTGCCTTTTAGTCAAGCAACCTTTAATCATTGCTCTTACACATAATCAATTCCTCTCATTAACAAATCGCTGACCTTTAATCATTGCTTACATAATTGATTCCCCTCATTAACAAACCGATGAGGCTTATTGATGCTTAACAAACATTCATTGCTACCATATAGTTTATCTTTAGTTTTAATTGCTACATTTATCAACCTCCAATCTCTTAATCGCATCTTTCAAATGCAATTACTATTTGATAGAACTGGTTCATTATATATTTGTTGATTTAATCAAACACATTGTCCTTTACATCTCTTCTAAGCTTCAATCGCTTAGAATTTAATTATCGTTGAACACATACATAATCGATGTCTTCTTCAATATTAGTTTCTGCCATTTCAATTAGAATTGCTGTCTCTAATACATCATTGATTTAGAAGTCTTTTATTATAATCGGTTCTTAAACATGACTTTTCTCCTTGATTGCTGTGTATCACTTAATCCATACTTATCGCTGCTCAAAACTCGTCTACGTAATTGGCTTTGTTAATTTGCCATGCATTAGTTAATGAAGTCGACAATATATTCCATCCTAGCTTTCTTAAGTCGCTGCTCATTATACTCTCATACAATTGCTGCATATTGTTATTAAATAAATAAACAATTCTTAATGGAATCATTGCTCCATGAGATACATAGTCGCTATCATTTATAACTTGATCACTCACGTCATTGCTCATTAATAGGATTACTTCCTTTGTAGTCTTTAGAACTTCCAAACCTTCCTTATTAGAAGTAATCAACATTTTGTAGAACGCAAGATATCACTGAGACAGGGGTTGAATCGGTGATTATAAACAATTTCAAACAATGTGTGCAACCGGTAGGATAATGGAAACACTAACAAGCAACTACACACAAGAGCACATCACATAACACCAGATATATGAGGAAAACCCAATGTGGGGAAAACCTTGGTGAGAAATGCTGCTCGAGATCTACTGCTCCAATCCAGTCTCACAATGTAATAACAATTTTACAATGTTTTAGGGCACCAACCCCTAGCAATTTATGGGCACCTACCCAAAGGAGCACCAACCCCTATTCTATTCTGAGCACCAACTCAAGGAGTACCAACCCCTGATCTATTCTGAGCACCAACTCAAGGAGCACCAACCCCTGCACCGAGCACCCACTCAGTGAAATACAATGAGATATAAAATCAATACAATGATAAACACTTGTTACAAATGAGTTTTGTAACTCCTGCAAACAATTTTCTCTGCCGGTTAAACTCTTTTCTGTCACACTCCTTCTCTTCTACCGGTCCTCTGTTCTTACTGTTTGAGTCCTCTACAACTCAGTTTCTACCTTGCCGGATCTTCTCTGAAACTCACTCTTCTCTCCTTCACTCTCTGTTGTTATCTTACCGGTTCAAACACTGTCGGTTTAACAGACTGTTATACTCTGTAACAGTTTACCGGTAACCTCAACCCTTGCTGGTAACACCTATCTTACCGGTTCTTCTCCAACACTTAGTCGTTTCAATATTCTTCTATCACACTCAAACTGATCAACTCTCACTTGCAGAGATTCACTTTATCATAAATCTCTCATCCAACATCAGTGTCTCTTAGATCTACGATCTGCACATTTATAGTCTTGCTGTCCCGCCAAAACAAAAACTCAAACTTCACGTGCTTACAGTTTTCTTCACCGACCTCGATCCATATCAAATCGGATCTCAGCTTCTTGAATCGACAACATGCAACAGTTCAGCAAAAACCTCTGTACTCTTTTTATTCTTCCTATAGACGTTTACTATATTTAGCAAACTGGACTCTGTTTATCAATCTTGATTTTGTCGATCACAATAAATGATCTGACTATTTCTTTCTCCAGATCAACAAGACGATCAAATATCCTGCTTCAATCATAATGCCAAAGAATAAAATCTCTGCCCTTCGATCTGCTTTGAGCCGCAATCCTCTGCAAATGATCTGTGTTTTTCACAGTCGATATTTAATATCGACCTAGTCGGCAACTACCTCGCCGACGCACCATTCACCTACCACTTCATGTTCGCCACCTGGAGTCCACGTGACATCTCTATCAGCATCCAACTCACTTGATTGTGTCGGTTCAAACTCAGTCATCGACCGAACATGCTACCGGTATACACTAACCAGTTAACCTTCATATCATGCACTTCTCTGTTCTACTGGTTAGAACATGCTATCTTGGACCGCACTTACCGGGTTTGCTTGCTTACCGGTTGACATCAATCATGCCAACAGTCTTCAATGCCGGTAACAACATCTTGCATACCGGTTGACATACTTACCAGTTGACATCAATGACAATACAATGCCAACACATCAGACTATATTTTCTTTGTGTGCCAACATATCTTCAACTACAGTCGTTTCCTTGGATACTCTTATAAAGTTATTGTCCATGATCATATTACTTGAAAAAGCATAGATCTTTATTTCTTTTCTCTTTTAAGCGATCTTTGAATGCTGCCACTCTATTAGAGTAATCGCTGCTCTTCACATTATTCTTACATACAATTGCTGTTTATAAATAAGTATCTTATAAACCATAATCAAGTCGGCATATACTTCAAGTCGCTACCTTGATTAATAAATGTTTGCTTCTACTTTAACTACTAATCGTGGCTTTCTAATTAATCACAAATAGTACGTGAAATCTAATATATTCATTAACGGGTGTATCATCCTGCAAACATAATGATGTCTTCTTACAGCTGTGTGTAACCATTGCTTGTAGATAGTCAGTGCATTGTAGTCACTTCCTGATTCTGAAATCGCTTCCTTATTGCCTGTAGCAGCCAATATGAATAGATCGGCAAGCATAATCTTTGTCATGATCTTTCTCATCAACTACCAGTTGTATTAATACTCATAGAAGCATTATTATTTAATTTATCCTTTCAATTGACTTCTGAATTATCTTCTTCATCATTTCTGAGATCTTATCATTTGCATTATAGAGAACTCTTCAACCTTTCATCAACAATTCACATGTATATTTCCTTGGCATCAACGACAACATTTTCATTTGGATTGTGTATTAAGCTCTTTGATATAAATCACAGCTATCGAATTTCTTAACAACTAATGACATTCTCTTTTGACATCAATAACAATCTTTCACATTCGATTTTGATGATTCACTTTGACATCAATGACAATTATTCCAACGGTCTGATGGAGAGAAAAGGGTAGGATAACAACATAGTATGTGGCAACTGGAGATTGATATCTAGAGAGGATCATATAGATGAATGATTTCATTATATTTAAGATATGTGTTATGATCTTTGTTTTCTCTTTTTATTTATTTCCAGTTCAAGCTCCTGAAATATGTCACACTCACTTAGCACAATTTTGGTGTCTTGGTAGAGGACAGCATTCACGCCTGTCCTATTAGCCAGTTAAAAGTTATGTCCACTTTTTATTACACAGCATTTTTAGGTATGTTATTAGTCAATCAAAATGAATTTTAAAGTTTATATTTGTAATGGTTTGATTTTAGTTTCTCAACTGTTGTATATAAAAGTGGCTTGGAGTTTGTAGACTTTCATGTCATGATTGATTCATAGGCTGATACTTAGGTGAACAATGGGTTCTGAAGAAGATTGCAAGGGAAACTGTATAGGATGGGCAGCTCGAGATTCATCTGGTGTTTTGTCACCTTACAGATTTAGCAGAAGGTAAGCTTGGTTTTGTTTATTGTTTTGCATTGAAATGGTTGATTTTTTCTTCAACTTAGAGAAATGTGTTTCAAATCCCTCTCAAAATATAAGTACATCAGAGTGCCACATGTATACTTATTGATAGAGAATGATAGAAAGAAACAAGTTATAATAATATCCACGTGATCAAAGTAGGTAACTGGTTTAAAAATATTGCATGTTACAATAGCTAATCAGGAGTGCCAACTGGAATTCCAACAGAAAAAATGATAGGGAAACTACAACCAAATAAGAAGGGGTAGTGGTAAATCAACAAGTTTGAAGCTATATACTTAAAATGATAAGTGAAAAGGAGTCCCTTTGCTAAAATGAACCACCAACAGATCCAAGAGAAGGATGCCAATGGAGAACAAAATTCTATTATCGAACCTGTTTATATTTTGGTACTATATTAAATTAGCAATTTTTCTCTGATAATCTTATGAACTTGTATATGTATTGAGTTATGTTTCTCCATCTCCAGATTGCTCCAAAGAGATTGCTGTATTTTTAGGTTATGTATGAGCTGTTCGTGCGGTATACCATTAATGTGTATGTTTTTGGATGTAATGTATCTTCTGTTATTGTATATGTATGGGATTTGCTTGGATAATTTTGCTAGTTCATTTTTATGCTTATATTTTGTTATATCTCATGTTCTCTTTATTGCAAAAGCTTCTGATGGCAAAATTTTATAAAAGGCAATTGGAGAGATTTAATCAGTGCTTATGACACTTGTCAAAGGCAGTTTGGTACATGTCAAGGAAACACATTACAGCAGAGCTAGTCACTGCATTCTTCTGGCATTGTCTTCTCCTTTTACTTTTTTACCTCATTTCTCATTTGGGATTTCATGTTTAGAGCTCTTCTCCCTTGGATATCTGACTACATTCCCTTTCATGGGTTGATGTGCTGGCAGTAGGGCATAGGTGGGAGTCATCTACAAAGAATTTCGGATGATTGGTCTGATGTTGCCATCTTTCCCCGTTTCTCCTTTTACTTTTTCACCTTATTTCTCTTTTGGGATTTCATGTCTGGAGCTCTTCTCCCCTGGATATCTGACTACATTCCCTTTCATGGTTTGAAGTGCTGGCGATAGGGCATAGGTGGGAGTCATCTACAATGAATTTTAGATGATTGGTCTGATGTTGCCATCTTTCCCCATGCCTTCACTCACTGATGGATGAAAACATGAGTCTTTATCAATGATGGGAAGTGAATCTAAGGATGTTCTCGACTCACCTCACTACCTACCTCTAACTATGAATTGACAAGTGTCTCAGCTTCATCTGAGTCAAAAAATTTGAATTCCTAATCATAGAGTTGGTGATAGAATGGAATCTTTTTAGATGCTCCTTCCTAAAAGATACATTATTTGAGACTTTGCAAATCCTATTGATTCCAAAAGGTGATATACAATGTTTGCACTAATGACTCCTTTGTATGTTGATCGACCTCACTCTAGAGTTTGTTCAATCTTTGCTGATGAATATGAGGATCACTAGGACTAGGAGTATTCTTTGATGGTTTGTTTTTTTCCAACCAATTTATTCTCAACATTTCCACTTCCAATTCGTATCTTGTAATGCCTCTGGTAAGAGTGTGTTGGTATTCACCAAAATTTCAAAATCAACTCAAAACCTTGCTCTTTGTGATCACCAAGATCTTGATGTGGGCAAGGTGAGAGAGCATACAAAGATTAAAATGAGGACATTAAACACAACAATGCAAATTACTGGCAGCTAGCCATCTAGATTACGAACATTATCAAACTAACATAATTGATCAATGCCAAAATGATAGATAATGATACATATTCGATTAATGCCAAACTGACAGGTAACAAGCTGAATTGTGTCAATGCCAAAATGGTAAACTATATCATTCGAATCAATGCCAAAATGGCAGATAGTGATTCGCAAATAAAAAAGAGATTTTGTGGTGAATTGTTCAGGATCCTTTTACAATAATGTCATGGATCCAGCAGTGAACTGTTCAGGATCTTCTTCCAAAATCAATGTTACTTCTAATTGGTACTAAACTGTCTAGTTTATTACAATTTACAATATTGAATGATAAGCAAATTAATACTAAATCCAGGAATCATGCCAAATAGTTGTCCAGTAGTCTGACCGTAGACATTTCAACAAACAGTTGGAAAGAAAATCACAGAAAATGTTCAAGATGTCAAATAGCTATTACAGCCATTTCCATTGAGAATTTCATGCTTCACTCTCTTGGCAATTGACTGAAATGCATGAAACTTATGTATTGAAATGCAGAGATAACTCTTATAGCTGACAATCATTCGTGTTTGTTCCAAACTGTACTGACTCTTTCTGAGAATTGTATGACTCTTTGCATTGTGGTATGGCAAGTAAATATGGCCTTGTTTTCTTATTTGTGCATGGTGTTTTTTCTCCTTTACATATTTCACATTAAGTTTATTGATAGGCAAGCGTACAATTTTCATTTTTCCATTAAATCTTTAAGTTGATGACTAATGCATGGAATATACATAGTTTATAGATCATGTGGAGTGCATGTTAGTCATGTCCACCTAAAGCCATGGCTTTGTCCTAACCATGTTTATGTGTGATATGTTGATAATTGGGTTCAGTTCTTGGAATTTTATTGGCTAAGGGTGACCTTTAAAATGTTTATGCTTAGAGTTAAGAGGGGTCACACTAGGTCTACGGTAGAGTTGTTTAACTAGTTATGGACATTAATTGCCTTATGGTTTCATGATAATTAGTGAAGTGCCTTGAAATCCTTATGATAATATGCTTCTTGTGGTAAATAGGAAATAATAGCTTTTTGTAGTAATATATAGTTGTATGTGTAGAATGACTTGTTAATGATTGAGATAATTGGATAGATTCCGACTTACAAATATAGTTGGTCAAGAGCAATAGACCATGCAGATAATCACACCATTTCCCCGCAAATCTCTACCCAAGCATTTCCAACTTAATATCTGACAAAAACCTCCCTTCCATGATCTTTTGTAGAAGTCCATACCCTGTGCAAAGTACCCATTTCAACACAGGTAGGGATGATGTTGGCAAAGGTTATGGAATTTGCCTTTACTCCTGCCAATTGCATAGTTTCGGCTCTCCAAGAAATTTTAATCACCTCACATAATTTCTTTGATGCCATGCCCCACAGAAAATAACAATTAATTTGACTTAGCTCTCGGAAACTTTGTGTATGTTAAACCTTTGATTGGTGCTTCTTGAGTGGTATTGTGTGGACACAGCTTCCAGTTTGTCGCTGGTTTCTATAATTTGGAAAAGGAGAGAGAGCCAGTAACGTGTTTTCATCAATTTGTTTTCCTGTTCACATTTTTTTTCCTTCATTTTGAGGCACATCTATAACATCTACGTTAAGAAAAAATCAAATCTCTTCTCCAAGAAATTCAGTAATTTTCATTTGTATTTCATGAACTGTTGTTAGACTCTTGTACTTCCAGTCACATTTTAATTATTTTGGAAAGGTTCTTGTGCATATAATTCATTGAATCTGAGGAGCTTTTGTAGATTATGTGCTTATTTAAACACCTATGTTGAGCACTTCACTGTAAAGATTAAAGCAGGACTCTCACTAAATTCAAATGTGGGGTCATTTGGATTTTTAACTTAAATCTATCATATTTTCCTATAAGCATTTCCATGGACAAACTGTTTGATCAAGAAAATACAGTAGCAATGAGCTCTATTACCATGCACAGAGGAGTTGAAAAATATATCTTTAGACATGTACATGAAGATCAGAAACCATGAACTTTAGCTTGAGATTTCTTAGAATTAATTTTCTGATAGTTGAGAGATATTGGTAAATTATTGAATCTAAATGAAACAATAATCATAGCCTTCTCCAGCTTTTAGTCCAGGATTGATTTATTTGGGTAAGAACTTGGAGAAAATAAGACAAAAAATTTTAAGGTCGGTCTTAAGGTGATACACATGATAGCTTTAGTTACAATAACCAACCAATGTACAAATATCACAACTTTTAACTTCTTAGAGAGCTACACCTTATAAATATTGACTGGTCCATGATAGTGTTTCTTTCTTGCTACACAATATTTTACTTTTAAATTGTGGTGTTTCTTTCTTTCTACACATGGATATTTTACTTTTAAATTGTGATATAAAGAAGACTTTGCAATATTCAGCCATTGTTGGATAAGGCAATTCTTAAATGCCACTTACCATTAGCTCCCCGTCTTGGACGAGGGAAATAAACTAGTGAGATACAAAGAAAGGGAACACTCTTGGATTCACTCACCCTCTTCTTCTCTTATGGTTTAGTAATATTAATATCTGATTTGAGTATATACATCTGATCCAATTATATATGTAGAGCAATAGGATTAGTAATGATACAAAGCAGACAGTGCAATACCCTGCCATTATTGTATAATGTATTTGTGAAATAATAATAACCAGTAGCTTCTTTTTTGGACAAGAGGGAAGTAAAACTAGTGAAATGAAAAGAAATATAATCTCATTTCTCTTAATCGTTATGTGGGGATGCAGAACTCCAGGTCCAGATGATGTCTCATTCAAGATAACACACTGTGGAGTCTGTTATGCAGATGTTGTGTGGTCTCGAAATAAACATGGTGATTCAAGATATCCGTTGGTGCCAGGGTGATTTTCCTTCTCTTGCACCTATATTTTCATGTTACATTTGTGTGTGTTGACGAACCTTGCTATGTCCTTAGAAGACCTGATCTAAGTAAATCCCAATGCATGTTAATATGATATTATGAACTAAACATGTAGGAAATTAAGAGTTGGAAAGAAATAAATCTGATTTCATTGTTAATTTTTGTGTCATAGGCATGAGATTGTGGGAATTGTCAAAGAAGTTGGTTCTAAAGTGTTTCGCTTCAAAGTTGGTGATCGCATAGGAGTGGGCACATATGTCAATTCTTGCCAGGAATGTCAATATTGCAATGAGAAAATGGAAGTTAATTGTGTGAAGGGAAGTATTTTTACCTTTAATGGTGTTGATGTAGATGGCACAATAACTAAAGGAGGATATTCTGACCATATTGTGATTCACCAAAGGTGAGAGCAACTCATTTTGTCTACCAAACAAATTTGTAGATTTTTTTGATGCTTCTAAAACCTTTCAATGTAGATGAAGTGAAGAATTTAGTTCTCTCCCCCTTTTAATAAAAAGAATTGGAGGAAAACCAACCTTCTTGCTCTGCTGTTAAATTGTATGTATCCATGCTTGGGAAGTAACTGAAAAATTTCTAGTTGGATAAAGAATATCTTTTCAGCCCAACCTATCGGGTGAGTATTATTTAGTATAGTAGCTATTGTATGAGAACTGTGTTTTTGAATATATCATATGGAAAAATAAAAAAATGATAAACTTATTTATTTTAAAAATGAGATCCTTGTTGTTCAAGTAAATTTGATAGTGTGTTGGATCACTGGAAGAAACGAAAATTGTGTGTCCACTAGATTATATCCTAAACTACACTTGATCCAGGAAACCAGTAAACTATAAATCTGATTATCGGTGATCACTGACATGGCATTTCATTAAGCTTGAGAGGGATCTTACATCAATAAGAAATGATCTAAAAAGTGAAGTGACCTAGCCTTTCCATCATTAGTTATGACATTGGACTCTCTCCCTCTCATGAAAATGTTTCCATTCTACGCATGAAGTAAAACTCATATACTAGCATAGAGTTTTGTTTACTTCACATCTCAGATACCGGTTCTTGCAGAAAATGGCCAGGTCTGGGTCCTGGTTCTTGCCCGAGCCTGGTTCAACCTGGGTCCCACCCGGGTCCTGCCCAGGCGGCTGGGCAGGACCCGGGTGGGACCCAGGTCGAACCTAGGCGGACCCGGGTGAACCCAAGCCCATGGGTTCCCAAAAACAGGGCCCACGGGTCAGAAAACAAAAAAAAACAAATAAAAACAGTTTTTTAAATGCTTTTTTATACTTTACCGTGTCATGACATTTTCGCATTTTTACATTTACGATATATGAATATCAGAATATTTACTGGCATTGGCAATTATGGATTTATGATTTATGATCTATCTGTTATCATGTATGTATCATTGTATGGGAAAGTTACATTGTATGTCTGAACTGTGAACATATATATTTATAATTTTGATGTTTGAACATATATATAATATATGACATATGTATATATATAATTAAAATATATATATATATATATATATATATATATATATATATATATATATATATATATATATATATATATATATATATATATATATATATATATATATATATATATATATATATATATATATATATATATATATATATATATACGGACGAACCCGTACCCGTACCCAAGAATTTTTATTTTTTTGCCGAATCCGAACCTGAATCCAAACCCAAACCGGTAACTTAGCTTCACATCTATCATCCATGTAACGAGCAATTTCTGCTAAAAAATATTGTGGTATTCACGTGATATATCATGTAGACTTAGCCACAGGATAAATCTTTTATACTAAGATGGCACTGTGTTTTAGAAAGATGTGAACTAAAATGGGTTGCATCTCTCTGAGGTATTTTTGTTTATATTTTTATGAATTGTCAAGTGCTAGGGGCACATAGTTATTATGCATGTCTCATGACTGATATGCCCTAGAAAGATGTTGACGGATGTCTTCTTGTTAGTCTGATTATAGTCAGCAAAGAACTAAAATAAAATTTTGGATTATATCAGCAACACAATTATTTAGCAGGCCAAAATTCTATAACCTCTGTAATTCCAGCAGAGTGCATGAAAGCAAAAGTAATGAGAAGCATGCTAATTTGCCAAATCAATCAAGGCAGTATGCCATGGGAACCTCTAGCCTCAGACATTTTTTTCATAAGAACTCTTGAACCAGCAGATATCTGATGCATCTTCAGTCTACCTAATGATGGTGATAAAGTCATTCAGAGCAGGTTTACTACTAATCAAAAAGGGGATTAGTTAAAACAAATTGGAATGGTAATTTTGAAGATGTTAAAAATAAAGGAAAAGGTATCAAGACAAAATAATATGAAAATTTGTTGAAGTTGTGCTACCTAGATTCTAGAATTCCATGCACAAATGGAGACCTTCTCCTTCAAGTTTGGTAGTCAGTTAAGACATTTTAGGATAATTGTATTTATTTCCAAAGTTACCAATTATTTTCAGCTTCAAGCTTCTCTTAGTAGATAAACTTTAAGATTCATAAATACTTCTAAAAGCCTCTCATTTATTATAGACGTGCATGCATAGATCTCTTAATCTTGCACGTGTATGGCTTCCTTTCTGTGTTTGCATCATGAATGAATAATGCCTTATTCCTTTATTGTAACATCACTCTGATTTAGGTGTGAAAAGAGAACTAAATTTTAGTTGATGTACTTTCTATACAAGACATATGCTTATCATTGCAGACGAGTTGCCTTAAACAATGAGTCACATGACCCTGAGAATCAGAACTATTTTAGGGTCTAGAAGAACAGCATTTTATTCTGTTACAATATTTGTAATGACAATTAGTAGCCTATATTAAAACTGCATTAGCTAAATGGTCAGAAACTACTCCACTTCATATTCCAATCTAAGGATTACACTTACTCTCTACATCAAAATTCAACTTCAGCCAGTGTGGTCTGAGTGCTTGCCATAATTGCCGAGTTAGGAGATATGCTGAAATTAACAAACAGTATGAGTTTGAATTTGAGTCCAACAATGGACCACGTGTTAAATATGAGTTCTCAATTTTTTACCTGGTCAAATACTTGTATGCCCCTTCATCCTGAATTTCTCTATTTACTTCTTGCAAAAAATAAAATTCGAATTAAAAATGAGTGACTGAATGCAAATAAAACTTCTATAATGGAAAAATACAACCATGGACTGCATCTGATCTTTTAGTAAATCATTGTAATGTCCCCTTTTGGGAAGACCCTAGATTTTGCCCTAGAATCACAAATTTAATTGAAATAAGGAATGGAATATAGTTATCAACATAAAACCCAGTTTAGATCCTGCAATCATGTTAGATAATATTTGAAATATAATTCATAAGACCCATTATTTCTATTTAGGGTTAGGGATCCTAATCAACAATTACAGGCACTTACATAACAATAATTGCCTTATTCTATTTAGATAAATCATACAATAACTATCCTTGGTTCCAATGGAGACTGATCTTGAACAAGCTCCAAAGACAAAGATGAAGTGACAACATTGGTGCCATGGCTATCATCAAATAGAAAAGATAAGCCCTCAAATGTGTCTCCCAAATCTAAAATATGAGACTCCACGAACAATGAATCAATGTTTGCCAAATAGGAATCCCAACTAGGAAGACAATGAGAATCTTGCGGATCAGGTATGATGGAAGTCTGCAGTGAAGCTGGATCAACTACCTTTGACGAAGAATCAGGAACCTTTGAAGCATCTGCAACCTCATTTGACGTCTCAAAATCCTCCAAATGATCACAAACATGGGTTATCTTCTTCAAAGAATGAGGAGGCACATCAGAATCAAAAAGAGGATCATTGAGAGATGGCACAATAATATGATTTCCATATAACTTCCAAATGTGAATCCAAAGAGCTTGAGGACACTCAAAGTGAATAAGTGACTCCAGAATATCATCATTTACATTTTCAAAAATAATTCTAAAAACTCGAGACCTATAGCCTTTCCAAATGCTATTCTCACAAGGTGTGCCAGGAATAGGAACATTATTATACAAATAGGGCAATAAATGACTCTCACTAAGATGAGTGAGTATGAAATCACTCCATTGCCTATAGTTCCCCTTCTCGAAAGAAAAACCCATTACAATGATTCTACAAAAATGCAAATATAGTGCCACCAAATGGAAAATGTAAAAACCTCCCAAATGCAATAAATTGATGAAATAAAAATTATCAGAACTTGCAGAGCATTCAGATTGATCTCTATTGAATTATAAGACACATTTATACAATGAAATATGATGAACCCCGTGAACTACAGGTTCAACAAAATAACAAATAATATCCTAAATATGCTATCCAGCAATAACAAACCTAAAACAAATAATAACAAGAATAAACAAATTGTCTACGTGGAGAGATTATGGAATATCCAACATTCCCCCCTTACATCATTTCTTCAAAGTGCTAATAAGGGAATCCTGAAATGTGTCAAACTTCACACGTGCAAGAGGCTTGGTGAAGATATCGGCATGTTGTTCCTATGTGGAGCAGAATTGGAGCTGAATGTTGTTTTGTTGAACATGATCTCGAATGAAGTGACAATCAACTTCAATATGCTTGGTTCGTTCATGAAACACTGGATTACGAACAAGCTTGAGAACACTTTGATTGTCACAATAGAGAACTGTAGGTTGATTTTGAGGTATCCCCAATCCTTCCAATATGCTACGCAGCCAAACTGCTTCACAAACTGCTGCACGATATTTTTCTTTTGTTGAAGAACGAACAACTGTAGCTTGCTTCTTACTTCCCCAAGACTTTGGTCCTAAATCAAGGAAGAAAACAAATCCAGATGTGGATTTCCTATCATCAACTGAACTTGCATAGTTTGCGTCTGTGTACCCTTTCAAGAAGAATTGATCACTCCTTTTATATTCTAGACCATGATCTTGTTGGCAAAATGGTAAGTGCTCCCCTCGAGATTCATGACAAGGGACTAACCACCTCCCGTGCGATCCATGTCTCTACAGTTTGTATCGAGCATTGATAGATTGGTCTTTTGATGCAACAACAAATTGGGCCAACAAATGGTATCAGAGCATTGGGTCACGGGTTTGAATCCCTCGGGTAATGCTGAGGGGGATTTTGTTGGCAAAATGGTCAGCGCTCCCCTTGGGATTCATGACAAGGGACTAACCGCCTCCCGTGCGATCCATATCTCTACAGTTTGTATTGGGCGTTGATAGATCGGTCTTCTGATGCAACGACAAACTGGGCTAACAAATGGGGGGGGATTGTTGCAAGGTGTGCGCCCTTGGTCTCCTTGTGTTGTGCAGCGTAGTGCTCGGTTTGTGACATGGCTTAACTGCCTCGTGGATTCTATAAGTCTAGTGGTTGTATCGGGCATTAACAAGTCGATCTGTTGGTGCAACGGCAACCACACTTGTAACAAGTGGTATCAGAGCTTGGTCACAGGTTCAAACCCCTCACTTGCACTAGGGGGGATTGTTGCAAGCTGTGCGCCCTTGGTCTCCTTGTGCTGTGCAGCACAACGCTCGGGTTTGTGACATGGCTTAACCGCCTCCCGTGGATTCTATAAGTCTAGTGGTTGTATCGGGCATTAACAGTTCGATTTTTTGGTGCAACGACAACCGCACTTGTAATAGATCCATTGTACCATGTATATATCTTAAGACCCTTTTTGTTGCATTCCAATGGGACATTTTTTGTACTTGCATGAATCTTGAGAGATAATTAATAGCAAAACTAATGTCTGGTCTAGTATAAGTCAGGTAAATCAAACCTCCTATCATTTGTCAATAGAGAGTTGCATTCACCGGAGTAGATGAATAAAAAATATACAACTGCAAACCTGATTCCATAGGTGTAGACATGGGTTTGGAATCTGTCATTCTGAATTTCTCAAGCAGCGACTTGGCATATTTTCTCTATGACACAAAGATATGGTGATGTATTTGCCATACCTCTAGGCCAAGACAATAGTGCAATAGCCCGAGATCTGTCATATCAAAGGCCTTCTTGAGATCATTTTTGGTTGCTTCAACCATTTCTCTTGAGCTACCTGTGATAACCAAGTCATCAACTTATACATTAATGATTACAATATCCCCCCCTTGATCCTTGAGGTAGAATTTGGATCATATGGATGCCTAGTGAACCCATGTTTTAAGCAAATGCTCATCAATTTTGATATACCAAGCTCTAGGGGCCTGTTTGAGACCATATAGGGACTTTATTTGTTTGCACACTTTTTCTTCTTTACCAGGTGCAACATATCCCTCTGGTTGGGTCATATAGACCTCTTCCTTAAGGTCTCCATTAAGAAAGGCACTTTTTACATCCATTTGGTATAATTTCCAACCAAACTGGGCAGCTAAAGCAAAAATCATTCTGATGCTTTTTATCTTTGCAGTGGGAGTGAAGGTTTCCTCATAGTCTATACCATCTTTCTGGGCATAGCCCTTAGCTACAATTCTAGCCTTATATTTATCTATACTACCATCTTCTTTATACTTTGTTTTGAATATCTATTTACAACCAATTGCTGTCTTCCTAGGTGGTAGATCAACAAGCTCCCAAGTGTTGTTCTTCATCAGAGATTGGTACTCTGCCTCCATAGCCTGTTTCCAAGACTTCGATTATAGTGCTTCTTGAACATTAGATGGCTGAAGTTTTCAACAACTGAAGTCATTAGTGCAAAGTTTACCTCATTGCGAGCCATGTTGCGAGTCCTTGGACCTAAAGTTGAAGTGTCTGGAACTCCATCTAGCTTTGCATCTCGAATGGTACTAGTATACCATTTTGGCAATGGTTTTGTGACATTGGTGGGTGGTGATTGACTATCAACATTCCCATCATTTTTACCATCCATATTGAATATAGGAGCACTATCTTCAGTAGGTGAAGATGTAGGAGGAGAACTTACATCATTCTTCTCATCAAAGATTACATCCCTACTAATATATATCTTCTTTGTATTAGGATCCATAAGGCGATACACCTTAGACTCCCTACTATAGCCAAGAAGTATACATTTCATGGATTTTTCATCAAGCTTCTTTCTCTTCTATTTAGGAATGTGCATATAGACAATGCATCCAAAAACACGAAGATGTGAGATAGAAGGCTTCACCCCTGTCCATGCTTCTTCTGGAGTGATGCCATCAAGGGCTTTGGTTGGAGCACGATTCAAAAGATAAACTGCAGTGTGTACAACTTCAGCCCAATATGCACGCTCTAGTTGTGAATCTTTCAACATACCGTGGACCATCTCCACGATGATGCGATTTCTCCGTTTTGCAACACCATTTTGCTGGGGTGTGTATGTTGCAGTCAGTTGACGTCGAATATCGTTTTCCTTCAGATATGTGGAGAATTCGGTGTTGGTGTATTCCCCCCCTCAATCTGAGCAGAGGGCACGAATACAGTGATTCGTATCTTTCTCCACTTGAGTACGAAACTCTTTGAAATAGGAAAGAGCTTCATCTTTATGCTGCAAACAAAATACCCACATTTTCCTTGTATGATCATCAACAAAAAGCTGAAAGTACTTTTATCGATTGTGACTAGGTGGCATGGGACCGCACGGATCGGTATGCACCAGCTGCAAAGGTTGGCTTGCATGATGCTCACTAGGATAGAAGGGTGCTCTGTGTTGTTTTCCAACAATACAACTAGAACAAATTGCATTGGATTTTTCAAGGGATGGAAGCCCTTTGACCATGTTATTTTTACAAAGTTTGAGCAAGTAAGTAGTGCTCAAGTGACTTAAATCTACGATGCCAAAGCATTGAAAGATCGTTTTCCTTTGTCACTAAGGCCTGATGATTTGCTATTTTATCAACCCTAAACATTCTACCAACCTCAGTAGCACTAGCAACAATCTTTTCATTTTTAGACTTATCTTTGACAAGACACATCTTTTTATCATTGAATCAAATTCAATCCTAAAGTTATGATCAATAAATTGAGTAACAAAGAGAAGATTTATGGTAAGTCCTGGCACATACAAAACATTAGTAATCCTGCACATATGTATGCCAAACTGTAAAGAGACGTCACCAATACCTTTGATTTCATGGGTGGTATCATCTCCAAGAGTTACTGTACCATGATGAGGTCTCAATGTCAGAAACCACTCTTTTTGTCTAGTCATGTGCTTTGTAGCACCTGAGTCCACATACTAGATGGAGGTAGATTGTGAACCATCTTGTGAAGTGTGGGCTGACAGCACGTATTCCTCGTCTGGAGAATCATTTACTTCAACAACATTGCTTTGTTTCTTTTGTGTGTTCTTCTGCTCCCATTGTGGTTTGCCGCTTTGAAAGGGCTTCTTTGGATGTGTTTTGTTGGAAGATCCTTTTGTAATATCCCCACAATTTTTTTCCAATTTTTTTCCACAATTACATTCAACACAACACTTGTTATGGTTAGGAAATGAAAACCAAATGCTGCTGAAATTGTAACCCTTCCACTTTTTGATCACCAAGTGCCCAATATGGGAAGGTGAGAGCATACGGTGTTGAGGGGATCATTACCCTCAAATAACTGGAAATATTAGAATGTTTGGGTGGCAAGCCAACCCCTTCCGCTTATACAGCGAGTGACAGAAATATTGAAAATCACTTAGCGGTAAACTAGTGAAGGACAAGCCAAGAAACGGAAATAGCAATCACTCAACCGCTTATCCAACGGGAGGACTAGAAATGAAATTACAAATCAACTCTACCGCTTATTCAACGGGAGGATTGGAAATAATAAACTATCACTCAACCACTTATTTAGCAGGAGGACAGGAGTACAAAATAGAGTAGAGATAGGCGGCAGGGCCAGCCTATTCCGCTTATGCAATGGGGAAATACAAGTAAATTGCAGCAAAGGGATTGATCAGTACTACTGAAACAATCTTACAATAATGAATCTTGCAACTACTATCAGAACAAGAGAATTATCAACTCTAATAGAAGGAAAGTTCTACTAGAGATTACAATGGATAACACTGAAATTACAACCCAAATACACACTTAAACAAATCTGAAATGAAACTATCAGCAACACAAAAAACGAACCAGCAACAATGAAATGCACACAACTCACTCAAAACTCCACCAAACAGCTCCAAACCGACGCCAAATGAATGCTAGAGGATAGGCGATCAGACCCCCAGCTCAACAACCCCATCAAATCACCATTGAAAATGCTGCACGCTGCCCTAGGGTTGGCTGGAAATGTACGGCCAGCAGGGAAGTTCGATCAGCAAGAGAAAAACGCACACCAAACCACTTGACACGAGCCTTCAAATGATGAATCATCCAACAGAGAGGCTTCCAATGAGCTATTACCTAGAACAAACAATCACTTGAGTAGGAAAATATGACTGAAAATCACCTACAACCACTCCAAAAACCAGCAAATTGAAAACACACCCCACACACCAAAACTGAAAATCTCTCAATCTCTTTGATTAACACAATCTATCTCTCTAGATGAAAGATAGTCACAAATAATCAGCTAGGCACTGTCTTTCAAGTACGAAACTGATGGTTGCTAGGTAGCTCTCAACTTTGAAGCTCAACTCTGGCACCAATTCGGCAGCACTTCATTACAAATATTCATGGATACCAAAAACAAGAGCCCCACACTCTTATTTATAGATTTTGTGTCTCCAAATGAATGCCAAATCCAAATGCACATTCACTTCACATTATTTTGAAATTACATTTCATTTCTCCTTTCTCCAAGTCAACCTTCTCATAGAAGCAAATATACTTTATAAGAATGACAATAAAATCATAATGTGGCATCCAAGGTAGATAAGTGAAATATATAATAAAATTAACTTATTTCTCCATAAGGCGTCCATCTTGCCTTATTAATATTTCACTTTATAAAATATTTTTCCTCAACAATAAATTGCCCAAGGAATAATAATATTTTATTTGGCAACAAATGCATTATTCACTCAAGTGGACGCCAACTTTAGCCAATGCTAAAATAACACTAAGTATAAACCTTTTTAATGAAAATTTTCTCCAAAGGCGTGCAACCATAAGTTATAAAATTAAATTGCATTTTGGCTTAACCATTAAAATATACCTTCTTCAATTACTGACAACTGCCAAAGTTGAGCTGAGGCCAAAGTACTGAACTGCATTGCTAAAAATAGCCATCTGAGCTGGAACACAAGAACTTGCCAAAAATAAAATTGAATCTCTGGATCATCATGCCAAGCTGGACTGCCATAAATAGCCTGTGCTGCATTGGCTCAACCCAAAACCCTAAAAATAGTAAGTGTCTCCAAACTCCATTAGGGCACAAACCAGGAAGCAACTGTCACTTACTAAAAATAGCACTTACTATAAGAGCATGCTGCTAAAAATAGTAAGTGTGTCCAAATGCAATTTAACCACATATTGAGTAGCCGCCACAACTTACTAAAAATAGTAAGTCCGGAAAAGTCTTCAGATTCGTTTGAATGTCACACCATCGCGAGGCTCTTTGAAACCCCAAAAAACCTAGAAAAGTAAGTTGTCCTCACCTCTACTTACTAAAAATAGCAAGTTCGAAAAAGTCCTCAAATTCAGTTGCATGTCACACCATTGCGAAGCTCTCTAAAAACCTAGAAAGAATCCACAATCTAAATTGTAGAATTCCAACTTGTCAATCGTCAAACGACTCCTGCAAACCTCCACAAAAGTTGGAAACCCTAATTTTTGCTTCTGATTGACCAACGGGTCTCAAAATTGGCCAACAGTCCCCAAAACAAGTTAGAGCAGAAAAGGGGACATTACACCTTTGTTGAAGGAGTTGTACCAACGATTCTTCACATCATGTCCAACTCTATCACTGATTGGACATTTCTTCTGAGTTCTGGATGAATTACCAAATTTGGAAGGTTTACTGAACTGCTGCATAGGCTTCTTGCCTTTATGATGTGATGTCATAGCATGATCCTCCTCACTATAATCATGGTTGATAGACTCTTCTTTCTGAAGACGATTCAGTAGCTTCTCAAAGGTGGGTGTCGTTTCTGTGACATTCAAAGTTGTCACAAACACCTTGTATCTGGATGGTAGGGCCTGTAGAACAATAGGTACCAAGTGAGCATCATCAACTGTTTCTCCCAATCCTTGTAGCAAGGCTCTCAACTCAGCAATCCTTTTGAGAAAGGATTCTAACCGTTCTCCATTCTTCATTTTCAGGTTGTGTAGTTGACTCTGCAAATTTAGGATCCGATTCTAATTCTTTGCCTCATACACCGTCTTTAGCTTGTCCCATGCATCTTTGGTTGTGGATGAATCGCAGATGAAGGATTGAACATCATCAAACACATTGAACAAAATGATCAATTTTGCCTTTCTGTCGGCTTGATTAAATTTCTTCTTCTCATCAACATCTGTTTTATGTCGTGTTGTGGCACCACTCACCACATCCCAAACTTCCTCAAACTCAAGCTGAGTTTTGAGTTTGGTCTTCCAAGCGGAATAACTATTTCCATGTAGAAGTTGAGAATCTGGAAGAAGGAATTTTGGAGAATTGCCAGCCATTGTGTTTTTTTTTGGGTATTATTTTTCCTCACTCAGGTTAAAACCATGCCAGAAAAAAAATGCCTTAAGGAATAGCACATTTAGACATTATTTTAGACAAAAGATTCATCTCCCCTTAAATTTTTGTTGGAAAAGTTTTTTTTTTTCTCTTTTCTCTCAAATTATCATGAAAAAGAGAAAGTCATGGTTTAACATTATTCACTCTAAAAATGAATTTCAATTCCTACTTCTCACATCTCCCTAATAATCGTAATCAAATATGGTGCTCTAAAAATAAAATAAATCTGGGAATGACGAGAAAGATGAAACAAGATCCAACCTCCTATACTAGAACCAGCTCAGGCGCAAAACTATGGTTGTAGCTCCAAATGACGGTGTCATTATCAAAATTGTGACTAATGATGATGGCATATAGATTGTGATCTCCCACATGCTGCTCCACATTGCAGATCACGACGCATACAGTTGGTCTCGGCCCTTTTCTCCATTTGAAATGCCTGAATCTGCAAATAAAATCAAACATAACCCACCACCAATGCACAAGGATGATGAACGTTGAATGCCTCGAGGTGCTGTAATAGCTTACATGAGAGGGATACTCCAAATGCCAAAATGAACTGCTTTGGAGTTTTATGTGAATGTCATCAATTACAAGCAAGCCAATGCGAGGTTGGCTATATCAGACACGGCAACAATAATTCTGATAACCACGAACTTCTTTCTTTGCGATCTCCAATACAAAAGGAAAAATTTATCTCAGGATGAGAGAGTCTCATTGGCTACTAGTATGTGATGGCGGTGAACTATGTTGGCCACAAAATTGGCTATGAAAGGTTTACAGGCTTCCTCTGCAAATGCTCTAGACCCTATTTTGCCATCTCACCATCACCATAGTTCGCACTACCATATTTCACAGAAGCGGTGGATCGAAGAAGATATAGTTACTAGTTGATGTGAATTTCAATACACCCTTGTCTAGGCCATGAATTGGAAGGTGTTGATCCAAAAGGACAATGCAACAACTGCCTCTAAAATGAAGCGTCAAAAGAACCATGGACAGAACAATATGCTACAAACCAGAAACCTCCAACCATGATATGCTACAAATTGCCAATAACAGCCGAGCCAATCACATGAATACAAAATCCTTTCTTTAGAGGTGAATTATCAGAAATTCCTTAGCTCTGATACCATATCAGAACTTGCAGAGCATTCAGATTGATCTCTATTGAATTATAAGACACATATTTATACAATGAAATATGATGAACCCCATGAACTACAGGTTCAACAAAATAACAAATAATATCCTAAATATGCTATCCAGCAATAACAAGAATAAACAAACTGTCTACGTGGAGAGATGATGGAATATCCAATACCTGAAAATTTCTACCAAAAAATTAGGAGTCGATGATCAATATATTTGGCAATTACACTCATCAATAAGTAACTCCATGACAAGCAACAATCAAATCCTCGAGCATATCCACCATGAGCGAACTAAGTCACCACACCACAAGTGCATACAAGAGAGAGCACACAATCCACATGAGCATAAACTCACAATACAAGGAAAGTTCAATGGGATATTGAAGGCCTTTGGAAGCCTTCAACACCACCAATATGGGACTAAAATGTTTCCAAATGCTCCCAACTATTACACAAACATGGGTCCACTTCCAAATAGGAAATCCGGTGATCAGATAAACACATGTAGCTCTGAAAATGTGAATGCCTTAGAAGAGTGATCGTAGGCCCAAATAAGGAACACCGATCTCAAAGCCTTTGATCAAAATACGATGCACAAAGCAAGTCGTGCAAGGTCAGTCACGATACTGACCACAATTAACTAAGATCTGCAAAATGAAAGCCAAGCCAATTAAGGCTGATTGGAGGAGAGGCGATGTTGTTGACACACCAGCCAACAAACGCTTGGGAACAGGCTGATCTAGAGTAGGCCATGGCTGAGAAGATGCGCTGCTGATATGAAATGCGTCCCAAAGCATAGAAAATGCTGCCTTCCAGCTTCAAAAATGAATACTCCTGATCAATATGATATGTACCTTTCTCTAGTTGGTATTACAGTGTTGTTGCACAAGATCTCTAACTTCACTTGATCCATCTAATGCCAAATTTTCAAATCCTTTTCCATAGATTCCAGACTTTGCTTAAAAGCTTCAGCAGTCTAGTTTAGCTTCATATTTGCTATTCTCACATTGATCAACACCTGTAGAGCTTTCTTTACCACTTGAGTACTTCAATCTGCCAGTTGATCTGCCCAAGAATCAATAGTTTTTGCCTTTTGCGCAGCTCTTTCAACTTGTTTGATGGATTCTTTGGAAGTGAAAAAAGTCAAGGGATCGATCTTTTCCAAAGATTTAGTGATCTTTTGGATCACCGAAATGAGTTGTGCATTCTCCTTCTTGAGTTTATCCTTCTTTGCTAAGAGCTCGTCATAACTCTGAACCAATGAGGCTACAAAGTCTTGAGCATCATGCGTCACTCCAGCATGCGTCTGTTTTCCTAGCTCCACTCTTGTGAACCTATAGTCAGATAGCTGCATTTCCCCTTGTGGCTTATTAGTAAGAGGTTTTACCACCTCTACATATTTCATCTTGTTGCTATCCACAACCATTTGCGAAACTGTTTTGGCTTTCTTGGTAGCCTTTGGCTTAGATTTTCTAAGCTGCTGAAAATCAAACACATCAAGAGAAATTTCCTACTTCTTCCTCTTAGGAGTGATTGAGCTCAACCATGGTAGTAAATCTAACGAGCTTACCTCAGTAATGTTGTGACGTTTTCACACAATGCCCCATTGCAAATGGGGACCCCCTACTTTTTAGGCCCTCCTGGTCTTTTGGTTTGCGTTTTTGGGGTCTTTTCACAGCAGTCTTGTCAGTCTCTCTTCTTTGCAAGTGTTTTGGGGTCATATTGGTCAAATCTGCTTTTTGTTTGAGCGAATTCAACTAAGTCTAGGACTCGTTTTGTGAATTTTAGGGTTTTTGCCTTCTATCCTAGATTTTAGGGGTTTCTGTTAGGGTTTTGGAAAAATTGAACATACAACTGGAATTAGGACCCTTCAAGGAACCTCCCAGTAAAATTTGAGCCAAAACGGAGCAACTTTCTATTTTTAGAAAGTTCCTATTTTTTAGGGATTTTACTGAGTCCCGGATTGGTCTAATTTTGCCAAAAATTAAACTTACTATTTTTAGTAAGTTCTATTTTTAGTAAGTTTCTATTTTTAGTAAGTGCTTTTCTGACCTATTTTGCCCAAACCTTAACATTTTAAAACACTTACTATTTGGAAAAATCTATTTTTGGCAGGTTCTTCATAGGAAAACATTGAAAGTTGAATATCTTTGAAGACTGAACATTCCTGAAGACCATTTCTAAATCCGGAAGAGTCAGAAGGCAGACAATTTGGGTCAAAAAATGGTTAAGTTTGGAACTCCTATTCCAAAAGAGGAAAGCATGCAAAATCATCCAAGTCCAAAAATTCACATCAATCCACCAATGTCATCCTGATCCGAAAATGGCCTGAAATTTGATTAAGTCTGGAAATTTGGAAGATCTTCCAAAATCTAGAATTTGCATTATGATTCCTATGGACCTGAAACCACTCTCAAACATCCTGACAATATATATGAAATATAACTTAAAGTATAAGTGGTATCTTCAACACATATTGAAGATACCACTTATACTTAAATGTTATATTTCATATATATATATCTTGACGAAGAGCCTGAAATAGTGCAAAAATCCACCTCTCCATGGACATGGCCAAAATGCGCCCAGGTATGGGCTAGGGCACTGAATTCATGAAGTCATTCACACGTGCAAAAATCCACCGCTCCATGGACATGGCCAAAATGCGCCCAGGTATGGGCTAGGGTGCTGAATTCATGAAGTTATTCACAAGTGCAAAAATCCACCTCTCCATGGACATGGCCAAAATGCGCCCAAGTCAGGGCTGGGGCACTAAAACCTAGAATGAATTCACAAGTGGAATTTTCCACCTCTCCAAAATGCACCCAGGTCAGGGCTGAGGTGCCAAAACTAGAAATGCATTCACAAAGGGAAAATTCATGAATCCTTGGTGTAGTGAAAAAATTTCACTCAAGCAAAATTTTTTTTGAAATTTTGCCTAAGGCACAGAATCCAAGGAGTCAAGGAGGAATAAAAGCATAATTCCCCTCGGGCAAATTTTCAGTTATGCTATTTTTAGACATCAAATCCTGACCAAATATGGAAATTTTTATAGATTCAGAATCGGGGTGAAATTCTTCATCCAATGGACCTGGCTCCTAAATTCTAGGAGGATCCCTAAAAAATAGGGATGTTGAAAAAGAGACATGGACAATTCACAAAGTAATGGAAATTCCTTCATTCAGGACATAATTCCAGGAAAGGTGAAAAATTGACTAAGTGTTGGAAATTCCTTTCTTCATGACAGAGTTCTTGAAAAACGTGAAAATTTGGCTAAGTGTTGGAAATTCCTTCATGACGGAATTCTTGGAAATGTGAAAATTTGGTTAAGTGTTGGAAATTCCTTCCTTCAGGACAGAATTCTAGGAAAGATGAAAATTTGGCTAAGTATTGGAAATTCCTTCCTTCGGGACAAAATTCCAAGCAAGGAAGAAATACACCCAAGGATGAATTGAACATAAAATTTCTAAGGCAAGGAAGGAATCAGGGATGAACTGAACAAGAAATTTCCCCTCTAGGAAAAATTTTGAAAAATCCATTCTCGGGCATCAAATCACATCCAAATTTCAAAAGTTTTACAGATTTGGATTCGTAGGAGAATTTTCTCTCTCCTGGACCGTGGAACCCTAATTTGGAAATTTTCCTAAAAAATAGGAAATGTGCCGAATTGATGAAAAACCTTCTTCAAGCAAGGAAAGTTGAGGAGACTTCAAGAAAATTCTTCTTGAATCGAATTTTCCCTCCAACAATTCCAGATGTGCAAGAGCAGATATACGACGGCAGAGTCCATTTGCATGGCAAGGATCTATTGAACACATGGCAGTATGGTGGCACATTCATTGTCGGAATATTTAACCAAATGGCACCCTGGTCATTGCATGTTGAATTTATGGCAGATTCCTTTTGCATGCAGCTGCTGCATGTGGAAATGATGGAGCATTTATGACATAATGGGGTGATTTTTGCATGGATGAATATTCAACGCATGTTGGGCGAATTTTAAGGAGGTGGTGCATTTAATGTGCAATGGATGCTATTTTGGGTACTTTTGAATTAATTGTATATGGGCATGATGGGTTATTAATCGGAGATTCCCACCTTGTTGCATCATGTGTGGAGAATCTTTTAGGGAAAACCCTAATTAGGGTTTGCATGTAATCATGGCCTGAGGCCTATATAAGGGGGTGACCCTCTCATTTGTAAAAGAGGAGGGAGCTTTGTATGAAATTGTTGCGATAAGGTTTTTTGAGAAAATAATAGTGAAACATTGTGTTTTCTGATGGTGTCCACTTGAATTATTTTTTCAAAGCTTGCATGGTTTCACCTTCCTCACTTAGAGTAGAAGTAGTGTAGTGCTTTGATTTCAATGGAGAATGTAATGGTGTTTTGATGAAGTTCCATGGTTCATACTTTTTGCATCTTGCTGATTGTAAGTTGCAGTGTAAAGTTAGCCTAAACCCCCTAAATTTGTGCTAAGTTCGATTGTGGATGGTCGTTTGGATTGCGCCGTTTTTGGGTATTCAAATGTACTTTCTCGATCTGAAAATCCACTAGCATCTCCAGAAGATTGTATCCATTCTTGCGGAGTTGTAGTTGATCTTGGCAAAGCAGAGCTTGGTTTATTTGGAATTTGTCCACCAAAGCACTATTCATTGTTATCACTGCTCTTAGGAGTAGATTTAGATCCTTCTGAACCCTTTCCCTTTTACTTTCAGTTCATTTTAGTCCATTCAAAGCAATAGCATCGCAAAATTGTTATATCCGATGATGGAGTTCCAGCCACAACAAAGAAGTGAATGAATGATGCAAACGTAAGGCCCCTTGGATTACCAACAAACACATCAGCCAACTGAGTCACGTCCACGCATTGAAGGAACCTTGGAGTCGATTGTTTGAACTTCTTGCAATCTTAGCATACAATCGCACTTTGATCAAGAGAGAGTGAAGTGACCGTTGGGCAACTTTATTCTGTGTTAGACGTGGTCATAAAAAACACATCAACAGGTAACAACAACTATAGTTTGGGTAGAAACAGGCTCAGTCTGTACTGCGGTTGTTATTCTAGGGGAGGTCTCGGTTTGAACAGCAACAAGTGTTTGCTCGGATGTCATATCATGACAGGCTTCAAACATGAACCTATCGAAGTTCATAGCAGAGGTGTCAATCTCAAGTGACATACTTGATAAGATGACATATGAAGGATCTGCATCAAAAACATTCTCCAAGTTGTCATGTGTGGTATCCAAAGATAATTTTCTGATTGATGATGAAACAACGGTGCAAGTGGATACACTTGGTGCGATAGGAACAACATGAACCTTAGGAAAGGAATCAACATCTGTGTCTATTGGAGACATAGGGACATCCAAAGACATTTGGGGAAGGGTAGCATGAGGAGAGTCTGTGCTTGAAGTAGTGGGTGATTCTGGAGCATTCTCCTCTTTTTGCTCATCCTCAAGATCAATAACCAGGATTTGCACTTGAGGCTTCTCTTTTCCTTTCAACGATACCTCTTCTGAAGGAAGAACCAAAGCTCTGCTGACTCTAAGCTTGATTCTAGTACCAGAAGAAGAGGCACCCTCTTTGGTCTTGGCTCTTACTTCTAATTTACGCCCAACAGGTCCTGTTGAATCATCCTCTGCTCCAACCTTAATCTTTATGGTTTTAATATCATTGCTCTTCAACCAAGCGTTGGTATTAGCAAGGATAGATTGAAATCTATCAAAGATCGAGGTGCATGCTTTCTGCGACCATTGTACAAATGGAAGAGGAGCCTCTATAACCCTTTGCTTTGTATACTTTGGATCGAGTATTTTTTCGTCATCTACCATACCTTCTGGAATCTTAGTCAGATTCAAATCTACAATTTGTTCCAAGGTGAGCCTGCTATAGTCCATCTTCCTAATATTTTCCTCTGTACGAAGATTGACCTAGATATCCTCGATACGATGAACATAAGTGAAGGCCCTTTTGGTTTTATATTTCAAACCTCGGTAGTCAAAATCCTTCCTAGCCTTGAACTTCTTTAGCTTAATTTCCCGAAGCTTTGTCTCCATTGCCTTGGCTGTTGTTGAAGTTGTCAAGGAGTATCTGCCAATTTGCAATGGATTGTGTGAAGATATATTGACACCTAACTTATGTTGAGCTAACTGGGATGTATGAACTACCATCAGCTGTCTCCCAAATTCCATCAAGATGATCCTGTCAGTGGGATATCTTGGAAGCATATATGGATGACCTTCAAAACAGCTAACTCTCATATAAGTGAAAGTTGGGAACTAGAGGAACAGGCATCCGTATTCATTTACTTTTTTCCAAGCTGCCTTAGACACTATTTTGTTTTTAAGTTTCTTATCAAACAGACACATGAAATGACCAAAGAAAGCATCCTGCACTCTCCTATAATGAACCCTGCTAGGTTTCAAGGTGAGTTGATCATAGTATTTCCACACTGGTATAAGCGACTTGTCACCCTTGGTAGAAAGACCTGGAAATTGTCTTAGTGACGCTGCTATGTATAGTAAGTAGGAATTCATGTAAAAAGTGAGTGGTTGAAACTTGTGAGAGTTGCTCACACAGATTATCATTGATCACTTCATCCCAAAAACTATGCAACTGAGCCTTCCTCGTAACCATGATGTATTAATACATCCGGACCTCAAACACATTAGATTGCTCCAGCCCCATTATCCTGCTTAGGAGTGTGATCATGTCACTGATTTCTTCATTGAAATTAGAACGGTACAACTTGGGCCATCGAGACAAGAAGGTTCTGTGTGTCTTAAGCTACTTGGAATTAATGTGCCTTATGCAATCTCCCTTTTTCTGATTATATGATCAAGAACACTCTTCATGGTGATGTACATTTGAGTAGCAGGAACCTTAAAGATTTTGTCAATGGTTTCTGCATCCAATCTGATGACAACATTGCCACCATCATCCTTAATCGTCATGGAATCCTTATCAAAATGAGCAGCGCAAGCAAGGACAATCTCTGGTTCCACGTCAGCCACTGGGAAAGTGGAAACCAAGTGAATATGGCTGTTCAAAAAAAACTGCATGCCATGATCTATTGATTTTTTTGTTCTCTCAAAGAACTTGAACATATCAACATGCCCAATCTCTATATCTTTGATTTCATCAACAAAAGAACTCACTTGAGAAGGAGAAATCTCATTCTAGTACTTGTCATATTTGTACTTCATCCTCTTGTTTGAAGGGGATGTTGGTTCCTCTGTCATTCAGCAGGAATCTATAATGCTGTGATGAAAACCCCAAAGAGTTTACATCATCACAAGCTATTGGAGAAGCCATGATACCTTCTTCAAATAAAAGAGTATGTAGAACAATGCCCAAAACTTGACCTATCATGATATTTTATTATGAGGAAGGGAAAAAATGAGTGAACTAGCTTGCATGGCATGTTATGAACAAGAAACATATGGAGACAAAGGCAAATTCAGATCTTGGGAGGTGGAAAGCAAGTGCAAGCGAACTTGGAATGCGAAAGGAATAAAGATATTTGCACTTGCAATCGGGCCTTGAAGACCTGAATGCAAGTGAGAATGATGGCTAAGGAGGGCATAAGCTTGTAATCAAGGTTCAAAGACCCGATTGCAAGTGAAACATATTTAACATTCTTGTAATAGCAATTGCAATCGGGTTTCCAAGACCCGATTGCAAGTGAGAAAACTCGAATAGAAAACAAAAAGAGACATGCTTGCAATCGGGGTTTTGAAACCCAATTGCAACTAATCAAGCAAAGGTCATGTAGCGAGACTTGCAATCAAGGTTCCAAGACCTGATTGCAAGTAAACATAACTTGCAAGAGATATTAACACCTTCCTAAAATCCCGATTGCAAGTGAACAAAAACGAAGTCGGGTTCTAAAAACCCCAACACATGCATTTTAAAAATTTAGAAGGAAAAAACAATGGATGGAAGAAACACAGGACAGAACACGAAAAGGAACAAACACGAACTTGCAACAAACCAAAAACGAAGGAAAGATACAAAACCAATCAGCATTGAGTTCAAACATACTTGGAAATGAATTTCCAAAATGTCGAAAAAGTTGTCTAAATCTCAAACGCGACTCCAAATGATGAAAGGGGCTAAATAGGGTTTGGGGATAGCATCCTTGGTGTGTTCCTTGTTGTGGTATAGGCTGGGGTTGAGCGGTAGAGCTTTGGCCACCAAGCCCAAATTAAGGCCTTTTACACCACATAGATCTTCATGGTGCATGCAATTTTTATTATTTATCACTATATTTTCTGCACTTGTTCTTCCTCTTGCTATTACCCTCCCTCTTGTAGTCTTGCTCCTTGCTTCCAAGCTTTGAGGCGTATTTATAGTTTTTTGGACTAATTGGGGTTTGGGTCGGACCCATAAAATTTTAGGGTTAGGGATGGGAGCATCATTATCAAGGAAAACGTCTTTTTTTTTCAAATTGCTTTTTGGAGTTGTTTGATGCAAGGGACAGCTAATAGTCTTGGAGACAGCATGATAGATGCTTGGGAGTTTCCCCCAAGTCTTAGGGGCATCTAGAAGTCTCTCTAATGTCACCAACATGAGGAGATGTATTAGAGACATCACATCTTTGAGGGAGGCATCTTGGAGACATTTCTTGATGGTGGTGGGACGTTGGTGGGATGTTTTCCAGCAGTCCTCACGTCTTGGAGACATCCCCATGGAACATTGATAAACTATCTCGCAAATGTGTTCATTTATAGATAAGTTAGTGCCATCTAACATTGTGTTAAACATACAAAGCCAAACATGCACTAAGGCTTAATTTTTTTCTTCTAAGATTCAGAGATAAACAATACAGCCATTTCTTGTCAATATCTTACAAAATAAATTTGTAATAGGTTTTTATGGACATGGATACAGATACGAATATGGATATAGTATCAGATATAGATACGGCCATTTTTTAAGACCTCCAATATCAATGACTGGATACGACATTCATAAAAAACACATACAGATATATTTAACACAATTTTCTAAGTTATTAGAGGAGATTTTCAATTCTTCATTACTTCAAAAGCAATACAGCCACATAATTGCTACATAAACAATTATAAGTTGATTTAACAATTTACAATATGCAAAATAGTAGAGTTGCATTAGAAGATAACGCAAAAAAATGGTTTGCTGAAATAGAAAAACATTTTGTTTGTCTTTCTCATTTGGTGTTGGTTTTGTTTATACCATTTTTTTTAAAAAAATTGCATGAATGAATTTTTTAAAAATAAAATTTAAGATCTATGTCAAATTTTGAAAAAATCAAATCACATAGTATATGGCATGGTTGGAAATCAAGGTTTTGTGGACATGTGGGTGCAATATCCGACCTGTATGCAGGCTGTATCAGATACATATCCGTTTCTGATATGGGGATACACACGCCCAAGGAGGGTCACAGGAGTTTCGGGCTTCTATAAGAATGGAAGGTCAAAATTGCTTAATATCAAAGACTTTGCCTTTTATAATGAAAGGATTGTAGCAATGCTGTGAAAGTGGAGAAACAAAAGCAGTTTCCAAATTATGTAGAGATTCTACTAACATGGCTTTAAAAAAGTGTAGGAAATGGTAAAACAGCATATTATTTATGCATTTATTTTTTTAAAATATCATAAATAATCAAGAAAAATTGCAAATGAATCAAAAGTTTGTAATGTTTTTACTAAACATTTAATCTGAATATAGAAGATGATACAAGTGCACGGACAAAAAAATTAATCTTTTTACATTGGGCATTACAATCAAAACATGATTGCATTAACAAACAAGGAGAATAAGTCTAGTAAATTTGATAAAAAGGATTAGTAAATGTCAAGATCATCCAGCTAAATATTATCATTCACCTAGTAGGAAACCAGGTAATACATCTTATGACCTAGGTTCATTTTTTCTGTTGTTTTCTTTGTTAGCGGTATTCAGATACGTGAGATTATGTCTGACTGAATTCTAAAATCTTTAATTGCTAATTTTGTTTCTATCATTTTTCCTATTTCTAATTTTGTGCAAGACTCACCCCACAGGGAGCAAGTGAACTGAAATTTTCTGGAAAACAATAAATATTCCTATTTTGGAAATTGTTAGGGTGTAATAGCATTTCAACTATGTTTCATGCCTTTTAGTAAAACAGAAAGACGGATTTGTGCCAAAACCGGGGGAAGCACCTTGGGTACTGCTGAGATAAGATTCTATTAAGAACTCTTCTATTATTTAAGCTAGCATACAATTCGTGATGTTTTTGTAGCTCCCTACTGATGATGAATTAAGCCTAAATTAAAAGCACCTGAAACATTTCATGCTTACCAGGGTTGCTGGTGCATATAACAAACTAAAAAGCATTTGTATTATCATTGAGATCTGCATTTGTCTAAACTTTATACATAATGTTTCAGATTTCTCAGCTGTGACCTTTACATCTTATATTCTAAAGCTCCATTATTTTTATTTACTGTTCGTTTGATTGATTTTAAAATGTGAGACATGAATATAGGTCTACTTTGCATTTCTGCACGATTGCATAAATTTTGCATCTTTCCTTGAGTTCGCATGCTTTCCTGAACAAATGTCATTTTGCAATGCTATAATGTCATCTTCTTGGCATTATTAAGCAATTTAGTGATAATGCTTTGCACCATGGGCATATGTTAAACGATCTTAATTAATGTTTTCACTTATGATGCTTGATGTTTCTGCTTCGAAGGCTTATGCTATTGCTGTTTGAAACGTACAGGTACTGCTTTAATATACCAGAAAACCTACCAATGGCTGTAGCAGCTCCTCTGTTGTGTGCTGGTATTACTGTTTATAGCCCCATGATTCGCCATCATATGAACCAAGCGGGCAAATCTCTTGGAGTGATTGGGCTTGGTGGGCTAGGCCATATGGCAGTAAAATTTGGAAAGGCTTTTGGGTTAAATGTAACAATTTTGAGTACATCTGTATCAAAGAAGGATGAAGCATTGAAGACTCTTGGAGCAGATAAATTTGTTGTGTCATCTGACAAAGAGCAGATGGAGGTTAAGTGTTCAAATCTCCAAATACATTTTAGATTGTAAAGGAAGTCTCTATAGCAAATGACTTGAAATTAGATTAGAGTGTTTATTTTTATTTAATGTGTTTGTTGCAGGCTTCATCCAAGTCTCTAGATTTCATTATTGACACTGCTTCAGGGGACCACCCTATTGATCTTTACATGCCACTTTTGAAGACAGCAGGAGTGTTTGCCATTGTTGGTTTCCCTTCTGAAATCAAAGTTAATCCTGCAAATCTTATAGTGGGTAAGTTCGTATAAATAAATTTCAATAACAATTACTAAAAGCACAGTATGTTCTCCAAACAGTAATTCATATTTACTGTATAAAATTTCTGTCCTATCAGTTTGCACAAAACGAGACATCATATTTTCACAGTCCAGAAGCACAATGTTGCAATTTGTTCAAAGATCTAATTTTCTTTCTTCCACATAATATGAGTGCATGTTTGACGAATTATATGATATTGGTTTTGAAAGAGTCATTTTTTTTCAATTGTGGAGTCATTGTAATGTGTGTTAATGTGCCAGAAACCCTAGGAGGAAGTCACCGGGTACCTCTGTCTTTGCCATATATTCAGTACTGTTTCTAGAATTTAACTTGTAACACAATAAAGAAATCAAGTACTGCAATGTCCATAAGAACAAATCTTTATACATAAATGTGTTTGCCCATATGTTTAAATGCATGTTTTGTAGTTAACATGGTAGCTATGTGCTTTGCATCAATTATCGAAAATGTGAGATTGGAATATGGAAAATGTAATATTGAAAATTGCAGATTATGCTTGACTTGGCTAATATAGTCTTAGCAGAAAGATTAGAAATCATGCTTGTGCAATCCCAAACTTTCATACATGTGCATCACTGATATTTGGCTTCTCCATGGTGCATGGTACATGCAGGCATGAAATCAATTGCTGGTAGTGTAACAGGAGGCACCAAAGACATTCAAGAAATGATTGATTTTTGTGCTAGAGAAGGGATATATCCACAGATTGAAGTCATTCCAATCCAATATGTGAACGAAGCTTTAGAACGCATGATTAAGAAAGACGTGAAATACCGCTTTGTAATTGATATTGAGAATTCTTTAGGCTCAGATTAAGCATGCAGGAATCAATAATGATTGAATATGAGAATGGAGAGTGGCGAAAAAGTCTTAATGCCACATAGTGTAGAATGATGATACGGATCAAACACTTTTCTTATCTAGACAATAAATGATTCACATAAACTAGAATTATATGGGAAATAATATTCATATTTCTCAGGTATTTGACTTTTAATTAATCTTTCACATGTTTTCCTCTAAAGGAAATAATTGCTCTTTAAAGCTGAGCTATTTTATCACATTTATTTTATTCTTTTTCCTTCTGTAGTCCCATATTTTTGACATCCATTTCTATTTCTACATGGCCAAACGGCCACGAGATGACTGATGCCCTTCATCCCCGTATTTCTTACCATAGGCATGACTAAAGTTGGTTGGTATGCTCCTGACTATATACAGAACTTGAACCTTCCTCAGACACTGAAGAGCAACCTTAATTACTATCTGTATATTCTTGCGTGTGCTGTCGTTTCAAGAAGAAATTGATTAGCGAACCAATCTTTTGTTAAACTGTCATCATTCTCCTTAAAAAATTAGATTGTTGACGCATTTGCGAACTACTATTTTAATGCATTTTGAGGCATGTGATATTTTTGAAGTAGCAACTCTATCTTGTTGCATCATAAAACCAGTTTAATACTGTAAATTGATATGTATTTTGGGATACGCATAAAATACATATTAATGTCAAAATTGAAATAAATCTGTCACGTAAGGGCAGGTATCATGAGCCAAGCAGAAAGAAAAAGCATATGATTATGCCAATAGACGTATTACAATGATAACATGGGGATTGAAAGTGGCTTCAAGGTTAAGATAAAGACAATATAAAATAAACATACAATGATATGATAATATAATAACAATAATAATTTAATTTTAATAGGTTTTTTTTGCTTTTATAAAGAGTTCATGATAATATAGTAAAATATAATAATAATTTAATATTAATTATAATATAATAATTTTTTAATTGAAATAATTAAAAAATACGATATATTTCAACATTTTTATAATATTATTTTAAATTATAGATATGCTAGTGTTTATTTCACTCATTAATAACTTCTGAGTGCACATTCTAGGACTCTATGCACTTCTAATCTTATCATGGAGTGAGGGAAACTAAGAGCCCTTTATACTTGTTCTTGTCACCTCCTCACCTCTTGGGATGAAAGCCTTCCTTTCCATTGCTTTTATGAATAGATGGATCATGGAACAAAACATAAACATAGAAAAATTATGCAATCCCTATGTTCTTAAAAAAATGATTTTTCATTATGATTGTAGAGGTCAACTTGTAGGCATAGCAAGAAGGTTCAAAATGTTTGGGAGGTTGAAGAAGTGGAAAGCTTTTCAAAAGCTCGGAACTCAAAAATGTTCAAAACCACATGACATACAAATTTATGACTCACATAAATAGAATAAAAAAATAGTAAACAATAAAATTTAAATGTTCAATGTTCTCGGTATTTTCAAAATTTGATACATCACACTATCATACAATACTTAGAGAAGGAAAGCCACTCTTGACTCCTTATAGACTAGGCCCTAGGTTTCTTAAACTTCCTCCAAGGATTAAGCTTTGAGACCTCAATTTACAAGTAAAAAATGAACCTTGAGAAAATAATAGTCAAGATTAAGACATACGTCTCAATCTTGTGATAGTTAGAAAACACGTTGAAAGTGAATTAAAAGGAACGTAGCAAAGCATAAAATGAGAAAGTGCCACATGGCATGTTCTCATTTACTCATACGACTTTAAACATAAATGAAAAGAACTCTTGCATATTAACATGCGATGAGGAGCTAACACTTTGTAACAACTCGCCACACTTGAAGGGGAAAAGCAAACCAACAAGCTTTAGGAAAATAGATTTTACTCAAAGCCACAATAAAGAGCAAGAGATAAATAAATAGACTTCTGGAAATATGAGAGAAAAAAAAACTTTAGCTTGACCATGACTATAAGCCATAACAAGAAATTGTACATTATCATCAATATGTGGAACTTAAAAATCTTTTAGGAAAGAAATTGCCTTTCTCTCGAAAACTCATAATTTTATTTGAAACCAATAGTCCCAAAATTTGTATGAAAGTTGGGTTTGTTGGTGGCAACAAAGCAAATGTATCCTCAATACAACTACAAATACTAATAACTTACAATGAACAATTTTTTTGTGCTAATTCAACATTTGCATTACCTTTTTGAAGCTTTTTTATTTCTCTGTGTAGACTTAATAGGAGAGTAACTTGGTTATATGAGTAACTGATTAATGTTGAATTTAAATTGGATGTTTTTATCAAGGTTTTGAGCTATTGTGTTGCTTTATATAAAGTATAGTTACAAAAACTAAATTTGGTCAGGACTCGATAGGCTGATTTTTCATTCAAACCTGGAGTGGGCACTTAGAGTCAATTAAGACTTGTCAAAGAATTAACAAATTAGATAATTTCATGATGCATCCTGCTCACGATGCTTCCGCTGCTGATAGGGTTTCTCTAGATGGTTAGGCTATTGTTGGGTCGGCTGCCGTTGGAATCTCGTGCGATGGGGTGACCCCTTTTGTGCCTGCAGCGGATGGTGAAGATCGCACACTGTTTGCTATGGCTGCCAAGGGGAGTAATATTGCATATAGTCTGCCAAATTTTTTGGAGGCTTGCAGGGCAAGGGGAAATACAGTTGTTTGTTTTTCCAGCCCTTCCATTGCCACCCCTGGTCATAAGGTGCAAAGACGGTCTGGGGAGAGGTTTGTCCCGGTCTCATGCTCCATGCCGATTAAGTTGTCTGAGGAGTTTGAGAGAGAGAGAGAGAGAGAGAGAGAGAGAGAGAGAGAGAGAGAGAGAGAGAGAGAGAGAGAGAGAGAGAGAGAGAGGGAGATTTGAATGATTCTATCATGTCTTCTCGTGGAGTGATCTATAGGTTCAAGGGTTTTTGGCCCAGTCTACCTAATTTGCATGCTTGGATTTTTGAGCATTGGGGGTCGCTCATTTTTGATAAGGTACATATTTACCCTATGGGTAAAAGATTTTTTATAGCTAAGTGTGAGAATGTAGAGGATAGAAGAACGATTTTATGTGATAATTTTTTTAGCTAGGAAGATAAATTTGTATTGATGATTAAACCATGGCATGTTGATTTCAATCCATCTTTGGAAATGTTTAATAAGATTCCAATCTGGGTGTGGCTCCCTAATCTCCCCCTTCACTTTTGGGTGGATCCTCTGTTTGAGGAGGTGGGTAATGCGCTTGGGGATTTTTTGATGGTTGATAATGATTCTAATGAGATCTATCATTCCACTTTTGCTTGTATCTTGGTTGAGATAGATACTTCTAAAGTGTTGCCTGCTGAGATTTCACTCAATACTTCTAAGGGTTGTTGGGTTCAAACCTTAGACTATGAGGGGGTCCCCTTTAGATGCAGGAGATGCTTCAAAATCGGTCATGCGGTTTCTCATTGTGGTTCTAAGAAGAAATCTTTGGCAACGACGTGGTGGAAAGGGGCGTCAGTTCAACACTACACTGTTCATAAAAAATCTGAGCATCATTTGGTTTCTCAGGAGGCTGCGTTGGATTCTCAGCGTGATTCTCTGGTTGTGCAGGGTTCCCAGTGTGATTCTTCAATTGTGCAGGAGTTTTATGCTAGGGTTGTTGGTGCTAATGGGCTTTGCGAGCTTCAGACAGAGACTCTATCTGAGTCCCCTATCGATCGAGGGAATGGGCCCCAGGCGTCCACTCCCTGCATCAATGTCTTGGGTGATATTGGCTCGTCTATTGGGAGAGATTTTGTCAATGTGTTGATGGGTGTTCCTCCTACTAGTTTTTCCTCTCAGGTGGGGGGTGGTTTTGTTGATTGGCATAGTAAGGTTGCACATGTGGAAGAGGGCTGGGTCATTGTTCAAGGAAAGAAAGTTAAGCATTCTTCACCCTCTTTTTATATGACTCTTTGTTCCCACAAGAGCAAAGCTAAAGGCAATTCTTGATGGGTTGGCTTTTGGCTGGCTGCTAGTTCTTGTTTCTGACTATGGGAGCCTCTTGTCTTTTGGTTGTCTATTTATCTAATGCTTCATCTTTAAGACAATTTCTCTTTTGAGTTTTGTTGATTCTAATTCTTTTAGAATCTCCTTTGTAAAGGGTTTCGGGGTCCCCTTCAAAACTTGTTTTTCCCTTAATAAAAAACAAACTAGATTAAAAAGAAATATGAGGATTTAAATTATACACCTTTCATTAAATCAATGTTAAAAATATTATAAATTAATCAAATAGAAGCCATCTTGATCACACACACAAGTATACACTGATAAAATGAGAACAAGAGTAAATTTGAGCTGAAAGAAAAACATTTTTTTTTAAGTTATATAATTCATGGATTATAAAATTTATGGCATCAAAAATAAAAAAATATATAATTATGGTTGAGAACAACTTATATTGCTCAAACTAACATTAGGAAGTGTATATTAGGTCTTGTGTGAGTGTCCAAGATAGGTCATCAATGATGATTTAGCTATGATATTTATTTGTGTAACAATGACACAAACATTCATGGGGTTTAACTTCAAGATTTGCTTGATCAACCTATCCAAGATCCTGCTTCAATGTAATGGTCTTTTCCACTATGATTAATTAAGTATTTGCAGCAGATTAAATAAATCAAATATTAAGTTAAACCTAATGTAATTAACATTTTACCTAAGATAAATAATTTAAAAGAAAGGTGTTTAATTTATTATTTATTATGAAGTGTTTACATAATATTTTAATAGTTTCAAAAGTAATTATTCAAGGTAATTATAAACTAATCACTCATAAAATTTATATTATTTTATATTGAATGAACCTTTGAAACATTTATAGAACAATTATATTAAAGATGAACTTTTATAAACATGAATGTACATCAATAATCAATAATAAAACATTGAGATAATAAATTGTAGCACTAAAACATTAGGGCAATGATTAGAAAATAAAATTGATTAATACATATTTGTAAATCATGGAGAGGTTGCTTTCCTGCACGCAGAGGATTAGTTATAGGCCTAGAGTTTCCAGGCAAGGAAGCACTCCAGGAGGACACGGTTCCTACACAAAACCCCACATGCCTTCACGGCATGAAATAAACATGGCTCTGACCAGGACACTCTCGGGTGTACGTTGTACCCCGAGTTGGACACACACTGTATGCCCCTTCTCTAATGCCCAATGCCCAACCACCAAACCTTAACTATCCTCTTGCTTTTGCTTCTTTCAATTTCTTTTTCTTCTATTATTTTCTCCCTCTCCGTGTATCCTTCTTTATTAACTCACGGGTTTATATAATGTCACAGGGTGGTTACCAAAAATCACACCCTTTCATAACTATAATAATGTTCATAATTATATTTATTGCAAATTTTTTTCACGGGAAAAAAGTCTCGTAATATTTCTCCCCCCATAAATCAGTTGTTGCCCTTAGTAGCATGAGGAGTTTTTGCATCATTAACACATGTAAAATAAATTTTAGTCAAACAATTGTGAATATTGAACTCTAATAAATTCAGCTTTTTCCCATGTAGCACTATCATTACCACAATGACTCCATTTAACTTTTACTTCTTCTATAATTCTAGCTCTTAATGTTTTAGTTCTTTTTTCAATTATTCTTTTTGGTTCAATTTTAAATTCACAAGAAGGTTCAATAGAAATACTTTTCCAATCAATGACATGATCTACATTATGAACATATTTCTTAAGTAAACTTACATGAAATACATCATGAATTTGTAATCGAGGAGGTAAAGCAAGTCTATAAGCAACATTTCCTATTCGTTCTAATATTTGAAAAGGACCACAATAATTAGGAGCTATTTTAGAATACTTTCCAAGCTTTAATGAGCTCCTTTTCGGTTTGACTCTTAAGAAAACATGATCACCAACATCAAAATCTCGAGTAGCCCTCTTGGAATCAACCCAACTTTTATATTGATCCTGGGTAGCTTTCATGTTTTGTTTGACTTTGTTAATAATAGCATCCATCTCTAACAAGTTTTCATTTTCATACCAAATCTTATGAACAGGGTCAGACCAAGAGATAGGTGTGTTACAATTTCGACCATACATAGCTTCAAAAGGTGACATCTTAATTGTTGAATGATATCCTTGATTGTAGGCAAAGTCAACTAAATGTAAGTAGTCCTCCCATGATTTAGGTTTATCCATGGTATACATGCGCTACATATCTTCTAAGACTCTATTAATTTGTTCAGTTTGCCCATCAGATTCAGGGTGATATGCAGTATTGAAGTTTAATTTAGTGCCAAGTTCAGAAAAAAGAGATTTCCAAAAAGATGATGTAAATCTAGGGTCTTGATCTGAAACAATATTCTTTGGAATACCATGCAATCTAACAATTTCTTTAACAAATATGTGGGCAATGTCAGAAGCAGAAGATTTTATCTTGATGGGTAGAAAATGTGCCATTTTGGTTAATCGATCTACTACTACAAAGATAGAATCATGACCTTTTCGAGTTCGAGGTAATCCAGTGATAAAATCCATACTAATTGATTCACATTTCCACTCTAGAATAGACAAGGGTTGCAAGAGGCCAAGAGGTTTACATTGTTCCACTTTTACCTTTTGACAAGTTAAGCATTGTTGCACATAAATACGGATCTCACTCTTCATTTGAGGCCAAAAGTAGTTTTTCTTGATTGAAAGATAGGTTTTTTGAAATCCAGGGTGTCCGGCTATAGGTATATCATGAGAATCTTTCAATATTCGTGATTTAATGCCAAGTATATTAGGAATACACAATCTTCCTTTGAAATAGAGGAGTCCATTGCTACTTAGTAAATATTGCTCTAATCGATCTTTCAAATGGATATTAGGGGATTGATTTTGGAGGCCTTCATAAATTGGTTGGAAATAGTTATCTATAGGTAATTTGGATTTGATATCATGTTCAAATTGGCTCCTTACCAACGTCAAAGCATTAACACATAATCTTTTTCAACTTAAGGCATCTGCCACTACATTCTCTTTTCCAAGAACATACTGGATAGTGAAATCATATTCAGTTAAGAGTTCCATCCACCTTCTTTGTTTCATGTTAAGTTGAGGTTGAGTAAATATGTGTTGAAGACTATGATGGTCTGTTTTCAAAATAAACTTGTTTCCCAATAAATAGTGTCGCCAAACCTTTAAGGCATGGACAATCCCTAATAATTCAAGATCATGAATAGGATAGTTTCTTTCAGCAAGTAATAATTTTCTTGATTCATAGCATACAACTTGGTTATCCTGCATTAGAACACCACCTATACCTGTCCCACATGCATCTATAATCACAACAAAAGCTTTTCTAAAATTTGGGGTGCAAAGAATAGATGCAATTGTTAGCAACGTTTTTAATGTTTCAAAATCCTTATCACATTCATCAGTCCATTTATAATTTTGATCTTTCTTAGTTAGGTCAGTTAAAGGTGCAGCAATTTTTGAATAGTTTTTAACAAACCGACGATAGAACCCAGATAATCCTAGGAAACTTCTTACTTCGTGAGCATCCTTGGGGATAGGCCAATCTTGAATTGCTTTAATCTTAGCAGGGTCTGGTGAAATACCTTTTTCTGAAACTATATAACCTAAACAAGATACCTTTGATTTAAAGAATTTACATTTACTTAATTTGGCATATAATTTGTGTTTTCGTAAGGTCTCTAGTACCATCCTCAAATGTTGCTCATGTTCTTGCTCATTTTTTGAGTATATTAATATGTCATCCAAAAAGATGATAACAAATACATCTAGAAATGGTCGGAAGATATCATGCATCAAGGTCATAAAGGTTGCAGGTGCGTTAGTTAGACCAAAAGGCATTACCACAAATTCATAATGACCATACCGTGTTCGAAAAGTCATTTTGGAAATGTCAGATTCTTTAATATGAATTTGATGGTATCCTGACCATAGATCTATTTTGGAAAATCATTTGGCACCATGTAACTGGTCTAGGAGGTCATCAATTTGAGGCAAGGGGTACTTATTCTTTATGGTTAATTTGTTAAGTTGTCTATAATCTATGCATAACCTCATGGTCCCATCTTTCTTTTTAACGAACAATACTGGTGCACCCCATGGAGAGACACTTGGCCTTATCTTACCTTCCTTAAGTAGTTGCGTTAATTGGATTTTTAGTTTAGTTAATTTAGGGATTGACTGTCGATGGGGAGCTTTGGAGACAGGTTCTGCCTAGGGAACTAGATCAATTACATGTTCTACAAATCGTTTAGGAGGTAAACTATTTAATTCTTCGGGAAACACATCTTTAAATTCTTGCACCACAGGTTTAATATTAATATCTAATTTAAATTTATCACATGTTTTAAAAAGCATAGCACAAAATAGTTTACAATTTTTCCTCGCACTACACTTAACTTGCATTGCTGAAATGGTTTAATGTGAAGAGGTCTTTTCTCCCCCTGTAAAATGTGACATGTCCCCATGTTGGAGTTTAGCATAACCTGTTTGTTTTCACAACCTAGGAAAGCATTGTTTTTCTCCAACCAACTCATACCTAGAATAGCATCATACGTACCTAGATTTAATATGTGAAAATGATCATATGTTACAAGGTTGTCTAATTCAAATTTTAAATTTTCAATAATTGCACCTATTTGTCTAACTATTCTACCATCTGCCATTTCGACATCTAAAGGTTCTATTGATTTAGATGCAATCCTTAGTTGTGCTACAACCCTAGGAGAAATAAAGTTATGACTACTTCCTGAATCAACAAGAAAAACAATGGGATGATTATTTATAGAACCTTTAATTTCAATTAAAGAAGGTTAGTAACGCACCATACTTGTATCTATAGCTGCATAAATCTTCATGTTGGAAGCGAGGAAAACTTTATTATCTTGATTTTGGTGTTATTGGGGGTTGCATGAATGATCATTTTTACGGTGGTTCTTGCCACATTTCCCACAATAAGGGTGCATTTGAGGACAATTTTGCTGAAGATGATTCTCACCACAAGCCCAACATTGAATTCTTGATGATGTTTTGTGGTCTTTGTTGAAATGGGACATATTGGTGGATCTACACTGAACGGTATTTTGGTTGGAATATTGTCTTCCTTGTTTGAAAGTTTCCTTATATGATCTTTCCCTATTTCTTTTGCGATTTTCTCTTTTTTGTCTTGAAATTTGATGATAATTTTCAAATTTTCTTGCAATTTGTGCAACTTCATCTACTGATACTGGCTTGCCGCACCATACTTGAGCTTGGTATTCATATTTTAAACCATTGATAAATCTAACAACATGATCATGTCCTTCGATGAATGGTACAAATCTATTAAGCCTTTCAAAGTTTTGTTTATATTCACTTACAATTTGTAGCCTTTGTTTCAATTCAAAAAATTCATTTTTCTTTTCTTGTAAAAAGTAATCGGAAAGATATTTCTATTGAAATAATTTTTTAAATTGTGACCATTTTGTTCTGTAGCTTTAAAGATCTAACTGTATCTTGCCACCAATTTAATGCACTACTTCTCAATTGGTAGATGGCGATCTTTGTTCTAGCATAGCTACTTGTGTTTTGTAAGTCAAAATATCTTTCTAGGTTAGTCAACCACTGCTCTGCTTCTTCTCTTGTACCAGTGTCACCACTATATTCAAGTAGCTTGATTTTACGGGCAAAATTATCTAATTCTCATTGTGTTTGTTTGCTAAATGTATTTTTTGAGGATTCTGATTCAGAAGTGTTAGAGTTGCTTGATTTGGAAGTGTCACTCCAAATGATTCTCGTCTTCGTTTACTTTTTGTTCTATGTTTTTCATTTCTTTTGTTTTGATGTCGTGTTGATCGAGAAATTTTCTTTCTCTCTGAGATTGACATCTCTTGTTGTTTTCTTCGTTATATAGATTCCTTCTTAAGTTGATTGACTTGAGCCACTAGTTCGGTGATTTCATTTAGCAGGACTTGATTGGTTCTCTCTAGGTCTTCGTAAGCTTTTCGGTCATTTTTTGAAGCCATTGTGATGGGTCAATTCCCTTTTTTCCTAAGGTCTTTACCAAATTTTTTTCTTAAGGAGATTCTCTAGCTTAGAGTTGTTTCAATTATTTAAAGATGTATATGTTTTCAAATGTACTTCCTTTGGTTAACCAATTTATTTTCCTTACAAGACAATTTAGATTTTATTTTATTTTTTTATGCCAAGAGCAACAAATATCAAGTTGGGAATCCAACAAGGAACTAGTGAAAATAATTTTAGAATAAGGGATAGAAATGCATCATCTGATTTAATGCCCTCAGAGAGTTGCAAAAGGCAAAGTTGATGCAGATCTCTCTCTCTCTCTCCGTGAAATCCAGGGTTTTTGTTAGATACTCATAGAAAAAAAAAAACATAAATAAAATTAAAACAAATGTCATTGGTTCAAAAAAAATAAAATTAATACATACAACAAACTAAAATATAATTTAATTCTAAAAGATTGATAGATTATGTGTAATCTAAGGTTTATCTCCCAAATCTTCCTATTCCTCCCTCTTTAAAAAAAACATACAAAGGGTTAATTAAAAGTTACTGTCTACTAAGAATGGTTACTTTTTCTCACATAATTTACCATATTTACATTTAAAGATGTTAAAATTTGGCCTATTCTATTAGTAATTATTTCTTAATGAGAAGTAATCCACTCATAAAGTCATATTTAGTAATAAAAATGTGATGGTAAATACTTTGGTAAATGATTTATAGGGAATCTAATAATCTTAAATCAAAATCTAAAGTAAAAAGTAACTACTATTTTATTGTCTTGGTGATTTATTTCCTAATGTGTAAGGCAGGGAAGATAAATGTGTAGCAATAGAATCAAAGAAAATTGAATGATCTCATACAGGCTCTCAAGATCGATTTGGCTCTGATACCAAATGTAATGGTCTTTTCCCCTATGATTAATTAGGTATTTGTAGCGGATTAAATAAATCAAATATTAAGTTAAACCTAATGTAATTAACCTTTTACCTAACATGAATAATTTAAAAGAAAGGTGTTTAATTTATTTAAGTTAAACCTAATGTAATTAACCTTTTACCTAAGATAAATAATTTAAAAGAAAGGTGTTTAATTTATTATTTATTATGAAGTGTTTACACAATATTTTAATTAAGTTTCAAAAGTAATTATTCAAGGTAATGATAAACTAATCACTCATAAAATTTATATTATTTTATATTGAATGAACCTTCAAAACATTTATAGAACAATTATATTTAAGATGAACTTTTATAAACATGGATGTACATCAAGAATCAATAATAAAGCATTGAGATAATAATTTGTAGCAGTGAAACATTAGGGCAATGATTATAAATAAAACTGATTAATACATATATGTAAATCATGGAGAGGTTGCTTTCCCGCCCGCAAGGCAAGGGAGCACTCCAGGAGGACACGGTTCCTACACAGAACCCCACTTGCCTTCACAACATGAAATAAACACATCCCTGGCCAGGACACTCCCGGGTGTATGTTGTACCCCGAGTTGGACACACACTGTATGCCCCTTCTCCAATGCCCAATGCCCAACCACCAGACCTTAACTATCCTCTCACTTTTGCTTCTTTCAATTTCTTTTTCTTCTATTATTTTCTCCCTCTCTCTATGTATCCTTCTTTATCAATTCACTAGTTTATATAATGCCACAGGGTGGTTACCAAAAATTACACCCTTTCATAACTATAATAATGTTCATAATTATATTTATTGCAATTTATTTCCACGAGAAAATGTCCTGTAACATTCATCCTTGTTGATCCTATTTGATTATAGATTATCCTTCTCTAATGTGATGAGAGACAAGTGCATGCTCGAGTTTTACTTGTGATAGAGGTAATATTATAACACACAAATAAATCATTCAATCTTTGCATCAACAATTTATTGTTCCTTTTGGAGTGCGTTTTTTAAAACATACTCCAATTGTGCTTGCATCTTGAAGCACTATATGATTGGCTCAAGACACAAATGCTTATCTTCTAAAGGTTTGACACCTTAGCACTACTTCTCTCACATCATGCTTCTAAAATGAAAACAAAAAACTTAATCTTATTGTTAAACTTCAAGTTTCCACATGAACATAAAAAATATAAAAGGTTTAGAGTATGCCTTTGGTAAACTTCTAAATTTTAATGTCATTTGAGCTACTTTACACATATTGCATATAAGGAAGTCACCTTGTGCAAGTTTTTAGATCTTAGTTTTATAGATAGTCTTTGCTCCAAATTGACGATCAAGTTCCATCAACTTTGTGATTGTGTAGAGTGCACTTAAAACCTCCACATTTGACTTGAAATTTGAGTATAATTGAAATGCTAATTCAAAAAAAATGGTGTCATTGCTGATCAATAATATATTCCATATGAAACATTATTTATCTTTAATCCAACTATAGATGGCTTTAATGGTGCCTATCAATGCCCCCATATACATAGCCTATTGTAGACTTCTCATCAATGACTTAAAAGAGGCAACAAAAGTTCAATGAATTACAATTATTATTAAAAATTAACATAAATAAGTGTAATAGTAGCTTAAAGAAGGGACAAACATTCTAAACAAATTAAAATAATATAAACTATAATTGATAAACTAGTAAAATGTACAAAAATAAAATGAAAATACAAACTTAGATATATAATGTAGTTTGCTATTGTTCATTGAACACCCAATCAACTTGTCAACCCATTAGTCTTAGCATATGAAGATGTAGATCACCCCCCACTAAAAAACATGTACCTCAAGGCAACCTTCAACTAAAACAAAGTTGCAATATACTAATATTGTGAAGTAGATTATTCTAAGTTTCAATATGCTAAAATTTTATTGCAAAGTAGATTATTCCGGGATGAACCAACTTCTTGTCTATATATTGCCACATTAAGTTGAGGACCCAAACATGGTTGCATATGTATTTGTAAGTGTTTTTACTATGATCTGTACACTTTGATCCACAAGATTTTGCTAATATCTTCTAATATGAGGTCAATGCAATGAACAATATAAGGAGTCTAGAATAAGGATGGGTGCTTATTGTTAGCCACATTATTGTATATGGAAATAAGACTAGTTAATTAAGTTGTAATTGGGTTTGTTAGTTGGCAGCCGAGGGGTGGTAGTTGCGGTGCGACGGTTGGCACTCACACCCCCTCAGTATCTTTATATACTTCAGAATGTAACTTGCAACACACAAATTATGAATGGAATAACATATCTGATACTTGTCTAATATCTATGGCATTATTCTGCATTACATACTTTATGCTTTAAGTATTCACCCGACACCCACACACGCTGCACAATGCCGCACATGACGCACAGCCTACGCAAATACGCATAGCACGCACAACCCGCACAAATTCGCACAGCTTGCGCAAGGCCGTACAAGTCCGCAGCAGCCGCACAAGAGGAAAAAAAAAATAGGCCCACGCACAACCCAGCACCACACAAGGGAGCATTGTACGGTAACACCATATGCACAATCCAGGGAAGGTTATTTGAAAAGCGACAGATCAGTTATAAAAGGTTATAAAAGCAGAATTGAAGAAGTAATATGGGACTAATGGACATAAACAGGAACAAGGTAGATTGGCGGAAACGGTTGCAGCCGTTAGAAGACAAGTTGCAGGGAGGGCAAAAAGAAATAAGTGTAGACACAGGCAAACAGATTTTGCCATCTGGGGTGTGTATTGCAGGTAGCCTCGGTATGAGCACTAGTCAAAAAAGAAAGAAGCATCATCCCAAACCCTTGGCGACAAAGGACAAAGATGAAATAACGACAGATAATATTATGTTCAAAGGTCTGAATGCAATAGATTGTCAGAACTAGTGGGCGAAGACACCTCAGGATGATCTAATAAAGAAAAGCCTTCACCAGGCACAGGTACACTGGGCCATCCAGATGCCAGTTTTTTCTATAAAGGACTTTGAGGTGGTTTTGCGTGCCATGATTGGCAGCTATGACAGACATCGCCACCAGTTGGTATTTGATTATCAACACCAGAGGATAACAGTGTCATTCATGGTAGGCAAGTTCACTAGGGTATTTAGCATACCGGGGGTGAAAGGGAAAAAAATAGGCACTTCACAAAAAATATCCCTAGAAAATCGTGCCACACTGTTGCAGTTGATGTTGCACGATAACCTTACCCAGGGAGAAAAAGATAGCCTCAAGAGTGCAGGCAACAGTCGGGGGGTGAAGAAATAATTTTTTGCCAACGGAGTACGATGATGCCTGTTGTCGGTGGTGAATAGTCGCCTCACAGGTGCTAGTTGTGCGTCGGACATAGCCATTGCATAGATAGTGTTGATGAACAAGCTGCACAATGGAGTGGTATACGATTGGGCGTCACTATTGGTGGATAGGATGGATGAGTTCATGACACTGCAATACAAAAAGTTCTACATGCCGCATCACGCCATCAGATTATTCCTCGACGTAGTCCACACGCAGATCACCCTAGGCTCACAACCATTGGAGCTGCAGGGGCGTGTTGCACCAGACTAGCCACCCATATTCTATTGGTCACATTTGGACATCTTGGCAAATGGTACAAAGGCACGTTTGGGCACAAAAAGAAAGAAGGCTGCCATGTTCGATATGGAGTTTGACACAGGAGAGTCTGAGGCTAAGTATGCAGAAAGTGGTAGGGAGGAATCCGCAGACACCTCCCAGGTAAGCGGAGGGAGCTTCCAACTGACAGGGAGAAGAGGCTACCAGTTGCTTAAAGAGGGGGTAGTGGAGTCGGTAGGTACAGTAGGGTCTACTTTAGCATCACAGGTGCAGGTCCACTTTACACCAGCCTGCTTATCGGAGACTTGTTAGTTGGCGGTGCCGCGGTCCTTCGGGACAGTGAGTGTAGTCACCATGGTACCAGTTCCTAGCTTCGGGTAGCCTCAGGTGACGATAGCCATGACACCACCATGGGTGGAGACCTTGGCGAGTGCAGAGGCTTCCATGGTGCACGATGTGCCGGATGTGATCGGATAGGATGTGCCAGGGTTGCCTGGATATATGCAGGAGGCAATAATGGAAGTAGGCACTCTTCATGATGACCTCACGACTTGGTTGAGCCGTTACCAAATGGCACCCATGGCACCCGTGGGAGAGGCCACTCTATCCCTAGGGTGGACCATGTATTCCTTGGATGTCATTGATCTTGAGGAAGGGAGTTCTCCGAGCAACAAGGCAGTTCCAAGAGTTGCCTCACCCCCTGTGGTGGTAGTCACCAGTCAATACAGAGCAGAGGGGGTGCCTGTGGGAAGTCAGTAGGGTGCAAAGTTGGAGCAGGTTATTACCGAGATGACTCTAGGAGCATAGCGGCTTGTGTCATCTGCCACACTCTAGGCCAATGCGACCATGGTTGAGCGGATGGAGGGGTTGTTGACCTTTGCTCGCATCGGATGTTGAGCTGAGTTTGAGAGGTGTTTTGAGTGTGCCAGGTGGCCTGACATGGAGAGCTTGGTGATGCTGGAGGCTTGGCGCCTCACTGAGGGGGTTGGCGAGACTCGAATGCAGTTGTTGGTGAGAGAGGTAGAGCAGGCCTTCCGTGAAGGTTATCTGGAGCTTCGAAGGACACAACAAACGACAACCACAGTTGAGGCTTTATGGGTGGTAGTAGTAACAGCTTGGGAGGAGCTGACTACCAGGTTTCAAGAGCTCGAGGCTACGATGGCACAGACCCAGACAGCTATGGACACTTTAGTAGCAAAGAAGTCTGCCTTGCTAATACAGTTGGAAGAGGAGAGGGCATCCAGAGAGCTGTTAGAGGCTCGATTGGTCAGTGCCCTAGAGAGTGTCGACAAGAAGGATAAGGAGGTGCTAGAGGCAGCCTATATGGTAAAGACCGCTATGGAGCGGCAGTTGGTCACGGAACGGGATTTGAAGAGGAGGACGAAACAGGTATATGAGTTTCGTGGGCGCTTGGCGTCCACCGCTACACCACCATCGGTGCCTTCTTCATCAGGGACGTTTTCTGCTCCCCCTTAGTTTTTTCTATTCTAGGTTTTGTAAGCTCCATGTATTCTCCATTTTGTTGTAAGTCGCTTGGAAATGACTTTTCTTTTTGGGGGGGATGATGTTAGCTGCATTATTGTATATGAAAATAAGACTAGTTAATTAAGTTGTAATTGGGTTTGTTAGTTGGCAGCCGAGGGGTGGTAGTTGCGGTGCAACAGTTGGCACTCGCACCCCCTCGGTATCTTTATATACTTCAGAATGTAACTTGCAACACACGAATTATGAATGGAATAACATATCTGATACTTGTCTGATATCTATGGCATTATTCTGCATTACGTACTTTATGCTTTAAGTATTCACCCAAGAGGGCAAACACTTATCCATGAGAAATCTACTTGCAACAACAAAAATTTAGTATATTGTTACTAATTATTTGCACAAAAATTTTCTTTGCTACCTTACTAAAGATTTATTCTATAACCTTACAAGGAATTCAACATTAAAAAAATATATTACTTCACAAAGTCTTTTGAAATGCTAATGCTAATCATTAAAGAAATTTTGAAATTTTAATCACTAATTAATGGATTTTAAGAAATACAACCGCGTAAGGAAAACAAATAAATTTAACAATATTTTTCTCATATTATTTGTCTAATGATTAGTCATGATTGTGTAACCATTCCTCTTTATCTTATGCTACTTAATTTTGGCATTTGCACTAGCCACCTTTTGAGTCAAAAATGAAGCTCTTTATCTCCTCGTTAGGGGTTTTAAACTCCCTACAACTAATAATATTTTGTTTTGCCAATAAAGAGATTTAAAACAAATAATAATAATAATAAAATTTAGAATTTAAACTGTTTTGACTATTGAATTTAAAATTTCAAGAGAAAAAGTGTACAACTTGAGTTGGCCTAGTGGTGAAGAATTTGTGCTCTTGAAATAGGGGTCACAAGTTCAAACCCCACAAAGGGGGTAGGGTATGTACACCTTATCGGCTTCGGCCCATTACCTATCAAAAAAAATGAAGAGACAAATAAAGCAGAGACAATATCTTAAAACAAGAATGATAGTTAAATATTTGATTGTGTGAAATAAAATGAAACAATAGAACCATAAGTCTTTTATTGTCTTCCTTGCTATATAATATTTGTCTTTATTGTGTTCTTTGCTATTTAATATTTGTCTTTATTTGAACTCACATTTCAAGTAATGGTTGGGAACATCTAGTAGTGCATGATATAGTTAAGGAGTTGAATCTATATTTGCAAACTCTACACTAGTGTTTCCTCTACCAATACCACTAGAAATTGAAGATCTAGAGAATGGAAGTCAAAGATTAAAAACCTCCATGAATCACTGCTATATTATCTTTTCCTCTTTTTAGCCTCTTTTGTTGATCAAAGGATTCTAATTGACTTTGTATCTCACACAACATCAAGAGGCACATGCGGGTATAAATTAACATCTTGACAGAATATTTGTGTGGTAAATTTTTAACCAATTGATGCTTCCCCCACATATTTTCAAATTTTCAAATTTGTTAAACAGATTCCCTTTAATACCCTTAACACCGACATGTTTTCAAGATTGGCCCTTTTAAACGGTGCTTGACATTAGAATAATCTATAAATTTGAAGTACACAATAATACAAAAAATAAATAACAAATTAGCATTCAGGGTTTCTAAACAAACAAAGATTAAACATTTTGAGTAGAAAGAGTTTCCAACTAAAACTTTAGAAATGAGCTATGTTAGGGTTTGATAAATTTTTATTTCTATTTGTCTTTTCTTATATGTCTTTCATAGTTTTTTAGGATTTTAGGCTTTGGTTCCAACTGCAATGGCTCCTACTAAGGGGGTGGATGCCTCCTCTCTCATTCATTTAGGGACTAATAGATAGATTTGGGTCTTCGATTTTAGAGAAGGAATTGATGTTGTGTTAACATCACTTGGTGAAGAGAAGATGAATCTAGTAGACAATAGACTAATTTTTTGCATGTTAGCATGTGAGGATTCCCAACTAGTTAATTTGGATGTGGAGGAATTCAAGAAAAAATTCTCTACCTTGCAAGGTAGGAGTTCGATCTATTATTTCATGGGCTCCTAAATTTCTCTAGAATAGGAAAATTGGAATAGTAATGGAAATTTTTTATTTTGCTCTTATGCAAAGGGACATTTTATAGCTATTCATGCAAATAGATTTGAAACTCCATTCACATACACCTTAAAGATAGCCTTTGAACAAAACAAATTTGCAAGGTGATAAAGTTTGTTGCAAAGTGAGTTATTTAAGAAGGAACCAACTCCTTGTCTATGTATTTCCTTATTCAAGATCCAAGCATGATGCAATTTATATTGCAAATGTTTCCATTGTGCACTACACACACTTTAATCCATAAAAAAAATTTGAGATCCTTCAATATGAGGTAAAAACAATGAGCAATATAAGAAGCCAAGAATAAGGATTTGTGCTTATCCATGAGAGGTCTACTTACAACAAGATTTTCTCTATTATTTGTAATTATTTGCTCAATTCTTTTTTAATTCACCTTAAGAAAAACATTTCTTATAATCTCATTCAATACTTTTTCTCCTTTTTAAAGCATTAATAGATTTCAATAAAATTGTACTACTTAAAGAAGAAACAAGTAGATTTTAAATGCTAATCCTTAGAGTTGATATTGAACCCCACAAATCAAAAAATGTGCACACTTATACTGAGAGGTGGGTGAACTAGTATAAGACCATTTTTTTGCTATTTTACAATTTTAACAACTATAATGAAATAATTTAAAGCATACACACAAATAAGAGACAAGATTTTATGTGGAAACCCTTTTGGGAGAAAAAGACAACAAATAGTTCCTTGGGTCTACCATCCAAATCTAGCCTCAACAAAACAAAAATTTATTTACAATAATTTGTAGGCACCAATCTACAAGAGACACCAATCTCCTATAGTTGGATAAAAATCCAACAAGGGACACTCGTCTCTTTCAATGAGAGGCACCAACCTCCTAATCTCTTAGAATACAAGGCACCAATATTAGAAATACAATATAATAATTTTTTTGCGACTTCTTCTTGGATCTACCCTAAATCATCTTAAAAAATATGCTCACTACTCCCCCAAGATCTACCTTAAAACTCTAATCTTAAATCTACAATATATCTTCACACAAGTTTGCAATATGATCTTCAATAGTTGCTCATAAATCTATAATATCTTTACAAAAATCTACACAATGATCTTCAATAAAATTATTTTACAAATCTTGCATAAGTTTGCTCCAATGTCTTTCACAAAGATGAAGTCAAATCGAACTCATAAATTTTCTCAAAACCCTCATTCCAAATCTACTTAAATAAACTCTTATTTATTCTTTTCATATGCATATATTATTGCATTTATTGATGACAATAACCCTCAAGAGTCTTCTACTTAAACCCTCCACTAGACACCTTTTCACCAAAAGATGTCTCTCAAGGTGGTTGATCAAGAGGCATGATGTATATATTAATTTTATTGTTTTAACTGCTTTGACCAAAGTGGGTTCTTAGTACAAGGAAGTCATCCCTCTTAAGGACCCAAACAAAAGGCCAAATAGAAATTAATTAAATTTCCCCTAGGAAGGGGTGACTCTTATGAGAGGGTCATCCAAAATAAAAATATTATTTTTGTATTTAATTCTTCTTCAAGCATGAAGGCCAAATATTAAATACTTTTGCAATTTAATAATTAAAATGCCTCTCAAATTGATCAATGAAATCTCCAGCCATTATGTCATTGATTAGCCCTTTGACATCAATGACAATAATCCAACAATCTTCCCCTTTGTCATTGCTAACAACCTTGTAAAAAAAACATAGTCTTTTGAATGCATATAGATTATACAACTACCCCTAACTGAAATGCTCCCCCTTACTCTAATTCTCCTCTTGTGACATCAATGCAAAAGGTATCTAGGGCTAACTAAATAAGATAATGAACAGATCCCCTTGAACACATGCTTCCTTTTTAAAAGCATTTATTGATTGTATTTAATTCTCCTTCAAGCATGGAGGCTAAACATTAAATACTTTTGCAATTTAATAATTAAAATGCCTCTCACATTGATCAATGAAATCTCCAACCATTATGTTATTGATTAGCCCTTTGACATGAATGGCAATAATCCAACAATCTCCCCCTTTGTCATTGATAACAACCTTGTAAAAAAACATAATCTTTTGAATGCATCTGGATTATACAACTACCCCTAATTGAAATGCTCCTCCCCCTTACTCTAATTCTCCTCCTATGACATCAATGAAAAAGGTATTTGGGGCTAACTAATAAGACAATGAACATATCCCCTTGAACACAAGCTTCCTTTTTAAAAGGATTTACTGATTGTATGAGAGTGGCATCACTCCTAATTTCTCCCTAGGTACTCAAAGATTTCTTTTGGAAGAGGCTTTGTAAAAATGTTCATAATTTTTTCATTTGTATAAATGTACTCCAACTTCACTTGCTGATCAACCACATGCTCTCTTGGGAAATGATATTTAATTGGAAAGTTCTTTGTCATAGAGTACATAACAAGATTCTTTGAGATATTGATTGGACTTGTATTATCATAGAATATGGAGATGGGATGCTCATACTCAACCTTATTATCTTTTAAAGTTTGTTTCATCTATAGAACCTATGTGCAACAAATTGTTGCTACAATATATTCACCTATGTTGTAGAAAAAGAAATGGAAGCATGTTTCTTACTCAACCAAGATACAAGACTTTTACCAAGGGAAAATGCTCTCACACTAGTATTTTTTTTGTCATCAACAATGTTAGCCCAACCCACATCCGCATATGTTGTAAGGTTGAAATATTCACCTATCGGATGACACAGGCAAAAATCCATAATGACCTTTAGATGTTTGAATATTATTTTGACTACATGCACATGGGTTTCCTTTGGTGCTACTTGAAACTATGCCACCAAACCAATTTCTTGCATAATGCCAGGTCTTGTAGTTGCCATATATAATAAACTTCCCATCGTGGAATTGTATAGGGTTTAGTTGGTCTCAAGAGATTTATCATCCTTGCTCAATTTACATCTAGTAACCATTGGAGTGCTCACTAGATTGTAGTCTTCCATCCTAAATTTCTTAAACATTTTTTTAATAGACTTGGTTTGCAAAATAAATATTTTCTTATTAGATTGTGAAATTTACAACTGAAGAAAGAAGGACAACTCACCAAAAATTGGCATTTCAAACTCCTTATGTATATTTGTGGAAAACTCTTGGCACATATTGTCACTGGCATCATCCACATAGACCACAACAATCAACAAATCATCTCCTTCATTCTTGATATACGAATTGTTGTCTAAAATTCCTCTTTTGAAGCCTCGTTCTTGAAGATATTTGTCTAGCCTTGAGTACCAAGGCTTCAGGACTTGTTTTAGTCCATAGAGTGCCTTCTTTAGCCTACAAACATAGTCTTCATTCTATGATAGGAGAAATTCTTATGGTTGTTCAAAGTACACGTCTTCCTAGGCCAATTTTACATCCATCTTTTGAAGTTCTTATAAATGGCAAGGGCTAAGATCGTCCTTATGGCTTCCATACAAGCAATTGGAACAAAAGTCTCTTTGAAAACAATTTCTTCAATTTGAGCATATACCTTTCATACTAACCTTTCCTTGTTCTTTACAACTTGGCCATCCTCATTTAGTTTGATTCTGAAAATCCACTTAGTGTCATTCACATTATTGTCCTTAGGTCTTGGGACAAGTTTCAAAGTTTCATTTATCTTGATTTGATCCAATTTATCTTCCATAGCCTTTGTCCAATGCTTGTTTTCACTTTATTCTATAAATTTATTTGGTTCTACTTTGGAAAGAAAACACAAGTTTGCATGTTCTAATGTACTAGCAAGTCTTCTTTTCCTCTAAATTTTTATGCCTCTGTCTCCAATAATCAAATCTTCAAGATGATTCTTTTGAACAAATTTGGATGGTGTCTTTGGATTTCTTTGCTTAACTTCTCCAATTTCAATTTATTTCTTTGTTTCTTCTTCTTTGCAACTTTCTTCCATTTGATAATAATTTTTTTGTGCTACCTCCTTGTGATGTCTCTCTTCGTCAACTTTCTCATTGACACTTTCAACAACTTTGTGCAATATTTTATTATATACTATGTAATATTTACTTCATGTGCAACATCAAATGAAGATACCTTGATTGCTTCTAAAATTGAATTTTCCCAACTATTCTTTGTTCTTCTTATGTAGCACTTGCTTTCGTAAACCTTGAAATATTTTTTTGTTGTAGGCCTTCCCTTCCAAAGTTCATATGGATTGTTTCTACTATTCATCCTAATTTGTGTTCTATTTGAAATGTACACAATTATATGAACTATTTCTCTCGAAAAAGTATCAAATAGCTTGGATTCTTTTAGAATGGCTCTTTCTATTCATTGAATTGTTCTATTTTTCCTCTCAACTACTCCTTTTTTATGTGGATTTCTTATGGCTAAATATTGTCTTTTTACCCACGTTGTTCACATAATTTTTCAAATTCATTTGAGATAAATTATCCTTCTCTATTGAATCTAAGAAATTTGATATTTAACCATGTTTCATTCTCTACTAAGGTTTTAAATGCCTTAAACTTATCAAACGCTTCAAAATTTTCTTTAAGAAAATCTACCTAAGTCATCCTGGAATAACTCTCATCTTGTAATCTTTTCATCCTTATTGGCCCGCACAAGTTGGTCTGAAAATGTTTTGATTTATTTAACGTAGAATAATCTCTAGATTTTAAGCTTGTCCTTATTTGTTTATCATATTACTATTTATAGATAATTTTTGAAAACTTTGTTATCTTTGGCATGTCCCTTACAATTTTATTTTTGTTGATCTTCACAATGTTATATCAAAGTCCATGTGTCTCATCCTCCTATGCCACAACCAACTCTCATCTTCTTTCCCCATGTATTTTTTTTAACTTTTTACTTCAATAACAATGTAGAGACTCTTGTCTATTCTATAAGCATTGACTATCATTTTCTCATTCTTCTTGATTTTACATTCTCCATAATGAAATGTGAGAGTGTTCTCTTGGTCACACATTTCACTCACACTTAGGAGATTATGCTTCAAACCTTCAACATATAGGACTTTCTTAGTTTTTGTTCTTACATTATCCAAACTAAGTATGCCTTTTCCTTTTATATTTGTTGTTGAATTGTCCTCGAACTTCACCATTTCTTCACTCACTTTCTTCAACGAGAGAAATTTTCTCTTGTCACTTATCATGTGGGTTGAACAACCACTACCAACATGTCATTTGTATTTTTTATCTTGAGAATGTATTTCAACTTGTACAAGTATGGATCTTCCTTTCATTTATTGCTCCTTCTTCTTCTTCCAAACCTTGTTTGATTCATCCTTTTTCTTGTCATGAACATCCTCCTTATTTTGTCTTGGAGGATCAACAAAAGTACTTCTACAAAATTTTGGTATGTGCCTAAAGTTTTTACACTTATAACATATAATTCTATAGTCCATTAGAGGAGTGAATGAATTATAGTTCCTCTTGGAGAATCCAAAATCATTCCTTATACAAACTCTATAATTTACTGCCTATGACCAAACTAATTACATGAAAATAAATAACCATGGAAAGAATATTGAAACTTGGTTGTGTGCTGCAACTATCTTTGATAAAATGGTGTTTTGTAGTTATCCTTGTTTACCTTTGGAGATGGAGTATTTTTCCATGGGACTTTTCTCTCCTCTTTTTGATTTTCCTCCTCGTTCTCTTCCTTTCTGAGAGTCTTAACCTAGATTTTTGCCTTTTCTTCATCCATCTTCAATAGATCCACAACATTAGAACGTGCAACATTCTTTGTCTTCTTTTGATTTTCATCAAATCCAAGACCAATTTTTACGATGGTGATATTTGTGCTTTGATAAGATCATCCAACATTTTTGGTACTTTTATCAAACTCCATACTTCAATTTAGTTAATCTTTGTCTTCTCCTATTCCTTCCTTAAGAAAATGATTTCAAGTTCTAACTTTTCATGATCCGATTCCCTTACTTTCAATTGATCTCTTAAAAATTATTCAATTCACTTAACCTCCTCAAATTGAACCTTGAGATCCATAATCATCTTTTTTTATTCCTTAAATAGCTTCATCTTCGATTAGTTGTCTTTTAAAATTTGAGTTTTGAGATATGAATTCCACTTCTTGAGTCTTTTGATTTCATCCAGGGCAATAAGTTCCTCCTCTAGATCTACTATTGTTTCCTCCTCTCTTTCAAGTTTCTTTTTTTCCTTTGTCTTTATGACCATAAACATTTTTTTCTCTATCACTTTCAGAGAAGCTTACGTCAATGTCCTCAAATGAACTATTAGTTTCTTGAACATATAGGGTCTTCTTACATCTTCGGAAATTATTTTTCTCATGATTACCTCAAGAGTACATTTTCTTATTATATTGTAGCCTTTTTCCTGTTCCCTTTCTATAGTCAACTTCCTCTTTGCTGCTATAACTTCCAACTTATGGATATTTGGTAGCAAAATGACCTATATCACCACATTTAAAATATTTAATAGTATACTTATCTTTGCACTTGGTAGATCTTTTCTTTAATTTCTTTAAAAATTAGCTTCCTCCTCATCACTTAAACTTTCTCTTGATGTACCAGCCGAATTTTTTCTTCATCTTCATTGATTCTTTTAAGGTGCATTCTCATTTTGATTTTGTCCATCTTCAAAGTCTATAGATCCTTCATTTCTTTGATGGTAGAAACTTTTGCATCAAATCTCATGGGAAGAGATCTTAATAAATTTTGCATGATTACTTCATTCTTGATCCTTTCTACAAGACCACAGATAGTATTTGTGATTTCATCTATGTAAAAAAAAAAGGCGGTAATATTCTCTTCATCCTTCATCCTCAAACATTCTAATTATCTCCTATAGGTTTGGAGCTTAAATCCTTTTTCACTTTGTTGTCTTCATCATAAATTATTTGAATTTTATCCCATATCTCTTTTGCCAATAAGCAATGCATGAATTTGACAAATTTTGGTTTAGTTAGACCACTTAGAATAGCATTCATTTCTTTAGAATTCTTCTCACTTGCCCTCTTTCTATCTTGATCTATTGGTGGTGTAGACAAAGCCACATAGCCATCCAAAATCGATTGTCATATGTCAAATCCTTGAGCCATCAAATAAGTGTACATCTTTACACTCTAAAAAGAATAGTTGTTCTTGTCAGACAATGGGGCTTAATTTGAGGAGAAACCTTCTTGCTTGTCATGTGCATTCTTAAGATATTTCCTTTAGGTAGTTAGGTTTTTTCAAAGGAACCCACTTTCATACCAATTGAAGAAAAACAAACACTTATATTGAGAGGGAGGTGAATTAGTGTAAGACCATTTTTTTCTTATTTAAAGAATTTAGCAACTATAATGAAATAATTGAAAGCATCTACACAAATAAGAGACAAGATTTTATGTATGGAAACCTTTTTGGGAGAAAACCACATGAATAGCTACTTGTATCTATCACCCACATCTAGGCTTAGCAAAATGAAATCTTCTTTACAATAATTTGTAGGCACTAACCCACAAGACACCACAATCCCCTACAACTAGGCACCAATCTCTTTAAATGAGAGGCACCAACCTCTCAATTTCTTAGAATAGAAGGCACCAACCTTCAAAATACAATATAACAATTTTTTGGTGACGTTCTTGGATCTTCCTTAAATCATCTTCAAAAATATGCTCACTAATCCTCCAAGATTTTCCTTAAAACATTTCTCTCAAATCTGCAATATATCTTCACACATATTTGCAATAGTATATTCAATAATTTCTCATAAATCTGCAATATCCTCACACAAATCTACACAATTATCTTCAATAAAATTCGTTCACAAATCTTGCATAAGTTTTCTCCAATGTATTCTAAAAAGACGAGACCAAATAGAACTTATAAATCTGCTCAAAACTTTCCTTTCAAATCTGCTTAAATAAACACTTATTTCTTCTTTTCATACATAGATATTCTTGACGAAAATAACCCTCAATGGTCTTCTACTTATACCCTCCACTATGCACCTTTTCACCAAAAGATATGTCTTTGAAGGTGGTTGACCAAGAGGCATGTTATATATATTTGTTTTATTGTTTTAAATGCATTGCCTAAAGTGAGCACTTAGCATAAGGAGGTCATCCCTCTTAGAGACCCAAATAAAGATTGATCTAATTTACCTTAGGAAGTGACGACTCTTATGAGGGGATTTTCCAAAATAAAAATATTACTTTTGTATTTAATTCCCTTTCAAGCATTGATGCCAAATATTAAATTCTTGTGCAATTTAATAATTAATTTGCCTCACTTTAATCAATGTAATATCCAACAATTACACCACTAGTTTGCCCTTTGACATCAATGAAAATGTTCCAACAACTACTATAAATTACTTCCAACCAAAACACATATCACATAGAGAGAAAAAGACATGGTGTGCTTATGTTGTAAGGAAGTTAAGTAGTGCAACAACTTCCTACACTAACCTTGTGAGGATGGTAATAATTTTTTTACAAATCCTTACAACAGTTACAAAAAGTTAATAGATATAAACATAAATAGCACACATACCACAATACAATGATTTATATGGGGAAAACTCTTTCAAGAGAAAAACCCCACACTCCAAAAGTCGCCCAAAATATTATTCAAAAATCAATAATAGATTACAATATACTAGCAGAGAAAGCTTTTCATAGGAGTGTCACTAACCAGATATTTGAAGGTAACTCAATAGCTTTAAGACTCTTACACACAACCTCCATCTCATGCTCCTCATATATAGGAGATACAATACTTGAAGTTTTGTCAAACGGTATTACAAAATCATGGGTTAAAATTGTTAGATAATTGATTAATCCCAAAGACACTAAGAGGGGGGGTGAATCAGTGTCTGGACGGTAAATGAAAGATTTAAACTTATTTACAATTTTGTAACTGAGATTAATATGCTGGTAAGAAAACAATAATGCAGTAAAGAGAAATAAAGGAATCAACATCAAGGCACACCATAACACAAATATTTTGGCGAGGAAACCCGGTAAGGGAAAAACCTCTGTGGGATTTGTGACCCACAATATTTACTCACTAGCCATATGAATAAATATTACTAGTACATAAGGGGCCCGCACATGCAGGAAGGCCAACTACCTGGAGCTCACTGCTCAACAACAAAAGTGGAGTCTCACTGACTACAACATCATACTGATGTAAACATAAAAATGAACTCTTACAACTTGCATCAAAATGTTGGATGAGTTTGTTGTTGTGCTCTGTCTGATACCAGTTCTACCTCTGCCAAAAACCCTAGCCAGTATGTTGTCAAATGATTCTTGTTATATAGAATAGTCTTCGCTCTGCTCTGCTTCTTATTCACTCCAAAATGAACTCATCAAAATGCATATACAACTATTCGCTATCATATCCTATATATATCTCTATCTTATCTCATATTATCGCTTACTTCTTTTTAAATGACCTACAAGAGCTCATAAATATATGAGTCTTTACAATACAACATGTCATCCATGTAGTTATATTTTACATTACAATTTATTTCGTATAAACAATATTTATTGTCAAGTTGGCCTGAAATGCCGGTGTAAACTGGATGCTGGTGTGAATAAGCCTTGTTGTATCTGCCAGTGTCGGTAGGTGAAGTCTATGGCCAGTTGATCCTGTGGAACCTTGTTGCCATCAATGACAACATCCACCCTTCTCATCTAAGTGTATAATGCCAACAATCTCCCCCTTTGGCATTGATAGAAACACTCATGAGAAAAATCAAAAACTGTGAATCAAAAATGAATCCAAAATTGTGAGTGCTCCCCCTGAGCAAATAATTTGTTCATCCTCTCCTGTACACTTTTCTCCATGCCTTTCTCAATACTTTTTTCTCACTATACACTCCCCCTTTGACATCAATGACAAAGGATGTCAAAAAAGTTTACTTATATCCCTGAAGTTTGTTGTGTACAATTTGAAAATATCTGCAAGAACTAAGTTCAGACCATGCATGAACTTCGTATTGTCAGTAATTATTGTTTCTGTTTCCCTAATCATTCTGGTAAGATAGTGCATTTATTGTTCCAGTGTTCTATCTCCTTGAATTGTAGCCTTTGATAGTGCATTTCGGTGAGTGATTAGATTGTCCAATCTTGGACCAAACTTATTCTTCAACTCCCTGGCTTTCATTTTCAGTCTTGCCTTTTGTTTTTCATGATTTTCAATCTTCTCCTCTTGTGTATCCATCTCATGTTCTATGACTGATGTTAGTTCAGAAGAACCAATTATATTATCCGCAATATCATCAATTTCCTTTTGAGTTTTTCTGATCTGATCATCAATATCTTTTGTTAGTTGATATGGTCTACAAGCTTCCCGATATAATTCCTTATACTCCAAAATAGTAGAGTTCAATGCCGGTAGCAGTGTATCAATCTGTTGTGTACATTCCTTTATTGTTTTTCTAAAGAATACTTCCTTTTCTTTATCAACTTTTTCTTGGATAGTCTTCTCATTTATTTTGTCTAATGACTGAATGTTAGCATAAATGAATTTGGACAATGTGTCCAATTTACCTATCGAGCCAATAATATGATCTACCTTGCACTCCGGTGCAATCATCTATAAAATTGGTAGAGAATCATCGATAGTCTTAAATTCTAAGGCATTACACTTCGTCAGTTTCTTTATAGAACCCAATAGTACTTTTGTGATAGATGTTGGTCTAAAATCCAAAATTGAAGTACTGGGAGAGGTGCTAGGTTCTGCATTATCTTTCTTCTCTTCTCCTGATATCTATATGTCATCATTATTTATATCCTTAACAATTCCATCATTTGTATTTTTTACATTATCTTGCCGAGTGTCAACTGCCTTGACCGGTGAGTCAGAGATCTCGATATTTATGGATTTTGATTTCTTCTCCTCAAAACTTTCTTTATCTACAACTTTTTTTGTATCATGAACAGTTATATTATCAATATCAATATTTACAAGAGTGTCAGTGGGCTGGTCCTTACCAATTTCTGGAATAGAGGTATCATCCATTGTAATGTTGATGTCCTGAGTATCAACCTTCATTGTGAATAAAACGTTTGACTCGGGGTCAACCGCATCTGTTGCTTTTTCTTCCTCTAATGTCTTTTATGTGGGTTGATTCTATACTTCTACCTGTGCCTCTTCTACTGCCAATGGGTTGTCCTGAGCCGATGGTGGTAATTTATCCTTTATTTTTAAGTCAGGGACACTGCCAACTTTATTCTTCCCCTTATCACCTTTTTGGTATACCTTAAAAAAAGATTTATCAGCTTTTTGTATTTCTTTTTCTTCTCTTTTCTCTTTCTCCACAAATAAAATATCCCATTTGTCTGTTGTCTCATCTGCGATTTTCTTTGTCCTACCAACCATGAGGCTTACTTGTGGGTGACCACTTAAAAAAATAGTTATGTTAACCTCTACTATCAATTCATCTATTTCTTGTCTAGACTTAGCTGGATGAACAACCAACAGTGCTTCAACCTTCAATTTCTTGTCCAATTCCCTGATGGACATTCTTTTTGCCTCAAGTCTTAGATATAAGTCATTGGGGAGAACATCAATGACTTCAATAAGAACTTTCTTAAATATATCTAAATACAAGATTATGCTTACTTCAATAGTGTTCTTATTTGAATCATCAAAAGAATGATAAAACTTATTGACATTGCTGAGATTACCATCCCGAGTTACTTTGTTAACGAGCTTTGTCGGGGAAAGTGTATCAGATATCTTTGGTGTCGGTTCCTTCCGTGCAATCTTCTTCTTTGGACCACTAGGCTCTTTCACAACCTGTTCTTTCTTCCTAAGTGTCTTTGCCTTCTTAGGTGACAGAGCAGGAGCAGGTGTTGGTGGAGATTTTCTCTTCTTCCTATCCACCCTTTTAAACTCCGCAACTTTGTCACTATCAGTCTCAGATGAGATAACAATATGGAAAACATGTGTTATCGATTGCTAGTCAAATTTTTTTTCTTTTATGCTTGCAACAACATCACTCAACTGTTCAAGTTTCAATATTCCCTTGGTAACATCTTTGACAAATTTTGAAGCATCTTTCAATGTTTTATCCCTTTTCTTTCTTTGCTTCTGAATAACAACATCTTTCTCTATGGTTTCAACAGTGCCAAAAAACATCTCAATATATTCCAATGGGGCATCTAGAAGTCTCTTGGCACAAGTTTCTAGAATGTTGGTGTCCACTTCATATCCCATTTCTGTTACCCAAACAGTTCTAGGTGTGATAGCCTCCATCCATGTTTCATCTCTCTTTATAACAAAGCATATCAATTTGTCATACTTATCAATAATACTCTGAGGGATTATTTCCCTTTGCTTCAATCTTTCTTGAAAATTTTTTAAGTATCCCCATACCTACTTGTTTCTTTCTGAACCCATGCGGGAAATCAGCTCCTTAATTTGTTTTCCAATAGAAATACCATAGGAAAAGTCTCTATGGCCTATGCCAAGAATCTCCTTCAAGAATTATAGCATCAAACATACAATTAAATTTTTATCACCCTTTATTTTGTCCAAGTTATCTATCAATTCATCTTTTAACAATTCACAAAGATCAATTTTTGTATTATTCTTTACCATTTCACAAGCACTATGAATGCATAGGCTGGAAATAGAATTCAACCTATTTGTATGTGGAACGTTGTAACCAATAACCATGATAGCATATTTAACATTGTCATCATTTATGTCACTTACCTTGAGTGATTTGTTATCAAATGTAGCGTCGGTTAGATCCATAACATCTTTGTTTGGAATTTTCTTCTTCTTCTCAGGCCTTGTGCCGGTAGAGGGTAAACCTGTAACAGCTTTAATGGCTTCCCTGGTGATTTTGAAGATGGAGTCAAGCCATAAGAATTTACTGTGAACTCTACTTAGAACATATCGGATAATTTCATCTTCGAATTCAGGCATATAAAAGATGTCTACGAACCCTAAATATTCCAAAATCTTATGTTCAAGTTTGATTACACCTTGGTTGTTTGTGATGACTTTCATAAACATGTTCTTCATCTCCTTAGACCCTAAATCTTCAATATTACAGTGAATGTATGCCCTAGGGTCTTTTGCGAATGCGACTCCCTTCATAATTTTTGAAAATGCTCCAACAGAGTCGTCCACCTTAGCTATCTTAGGAATTATCTAAAAGACTAGCCTATGACATTTGATATTCTCCATAATAGTAGGGCTTGCTATGAATTCAGGAACGGAAGATGAAGAAGCCATGACGCAAAATAAATACCTTTTTTTTCTCGAATGAAAGTGAAAACCTTGGATGCCCTAGAAAATCTTTGTTGCTTCCCTTCTTGAATGTCGGTGCTCTACTTTTGTTCTCTTCGAATACTTGAATTCTTGGTGAGTCGAAATGATAAATTTCAATGCTTTATAGCCAAAAAGTTAACTAACAACCGCATTAAATGCTTCGCCGGTTTAGTGAATTTCCATTGTAACTCAACATGTGTCGGTAAAGAAGGATTATGACTTTTTTACCATCATCTGAGGGGCAAAATGCATGATCTTCAATTAGTTTCCTTACCCCTAAGGATTATTCCTTAGTTAGATGAATAATTTCCTACTGGTGCAGGATTGCTTTGTTCTGTTGGTGCAGAGCCAGATTCATCATTTCTTTGATTTGTCTTCTTGACCCATTGTTTAGAGAATTCTTGCTTGGTTTCATTCACCTTTTCCTTTCCTTTGTCATTAGATCCTCTGTTGTTTGCCGGTACATTCTTGCTTTTGCAAAATCTTGCAATATGCCCAATTTTGTTGCATGCATAACAAGTTACATTGTTTCTTTGAATAGCTTTTCCATAACCTTGCCCGGTTTGAGTTCTGCATTGATTAGATAGATGTCCAAATCTACCACAAGCATGGCATTTTACATTCATTCTTCAATTACTTGACTTATGACCATATTTATTGCATTTGAAACGTTGACCGGTAAATGAGTTTGTATTCTGATTATTCCTATATCTGCATTGATTTGCTCTATGACCAAATTTGTTGCAATTAAAACATTTGCCATTGAATTTGTAAGCATTGGGTTGTCTTACAGGTTTGCTGTGATCATGATTATTTGCAGTTCTAGAACTTTCTCCATGTTCAAATCCAAGTCCAATTGTATCTCCATCGAGTCTTTGATTTTTCAGCATATCATCAAGCTTGGCTGAGCTCTTTTTGAATTTGTCTTTGTGTTCATTTGCAGTGACCAACTCACTTTCCAGAGTGCTAACTTGTCTCATAAGTTCCTCTTTGTCATGTTGCAATCTAAATCAACTTTTGTTTTAAGCATATCATTTTCATGATTAAGCCTTATAGATTCATCTGATCTTTTATTAAGTTGTTTAGCAAAATCTTCCTGATTCTTCTTTCTATCTTCAATATCCTTAGATAGTCTCATGGCTAAATCTTGCATCTCATTCTTCATGTTACTGTTCTCTTGTCTCAACTTCTCTGCAATATCTCTAAGAGTTTCTTTTTCTTCATCATCTTGTTTTTGCAGTTGCTCACATAATTCTTTTCTCTTATTTTTTGCCATGATCAAGTTTTCTTGAAGTGCTTTGATGAATCCTTGAGTAGATCTGAGTTCTTCTTCCAGTTTGATATTCTTTAATTTTTCTGCATCAAAATCTTCAAGAGCCACTTCCAACTGTTGTCTCAAATTTTCCATGGGTGCCGGTTTCAGAATCTTCCTCAAGTTGTTAGGCTTCTACAAATAGAGGATCGGGCTCTGATACCAATTGTTAGATAATTGATTAATCCCAAAGACACTGAGAGGGGGGGGGGGGGGGTGAATCAGTGTCTAGATGGTAAATGAAAGATTTAAACTTATTTACAATTTTGTAACTAAGATTAATATTTTGATAAGAAAATAATAATGCAGTAAGAGAAATAAAGGAATCAGCATCAATGCACACCATAACACAAATATTTTGGCGAGGAAACCCGGTAAGGGAAAAACCTCAGTGGGATTTGTTTCCCACAATATTTACTCACTGGTCATATAAATAAATATTACTAGTACATAAGGGGCCTGCACATGCAGGAAGGCCAACTGCCTAGAGCTCACTGCTTAGCAACAAAAGTGGAGTCTCACTGACTACAACATCATACTAATGTAAACATAAAAATGAACTCTTACAACTTGCATCAAAATGTTGGATGAGTTTTTTGTTGTGCTCTATCTGATACCGGTTTTTCCTCTACCAAAAACCCTAGTCGGTATGTTGTCAAATGATTATGCTTATACAGAATAGCCTTCGCTCCGCTCTGCTTCTTATTCGCTCCAAAATGAACACATCAAAATGCATATACAATTATTCGCTATCATATCTTATATATATCTCTATCTTATCTCATATTATCGCTTACTTATTTTTAAATGACCTACAAGAGCTCATAAATATATGAGTCTTTACAATACAACATGTCAACCATACAATTATATTTTACATTACAATTTATTTCGCATAAACAATATTTATTGTCAAGTCGGCCTGGAATGCCGGTATAATCTTATGTCGGTGTAAACTGGATGCCGGAGTGAATAAGCCTTGTTGTATCTACCAGTGCCGGTAGGTGAAGTCTATGGCCAGTTGATCCTGTGGAACCTTTTTGTCATCAATGGCAACATCCACCCTTCTAATCTGAGTGTATAATGCCAACAAAAACCACCTAATAAAGTGGCACCCATCTTATCTCCCAATCGTAGATGCCCTATGATGTGTCGTAATACATACCAACATATGTACCTCCCTTTTACAATTCATATGTACCTATCTGATGCATTTTTTTATTTCCTATTTTAGGAGACCCAACTTTTGGAGGCCATAACTTTTGAACTGGGTGTCCAATTGACAAATCGTTTGAAGCACCAAGAAGCTTGGGACATGCTCTAACAAATCTATAAACCACTACATTAGTTATGGATACTTTTAAGTCATTTCAAAGCCTCTAAAGCCATCAAAATTGACCTTGAAACTTTCACCTCTACCAGAAATTTTATTCATATGTGGTATGGCCTCAAGAAGAGTCCTAGGATGTTGTACCAAAAAATTGATTCACATGTGTTGAGTTTGGGATTTGGGCATTATAAATCAAATCATTGTGTTTATTATAAATCTAATGGTGATCATTACCTGTACATTGCATTATGTTGATGATATGTTATTCATCTTTAAAGAGAAAGGTATGGTTTCAAAACTAAAGTCCCAGCTTGCTACTAAATTTGAAATGAAAGATCTTGGTGCAACAAAAAATATTCTTGGGATGGAAACTAGAAGAGATAGAGTGAACAAAAAGATATGGCTAGGCCAAAGTAAGTATGTGAATTCAGTTCTACAAAGGTTCGTGTGAATTTAGAATAATGTAAGTGGGGAAGGGGCCCAACCTGTTATAGAACAAAATATATACATGAGAACAACAAATAGTTGTGGGACCAAAAAATACAGCTACCCTTGGGTAAATTAAGTACAACACCACAAAGCTAAAATAGACCCGAAACACAAACTAATGAAAATCAATGTTAGAACTAAGAATTGGGCCCAATGAAATAATTTGAGAATTCTGTGTTGAAAGGGAATGACCCTTTTTCTTTTGCCAAATAATTGTCCAAGGTGAAACATCCTTCTCCAGAGAAGCAAGGGGAACATTGTTTGCAAAACCCTTAGAAGGAATAGATAAATTGGAAAGGCAAGTTGTTGAGCCTAGAAGGGGGACCTAGTAGTTTGGAGAGAGGGAATTGAGGACCATGGAAGGAATGAGGCTAGTAATCGAAAGAGCACTCTAAGGAACTAGAAGAATACCCACAACATGAACCCACACATAGCCAAGAGTGGGAGCCACCAAAATAAGGGCAACATCAATTGATGAGATAGGGGACACTTGGGCAGAGGCCATCAAAGCCCAATGTACACAAGCCACCAAAACAGGAACTATCATTGGAGAGGGGGGTGTTGAGTTCGTAGGGGAGATTGAAGAAAATTCTAATTCCATTTGGAAGACTATGAGATGGCATAATTCAACACCTTTCCATAAGGTAGGGGAGGAATGAAGCCAAGAACTACAAGAACAAGAAGAGGCAAAGCTATAAATTCCAAAGCAATGCCTACACCTAAACAAGATCCCTTCAAAATCCACAGTTTGTCTCTATGCAACTCTCCAAGCATAAAAACAATTTCAACAAAGAGTGGTTTGGACAGGTCTAAATCCACCAAAATATTTGCAAAGGGGTGTGGGAGAAAAATTGGTATTAGGGCCAACCTTGATAAAGTGTCCCAGCTTGTTACCAATAGATTCACATGTAGTAGTGCACCAGAAATGAAAAAGGAGGTGGGAGAGGTTGGCCTAAGTAGGTGAAAACTCGATAGGATCCATAAGAGAATTGAAGGAGGGTGTCCAAGGGAAAAGAGATAGGACATGTGAACCCTATTTCTAAAAATCCAACAATAAAATAACATCCCTATCATTTGTAGTGTCAAAGAAAATCATAAAAAAACCATGAGCACAAGGATAAATTATCATTGTACCTAACACCAGCGGGTTCTAGCGTTAAGAGATCCAAGAGTGCAATATTGTAAGAGATGGCCATAGAGGATTAAATATACTAATAAGTGCCAACTTCTTAAAATATGAGATGCATTCCAAAATCAACTCTTGTTGACAAAATGTCTATGGAGTCTTGGGAAGGTCATAAACCTTCATTCAGACATCTTAGAGTTTTTGGTTTTGAGGCATATGTGCATGAGCCAAAGGAGAAGCAAACAAATTTGGAGAACAAAAGTATGAAATGCATCTTCATCAGATACAATTATGGTTTGAAAGGCTACAAGCTTTGGGACCCTATTGCACAAAAGGTAATACATAGTAGAACTGTTATTTTTGGAGAAATGAAGCCTCCTTCTGTTACATTGCAGCCAAAACAAACTAGACAAGAATATGTGATTCAATTTCCCTCTACGCCTAAAAGAGTTGAATCGAGACCCCTGTATAGGCAAGAAGTTAAGGAGAGCTCATGTAGCTTTGAATCTTTAGAAGAGGAGGAAGAACCTCCAACCCATCTTGTTCAAAAGTCTTTAAGACATAGACAATCACCTTAAAGGTATGATTGTAGATGTATTTTTGTTTTGAATGCTAATGTGGATGAACTTAGATCTACAAAAGAGGCATTAGGTATGAATGATGTAGAATCTTAGAATATTGTTATGGAAGAAGAAATGACAGGTTTGAAAAAGGATGATATATGAGATCTTGTACCATTGCCTAAAGGATGTAAACATGTTGGTTGCAAATGGGTGTTCAAGAAAAAAGATTGGTTTGGATGGAGCTATCAAGAAGTATAAAGCAAATTTGGTTGTGAAAGGCTACTATTTGCTTGAGGTTGTTGATTAAGGTGAGATATTTTCTCCTATTGCAAAAATGTCATGTCCATTAGATTTTTACTTTCTATTGTTTTTGCTTATGATTTAGATGTTGAGAAAATCGATGTGAAAGCTTCTTTCCTTCATGGTGATTTGGAAGAGGATATTTATATGACACAACTAGAGCACTATGCGGTAAAAGGTAAAAGTAATGCAATGTACAGGAAATGCCATATCATCAATAAACATTAATAAAAAATATTAGGAGAAAGGTTGATACATCTTTCCTAATAGATTTATAGTCATGAGCCACTTTATTTTGGACTCTTTGCATTAAATTTATGAGCATTTGATGGATTCAAAAGTATTTCATATCATTGGGAATTTGTTGATGGAAAATTCTTTTACTTGGTCAATCTAGCATTTTTAATGGAATCCTAAATGTGAAGCATACATCTTGCACAATGATTGTGGGTGTTGTACTTATAACTCAAACATAAGATATGATAGTAGGTCAATCAAACGAGTGGTTAAAACTAAAATTTATTGCTCATTAAGTGACATTTAGAGTGCAAGAATTACTAGGCTCCATTTCACTCTTGCTTTTCTTTTATAATTTCTTCACTACGCCAATTGGATTAGGGTTAGTTTAGAGTTACTTTATGATTAAAATAGGATTGTATGCATTTATTTGTATAAATGATTAACCAAATTTAAACTTTGAAAGTTCAACATATGAGCTTATTTTGCTTAATAGTGATTAAAAATGAATTTTTATAGAACTATGTGTATTTGTGAACATTTAGTAGACACTTTCAAAATCAAAACAATAAAAATATAATTTTCTCTTAAAATTTTACTATAATTACTATAACATCATGAATGAATAATATAGTCAAAATACATACTTACTAAGTTACTCAAATGCTTCTAAAATTAAAGGTTTAATGTGCAAAAGCATGCAACAAGCCACCCTTGTAATTAGCATTGCTACTACTTAACATTACATTGATTATAAGCATTATCTAAAATATCTTAATTTTATTGGTTAATGGCTATTTTTATTTTTCACTAATAACATTGCCCCAAGAAAAACTAACAGAGAAGCTATTACAATTCATATGATCTTAATTAACAAAGGCACACTGACGTCTGATTTGGCCTTCCATTCCAGTGAGCACTTGGACTTCAGACATCCGTTGCATGGAATTCTTGAAGTTTTCAAAGAAACTCTCTGTGTCCACCTGCTCATCAACAAATGTTTTGGCAATGGAATTTGTTAGTAGTGCGACATCAGATTGGAAGAGGCCCTTCTTTTCCTTAAGATTAGTAAAGTAATGGCTATCAAAAGTGAGGGAGCTATTGGGATCCATTGCTACAGTAGTTGTTCTGTCCAATAGACTGGTACATTTGGTCTTCAAAAATTGAGCATACGAGGGGTCTAGGGAAGGATCCATGTCTCCTTTTCCTGTGAAGTTGTACAATCTATTGCTAAATGGAGGACAAAAACTGATTCCAATTGTATGTGCACCTATTCACATTAACAATAATCAAAACATTACAATCTTGATTTATGAATTTATGATTAGCTAGTGTAATTCAATACTTGAAATATTTGACATGTTACTCACCAGAGAGAACAACAAGGTCTTTAACATCTAGTCCTCTGCTTTCGAAAGAGATCTTGAGTTGAGAGAAGTTTGCAAATGGTGAGGGAATGTTGGTCAAGGCCTCACTCCGTAGAGATATCACTCCATCCCTACGCCCTGTTTTCACAAGCCAAGATGGACCTCCACTCTATACAAATTTAAACACCCACTTAATACTCTATAAGTTAGCAATGCATAGATATAATATATATCAACAAAAATAGTTGTGTAATGTGCTACATATTACCCGAGCAACAACAGCGTCTCGTGCAACCAGGGCAATAATGTCAGCACAGGAAACGATGCCCGGACATTTGGCCTCAATTTGTGCTTTCACATCATCATATACTTCAAATCCGCGCAGGCTCAGGTTTGGAATCGCTGCTTTCTCTGCTGTGTTGTTCGCTGTGGAATTCAGCAGCACTGACGCATCGCAACCCTAATCAAATTACAACACATTTATATCCTACCCATTAGTTTTTGGAACTTCCACAGTGTACAAATCAATTACTTAAAACGGAAAAAATCAAGATATGGACAAATGGGTGAAGTAACGTATTATACTGACTCGGACAAAACAATCATGGAAATGCATTCGTAAGAGTGGAGCAGCAAGGGTGCGATTTTTATCTATGTATTTCTTCACCACCTTCTGAACTGTTTCCTCTGCAGATGGACAACTTTTGCTATAGAAATTATACCTCAGCTCACCCCCTTCACACAAAAATACAATTGCGAGAAAAGCAACGGCCAGAACCCACAATCTTGCCATCTCTTTCTTCTCTCTCGTTCTACAGATTGTATACATTATAAATTCGAATCGGGCTTTCTATTTATATCCAGACAACCACGCGGTTTCTCTTTAGTATGCAGTTCTTTATTGATTCACAAAGACCCACGCGTCGATTACTCAGCAATTGCATATATCCCTGATTGAACTGAGTATATTCTAAATATTACTCAGTCAAATCTGCCGCTCAGGATTAACATTGTATATTACATTACAATTTTGTGTGAAAGTAACCAGCCCGGTACGTTGTTTGGCTCCAGTTTTCTGTAAATACAGTATACAGAGTCCAAATTATTGCAGTATTTAAAAACTAAACTATAATATTGCCTGCAATCGATCATGTTTAAAAAATTATTGCAGATTTTTAAGTGTGTTCTTTGTCAAACGGACAACCAGGCGAAGATGACGTGGTCTAAGTCGGCTGGCGACCAGCCAGAGCTTGATCATATTAAAAAGAAACAAGTTGGTTTATAAAATAATTGAAACCGTATGAAGTTGCCAATATTAAGTGTATCGAACTGGTCAATCCAAGAAAGAAAGATTGCTTTCTGGAGAATAAGTAACTCTACTTGTTGTTCACAGTCTAGCAGAAGAAATTTGTATTATAAGATTTTTTTTAAAGATGAATAGTGGATATTTTTTTTATTATTTTCAATGAAAATCCAATATATTAAGCTGATATAAAGGTGGTAGAATGTAATCATACTCTCAAAAGTCAACATGATAAAAGTCTTAAAGATTAAAGAAGAGTATTCATAATTTTATGTGGTTAAAATAATCTTATAATAATCTTATGGAAGAAAAAGGAGGGTTATAATTCATAATTTTATGTGGTTAAAATAATCTTATGGGAGAAAAAGAAGGGTTAGAATTCATGGGTTGTTCTAATCATCCAAGAGGTTGTGATTATAAAAAATAGGTTCCAAATTTGTTATGTATTCTCTTTGTCTTTTTATTCTTCCTAATCAAAAAAGTCATGTAAATAGGAGAAATAGCATGCTTCAGTCAAGGAAACTTACCATAATCAAATACCAATTATAGATGTTGCAATCACGTTGAGAAGTAGAAATTAGTCACATGGTGAGGAAGACCAACCACAACATCTATGTTGATTAGATCCTTTTGAGTCTTGAGAAACATGGTTGGAATGAGTATTGTTGCTACAAGTATATCCATGTATCAATATGAGCTAGAGCATCCTTGCTATATAGAGAAGATGGCACACAAGAAACAATACACAAATCCTTAGTGTAATTCTTAATAAGATTATACAAGCAAAAATCCTCCAAATCCATTTTATTGGCCTAGACTTGAGTATGTAACATAATATTAGAGTATATAATGAATTTTTAAATATACATTAAAAAAGTAAGCATCCACAATAGTACTTGAAAATAAAGTAGCATTTCTATCTTTTCACATGCTAAATCAATTTTCCACTTTGAAATCATGATAATTTTGGGTAAATTTTAGAGGCATATTAGGTCAATCACCAAGAAGAATCACATGCAAGGAAAGAAAATACTATGACCAAAAGGACTTGAAGAAATCATGTATCCAAGTCCAAGTGCATCGATCTCATGGAAAAAAAGATAAAAGATGCTTGAGAGTTTCAAAATGTCTATGGAAGGGATAAAGAGGATTGCAAACACGCAAATGAACAAGGTGAGATCTAATGAGAAGAATATAGAACAAGAGATACAAACCAAAGTGAACAAGTTTGGGCTCCAAGATGGTAGATCAAATTGTTTGAAACCTACAATGTTAATAAACAATTCCCTACTAGAGATTCTAGTAATCATTAGCCTTTGAAACTAGGGACAAGTGAAGCAAGAAGAATGAATAGCCTTTAGATTCTTACTACTTCTAATCCTTCCACCAAGATATAGTACATTGAATCCCAACTATATGGATCATGTTTATAAGAATAGACTATAAAATATTTTAAAACTATTCATAATCCTAATTACCAAGTGTACATTTAGCCTTGAGCTTTGTCCAAGATAGCCATTTCTTTGTGGCACTAGATCTTTTGAAAATAATCAAGGCATGCATCCAAAGAACTTCGAAAAGAGGTCTATAACAAAAAGGAATCATAATAGACCATAAAAGAGATTGTAAATTGATGGAAATCCAAATCTTGAAATCATTCACATTCTAAAGAAGTTATGACTTAATGTTAAATCCCAAGTCTTCCATATACTTTTGGCAACAAACAACCTTAGATTTTCTCAAGTAGATAGTGTAATATGGTCAAATGAGCTATGGTTCTTTCTAAGGGTGTTTAGATTGAAACTATGTTTCAATTAGATGCATGCACAATTTAATGTAATAGTTTTTCAATTCTTGTGATAGAGATATCTACAAAATATTCACCTTCACCTTTTAATTTAGAGCAATAAAGAGATATATTATGTCTATTTTTGTTGGTCATTATTTCTCAATACCTAAAGGTGTGAAACTTTGATACTAGTAGAGAAAGAAATGTTATGGCAACAAAGGATGGGTCATATAAGTGAGAAGGGTTTAAGGACCCTAAAAAATAAAAACGTTGTTGAGGGATTAAATGATTGTAATCTTGAATTTAATTTATATGAATATTATGTTTATGGAAGACAAAACCATACTTAGTTTTACTCTAGATCTCATGGTGTTAGATTTAATCCATTTTGATGTATTTGGTTCTATTAATGTTCCTTTAGTTTTTGAATTTGTATATTATGTTTCTTTTATTGATGATTAAAATAGGACATGGATTCTTTAGAAGTAAATCCAAAGTCTTTAGTCATTTGAAAGAGTTTAATTCTTCTTTAGAAAATTAAATTCTATAAGTACCAAGGAATAGAAAAACATAAGACAACATTGTATACCTCTCAAGATAATGGAATTGGAGAAACAATGAATAGGATATTGATGGAAAGGGATAGGAGTATGTTTTTTATTAAGTGGGTTTTTGTTAGGGCCCAAACCCTAATAGAAGAATCTTTTCATTTGTTGAATGAAAACTTTATCTGTGCCCACAGAGAGTGCCAAGAAGGAAAATATGTAGATGGGTAATGAGGAGATGACTGCCCATAGCATCACTATTCTACCTGCCCAAGACATCCATCTCTCTTTCTAGGAGCCTATCCTTTTCTACATTTTATCCTTGAGGGGGTCCCACAGTTTGGTATTTCTAAGACCCTTGTCCAAAGGGAGCCCTAAATAAGTGTATAGGAGGGAACCTTTTTTTTAACCTAACTCTTTCATAATTTTTGCCTCCTTTCTTGAGTTTTCAAAAATTTTGCCTCCTTTCTTGGGTGGACATTAATGAAGAAAATTTTAGACTTATTTACATTTACTTCTTGCCCTGGTGTAGACGCATATTGAGAGAGAATTTTTCCACAAGTCCTAGCTTCTTTATTTTTAGCATCACCAAATAGCATTGTGTCGTCTACGAACTATTAATGTGAAACTTTAATGTTTCTAGAGATCCTGATTCTAGAGATGTCTCCATTATCTATTGAATGTTGAATAGATCTCCCAAGGGCTTTGGCCAAAATAATAAATAAGAAGGGGGAAAGTGGGTCCCCTTGTCTCAGCCCTCTAGAGACTACAAAAAAACCCTCAGAAGAACCATTGACAATAACTAAAAACCTTGAGGTGACAATGCACTCAAATATCTAGTTAATGAATTGTCTACAAAATCCAAATGCCTCTAGGACTTTACACAAAAAATTTCAGTCCACCCTATCATAGGCTTTCCCAATGTAAAGTTTAATTAACATTCCTACGTATTTATTTACTTGCAAGGAGTGCAATGTTTCCCGATCAATTATCACTCCATCAACAATGGATCTACCAAGAACAAATCCAGCCTACTCCTTGGAAACGATGGAAGGGAGAATAGTTTTGATTATGTTGGTTAGCACTTTTGACATCACCTTGTATATTGTGTTACAGAGGGATATAGGCCTATAATCCTCCATTTTTTATGCTTGTTCTTTGTTTGGGATGATGGCCAAACAAGTATTATTCACCTCTCTTGTCAACTTTCCTGAGTTTTTGGCTGCTTCAAGAGCGTCCACCAGCTCTTACCCCAATAAATGGCAACACTTCTGGAAGAAAGTTGCGGGAAAACCATCTGACCCAAGTGCCTTATCTGGATGCAAATGGAAAAGAGAAGCTTTCAACTCAATATATGTGAATTTAGCATTCAACATCCTATTTTACTCCAAGCTTAGAATACAAGGGATTTTTTTATAAATTAGCTTGATCTCTTTCAATAAATCAGCTTGATCTCTTAGATTGGCTCCATTTTCCTAATTAAGGAGGTTTTCATAATAGGTCTCAATCCTCCTAAATTCCATAGGGTGCTGGAAAATACCATTATTGTTCATTTCCAATTTACTAATCTTGTTCATATCTCTCTTTTGTTTAGTGATATTATGAAAATACTTTGAATTCTTGTCTCATGCTTCAAGCCACATCTCCCTAGATTTCAGCCTCCAAAATATTTCTTCTTTAGCTAGAATGTCCTCATATCTTTTTAAAAGACCTTTCTCTTTCAAGTATCTATCATTATCCATACCTTCTTTGAGAACTTCTTCATTAAGCTCTTTTAGGCCTTCCTCAATTTTGGTCTTCTAGCAGCAAAGATATTTTTAAAGTGATCTTTGTTCCATTCTAGGAGCTTCCTTATAATACCTTTCAATTTTGATATAAAGTAGAAAAGTTTTGATCCTAAGTAAACTTCTTCCTCCCACCACTCCTCAACCATATCTAAAAACAATTCATCTTTAAACCACATAATCTTGAACTTGAAAAGAATTCATGGCGGTTTGGAATCCAATATTAAGCTCAATTGAATTGGATAATGGTCTGAACCTAAACAAGGAAGAATGGCCCCTTCCAAGGTTGTTGGGAATAGAGATAGGTCCGCTTTGAAAAATAACTTGTCCAATTTTTTTGCTATATTATTAAATCCAAGCCTCATGTTATTCCTCAATACCTAAAGGTGCATATTCTTTGGATACTAAGCTACTAGTTGTTTACCCTTTGGGTGAACAGTTTAAAACATACAGGTAGAATGCTTAACGAGAAACAACAATGTCAAAGGTACCAGATAAGATCAAGCAAATATAAGAGATACTATTTCCATTCATAATCATGTTTGTTTACAAGTTACCTTCCATGGTATATAAAGGTACTGAGGGGATGCAAGGGACAATCGTCACACCCATAAATAAGGGGGTGCAGAGGGCGTCCCTGATGAAGAAGGCGTCGATGGTGGTGTAGTGGTGGAAGCCAATTGCCCACGCAGCTCATACACCTGCTCAGTCCTCCTCTTCAGATCTTGTTCTGCCACCATCTGCCTCTCCATTGCAGTATTAACCATATAGGTTGCCTCCAATACCTCCTCCTTCTTGTCGATGCTCTCCAATGCACTAGCCAATCAAGTCTCTAACAGAGCTCTGGACGCTCTCTCCTCCTCCAACTGCATCTACATCCTTGCCTTGGTTGCCCTTTCCTCCTCCAACTATGTAACCAAGGCAGACTTATCTGCTACCAGAATGTATGTTGTTTCCTGAGTCTGTACCAATGCAGCCTCAACCCCCTGAAACCTTGCAACCAGCTCCTCCTGAGTCATCATTACTGCTACATGCAAGGCCTCAGTGGTGTATGCCATATGTTGTGTCCTCCAGAGCTAAAAGTACCCTTCTTAGAAGGCTTGCTCCACCTGTCTTAATAAGGACTGCATCTGGTTCTCTCTGGAACTCCCTCGGTGAGGCACCAAGCCTCCAACATCCCCAAGTTCTCCTCTCAAGCCACCCGCCAGACTCAATACACCTCACAAACTCTTATTTGCATCCAGTGCTGAAAAAAGTCAATAATCTCTCCATCCATTCGAGCACCGTGACATCCTCCTGAAGTCTAGCAGAGGACACAAGTTGTTGAGCTCCTAGAGTCATATCGGCAATGAACTGCTCAAACTCTCCCAAACCTTGTTATACTCCAAATGTCACCCCCTCATCTCTGTAAGGACTCATCACTACATCTGTGGGGGGCGAATCAGCCCTCTGAAGCTCCCTACTACTTGGATAACTCCCTCCCTTGAGATCAATAACATCTAGAGAATGTATCTCCCTACGTGCAGATAGAGCAGCCTCGCCTACAGGTGCCACAGGTGTGAGCCGATAGTGGCTCAACCTGCTAAATGGAGGCCCCTGCACCCTCCAAGATACCCAGCTGCTCTACGGAGTCCACCACAAGGACTACAATAGTAATAGAATCGGTGCCTAGTGTGGTCTCGGTCCTCAGTGGTGTCATAGTGATCGTCACCTAAGATTGCCCAAAACCAAGTACTGGCATGGTGGTGACTGTACTGACTGTCCCCAATGAACGTGGTACCATTGACTGCCAAGTCACTAGTAGGCGTGCTGATGTAAACTGGACCCTAGCCAAATTTGATGATGGAGCAGTGCTTACTGGTGAGGATCCTTCGACGCCCGCCAATTCCATTACCTCCTCATCTGGCAACTGGTCACCCCCTCTACCTGCCAATCAGAAACTCTCTCTGCTCACCTAGGAGGTGTCAGCGGATTCCTCCTTGCCACTATCAACATCCTCCTCATCTGTGTCAGACTCCTCCATCTCTAACTCTATTTCTAACATGGTGGGCGTCTTCTATTTCTTTCCCAAATGTGCTTCCGCGTAGTGTGTCAAAACATCCAAATATGACCAGTAAAATATAGGTAGTTGGTCAGGTGCAACATGACCTTGTGGCTCCAATGACTATGAGCTTGGGGTAATTTGTGTGCGAACTGCATCAAGAAATAGCCCGATGGCATGATATGGCATGTAGAATTTCTTATAATGGAGGGTCATAAATTCATTCATCCTATCCACCAATAATGATGCCCAATCGTACACCACTCCATTGCACAACCCATTCATTAAGACAATTTGTACAATAGCTATATCAAATGCACGACTGGCACCTATAAGGTGACTCTTCACCACGGACAGCAAGCATCTCCATACTCCCTTCATCAAAAATGATTTCTTGACCCCCCTTCCCTTACCAGCAGTTTTGAGGCTATCATTTTCTACTTGTGTGAGGTTATCCCATAACATTAACTGTAGCAAGGTGGCACAAACATCTCAAGTGATTTTCTATTAATTATCAATTTTTTTTCCCTTCACTCTAGGTATCCCAAAAACCATTGTGAACTCTCTTTCCATGAAGGAAACAATTGTCCGTTGGTTTTGGTATTCAAATACAGACTGGCGATGGTGTCTATCATAGATGCCAATCATGGCACATAAAACTACCTCAAAATCTTTTATACAAAAAACTGGCATTTGTACAGCCCAATGTACCTATGCCTGGCGGAGATGTTTCTTTATTGGGTCGTCATGAGATGTCTTCATTCACCAATTCTTGCAATCAAGTCCATTAAGACCCTCAAACATGATGTTGTCCACTATTACATCTTCCTTCTCCTTTGTCGACTAGGTCTTCGAACGATGTTTCTTGCCTTTCTAAGTGTTTTTCATCCCTAGGCTACCTAAAACACGTACACCTGATGGAAAAACTCTCTTGCCTGTGTCCTTACTTGATTCAACGATTCTTCTCCCGACCTGTAACTTTTCTTCTAGCGGTTGCAACCATTTTCTCCAATCCCCCTTATTCTTGTTTGTGTCTATTGAACCGAGATTAATTACTTCAATATGGTTTTATTGCTCTTTAATCTCCTTGCACGTGCCACTTTCTTGTTTTCCCTTCCTTCCCGGGTCTGCCTTCTAAATATCTTCCCTTGCCATACGGACAACGAGAATCTACCATATGATGGTGTTTTCCATATGGTGTATGGTGTGCGGTGTGCGTGGTTGTCTCCTACTTGTCATACAGATGATAATTGCCAACCTCTTCTTTCGTCATACAGCTGCTTTGCCTCAACCGTATGGAACTATTTCTGCTATCTTGCCTAGCGTACGGTGTTTAACCGTACGATGATGATTTCCTTCATCGTCTGCTATCCTGGGTTTTATGCTATGTTGGTCGTATAGTTTGTGGTATATAGTACGGTGTTTTCTTTCCTTTTTTCCTTCCGTACAATTTCCACCGTACGTTTTTAAAAAAAAATATTTTGTTTCGTATAGTCGTATGGTTGCCAACCATACGTTTTTTTTGGTTTTTTTTTAAAATATTTCTTCGAGAGTATTTGGGGTCGGTCGATCACCTCTACTCATGATACAATTTTAATTTCAACCCATTGATGTTGCTTGCAACCTCCCGTCCATCTAGTGTCCACAACTTCACTGCCTCATACTCGACCACTTCGCGGACTTTATATGGTCCTAACCATCTTACCTTGAATTTACCTGGTTTAATCTCATTACGCCCATTATATTTCAGTACCAATTGTCATGGGAAAACCTCATTTGCTTTAAGTGCTTGTCATGCCATAACTTCCGTCTTTGTTGGGTTGCCTCTATAGCCCACTGGGCGATCATTCTTTCTCATCCAGCTTGTTCAAGACATACAGCCACTCCCTCAGGCTCTCCATGTCCCCTAGTCTGACATCGATTTCAATGCGAAGGCTTGGCACCATGAATTATGCTGGCACAATAGATTCTTGCCCATACATGAGTTGGAACAGGGTCTAGCCGGTGGTCACCTTGTAGGTTGTGCGGTAGGCCCACAAGACTGAAGGTAATTTTTCTTCCCAGTCTTCTCCCTTGACACCACAAGACTTGTAAATTACTCCCACAAGAATCTTGTTGGTAGCCTCGGCTTTCCCATTAGCTCACGGGTAATAGGGGCTAGACAATGAATGAAAAATCTTAAATTCAGTAGTGAGGAGTTTAATAACGTGGTTCACAAAATGTCCACCCTTGTCACTGGTCAACTACATAGGGATACCATACCGTGTAATGATTTTCTCATAAATGAATCTTGTTGTACTTATGGCCGAGTTGTCAGGTAGGGGCCGTGCTTCAATCCAAATGGTTAAATATTTTGTGGCTACAACAATGTAGTGACACATCCGGGCGCGGCTGGCCTTGAGTGGCCCAAATCCAACCCCCAGCACTTGAATAGTTCCTGAGCATGTGAAGGGTTGAGGGGCATGAAATCCCTTTTCAGTGGCTTCCCCACTCTTTGACACGTATCACAACCTACTACCCATTCTCTAGCATCATTATACAATGTGGGCCACCACATGCCTACTAGCAGCACCTTTCTTGCCATAGTGTCTGGTCTCATATGGCCTCCCGTGGGCCGCTCATGTGCCTCCCTCAGAATGCTTGGCACCTCTTTCTCCATCACACACTGACATAACACCTGGTCAGGTCCCATTTTATACAAAAATTCATTAATCAACTGAAACATGCGGTTTCTCAACACGAGTTTCCTTCATTCTCCCGGTGGCATACCTTGCGGGAACACAGAGGTGGAGAGATATTCCCCGATAGCAGTATACCATGGTGGTAGTACTATGATCTTGAATAGGTGAGCATCTGGAAATTCATCATTCGCCCCCTCTGGCAGCTCTTCGAACATAATCCAGGATAACTAGTCAACAATGACATGGCTCTTGCCTAGCCGTACAATTATTGTGAACGTGAACTCTTGAAGGAGCAGTAACCACCTGTTTATCATGCCTTGGATGATGGGTTTGTTTACCAGGTACATAAAAGCTTGGTGACCCACATAGAAAGTGAAGGGTGTTGCCAGTAAGTAGTGTCAAAATTGTTGTACGGAAGAGACCATTCTGAGGGCCTCCCTCTCAGTGGTGCTATAGTTCCTCTTGGATTTTGACATCAACTGACTGGAAAAATAGATGGGGTGGTCCAACCCATGTCCCCCTTCTTGTGCCCATGTAGCCCCAATGGCATAGTTCAAGGCATCCACGTGTACATGGAATTCTCAGTCCCAGTTTGGATAGGCTAGAATGGGTGCTACCACCAGTCTCCTCTTGAGTTCCTTGAATGCTTCCCCTTGTGCTAATTCCCATATGCTTGTCAGTTTGTCCAGTGGGAATGAAAGTTGGGAAAAGTTCTTAATGAACTTCCGGTAGTATCCAATGTGTCCCAAGAAGGACTTGACTCCCATCACATCAATGGGCGACTCCATTTCTACAATTACCCATTCCTTATCTAGGTTAGTTTTCAATCAGTTTTCAGTCAGCTTTACAAATGATATGGCCCAGCAACTTTCCTTGTGGTACCATAAATCTACATTTCTAGGGATTCAAGGTGAGCCTGCCCTTCGGCATCTCTCCATGCACTCTCTCAGTGCTACCAAGTGAGCATCTTCGCTACTAAAAATTGACCAATCATCCAAAAAGGCTTTAAAATTTCCCACAAACATCTTATCGAAGATATGAAGGACTATCCTCTGGAAGGTTGCGGGAGCATTGCACAACCCGAATGACATCTGGTTGTACACATAGACTTCATCCTTGACCACAAAGGTGGTCTTCAACTTGTCCTCCTTAGCTATCAAAATCTGGTTGTATCTCAAAAAGCCATCCAGAAATGAGTACATTTCATGGCCAGCCACCTCCTCCGGGATGTTATTTGTGAAAGGTATATGGAACGGATCCTTGATGGTGACTATGTTGAGGCACCAAAAATCCACGCAGATGCAGATTTGGTTGGCCTCGTTCTTTAGTGAGATCACAATCGGCGAGACCCACTCACTTGTCTCCACCTGAAATATGATGCTGGCCTCCAGCATCCATTTGATCTCTTCGTTCACTTTGGCCGCATAGTTCTTATTCATTCGGTATGACCTCTTCTGTACCAATTGGGCTCTCGGGACCAATGGTATCTAATGGACGCACATTTCTGGTGGGACACCCTTCATATCCTTGTAGGACCAAGCGAATACGTCCTTGTATTTCATGAAGATTTTGAATGTTGTGACCTTCAGCACCGAGCTCCAATCATCGCCTACCCAGATATTTCTAGGGGTGGTGGTGTCTCCTAAGTTTGTATCCTTCATGGTGGAGTCTTTGTACCGTATTGGTCTTTCCTTTGAAAATTTGTACATTGGGACATCATTTACTTTTGCATCTCCCTCCTTATACTCTATGTACTCTGGCAGGAACTCCTCCTTCTCGCCTGGCTCGTCCTCAATCTACAGCTTGTGACAAGCAGGGGGAAACACTTCATAGTCTTTCATTTGCTAATGGAAGAGTCCATTCAATGAGGAAGTGTCATCTTCTAAGCATCCACCGAGTTCAAGCACCCCTTCATCATTTGGTTCCCTCTCATCTTTAGCTTCATAGGAATCCCACTCCCATATGTTTGAGTCCTCTGAATCCAAGTCAAATAATGTAATCTCCTCGCTGATAACCTGGGTCCTCGGGTCAATGGTTCACCTTTGCTATAACCAGCCACCCTCTCCCTAAGATGGCATCATACCCCTTCTTCTTGAGTGGGATTACCACAAAATCTAGTAGGAAGGGTTGTGTGTCGATGGTCACGAGCTAGGCCATCAAGGTGTCAAGTGGCTTGATGTCATGTTGGTCTACTCCTACCAAGTTGAATGTGGGTGGCCATAGTGTTGGCTTCCCCAACTTCTTCCATGTACCCTCCGGCAACACATTCACCCTTGAACCTTCATCCACGATGGTGTCTTTGAGGATAGCCCTGGTAATTCCCATCTCCACTACTGCAGGATGTCAACCACTATTTAAGGCCAACAACATTGGGTCAGCTGAGGGGCTGACCAAAACTTCTGCCCGTGTCGCACCCGAAGGTTCCTGTGCAGTGGTTTGTACAGAACTAAAAATGGTGGTTTTCAGCTGTGACATTGTGTCTAGAAAGTCCTTCACTCTTATCAGTACCTCCATCTACAGTATTTGCCCAATTATGTTATTTTTGACTTCAGTACGGGATGATGTACTCACCACCTCTGCATTATTTCGTCGTTCTTTCGTCATCTCGCACTCAATGTTGGCTTTTGCCTCCCATAATCTCTCCTTCTCTGTATGGGGGTCGGGATAAGTAGCCTTTTTGGTCTAAGAATGAGTGACTGCCAATACTTCTTTATCACCAGTCTTCTCAATGTTGAGGAGGTTAACCCCTGGCTTGGGGCAATTTGTCTCATCATGGTCTCCAGGACCACACCATCTACACAAGTGTTGCGGTGCCTCCTCTTTCCAAAAATCCCGCACAAAGTGTCCCCACTGGTTTCATGCCCGACACTAAATCATCGATCATCCCTTGGCATCATACTGCATTCAACTCTGATTATTGTTGTTATTATTGTTGCCTCTTCCTCCCCTTCAATTACCTTTGTAACTGCCAGATGATGTCGTGGTGTTGGCTTGAGGCTGCGATGTGCCTGTTGTCATTGATGGCTGCTCCTGGGTGAAGAGCACTTGGTTCCCCCGTGTCTTCATGTTGTAGGGACATTCTTTGGTAGAGTCTCCCAACATTTGGCAAATATCATAGAAGGCCTTTTTTGGACAGGAGCCTTTCATGTGACCTTCCTCCTTACATTATCCGCACCATACTTCCTCATTTTTGTTGGTTCTTCCCTTCATGCTCTTGAATTCCTTCATCATTCGATGCATATCCTTCTGAAGGGCTTTCACCTTTTTACTCGACCCCTCATCACTGCTACTTCCGTCAGAGGAGTCCTCCTCTTCAGAGGATCTATCTTTCTTTTTCCTGGATATCTTCCCTTCAATCTCTAGTTCCATTGCCCGGTTATAGGCATTGTCGTAGGATATGGGGGGTATAATTTTCATTTTCCTTCTGAGTGATGATTTTAAGCCCTCCACAAACCACCTTTTCTTCAACCAATCATAGGGTTGGTTATCCATTCTTCCCAACAATTCCTTGAGGCATCGGCTATATGCTTGGTGCTCAAGATTTCTGCTACGATTTCATTATCATCTATGAGGAGTCGAAACTCCTTTTCAAAGGCTTTGTGCAATTCATCCCAAGTTGTTGTTAGCATTCAAGTACCAATCAATGGCTACTCCTTGTAGGGTGGCGGGGAATTGCACCACCCATTCTGTCCTATTGACCACGTCATTGGCCAACCAGATTGTTTCACATGTACGACAATGTCGCATAGGGTCTTCTTTCCCATCTCCAGTGAACTTCGACATTTTTTGTCGATTCACCATTACGTTTCTTGGTGGCAGCATGGTCTGCCCTCTGGAACTCAAACTTGTCCATCCAGGAACTCCTCCTCTAGACATTGGTCCTCCCAAAGGTACTCCATCGATATTTGGTCTACTAGGCCCCACCAAGTTTCTCTGACTACCAGGATGTGATGAGCCTACACCGAACAGATTACTTCTACTACCCTGACCTTGTGTCCTCCCGACACCTTCAGTCGCACCCGTATCCTTCGCCTCTCTGTTCTCGGTCTCTGTCTCATCTTCCCTCCTAGTCTCGGCACCTCTGTATGGCATGTACGGCTCTACTATACTCCCATCACTGATCTCCTCCAATGTTAGGGAAAGGTCCCCCAACCATTTCCTGGTGGTTTCTATTAGTACGAAAACTTGGCCCTCGCCAGAGCCATTGTTGTCATTTCTGTTGCTTCCTTCCTCGACAATCCTCTTGAATCTTCTTCTTTGTTCTGCTTGTTGCTCGAGAATTAATGCTCGTTGAGTAGCTTTAGAGTCCCCTATGTATTCTTTCTTGTTTTTGTCCTTATTTAGCAAATTGGGCATTAATTCTAAATTCTCCTTATGAAATAGAACAAGACGTCATATTGAAAAGAACACTTTTATTAATTCATCCCTGGTATACAATGTATGTCACTATAGTGGGGATGTTCTTTTTTATTCTCCTTCACCCATACACAGTTCAGGGATTATTTACCCCTCACTCGGTTTCATTTCTCTCCTCCTCTTGGGGCTCGTGAAACTCTCGTATGATTTGTTGGCGTCGGTTCTCCTGATAGGTGTCTTCCCTGCAGTTTTGAAGAGCCAAAAATGCCTGTGCCAGAAAGTTGGGAAAGTTTCTCATCAAATGATTTACCGTCGAGCTTCCACCAAGCGCGCTCCACATAGCATCCTCTGAAACATCTTTGGTGGTGGCTTCCCTTCGTACACGTGTTTCAATCGTCACCTGGAGGATGCAGGACAAATCTTTCGTAAGTGCTAGTTCTCCCTCGAATAGTTCTTCAGGCTCTTCATCAGGGCTACTGCTTGTCCCTTAGGCCAATTTTTGTCCCATTATCCACATGCCATGTAGTATATTCCCATGCTCTAGATAAATTTTGCAGCAACACCAGATGTTTACCCTCTGGGTGAACAGTTTAGAACATACAGGTAGAATGCTTAATGAGAAACAATAATGCCATATGTACCAAATAAGATCAAGCAAATATAAGAGATATTATTTCCATTCATAATCATGTATGTTTACAAGTTACCTTCCATGGTATATAAAGGTACCGAGAGGATGTGAGGGACAACCGTTGCACATGTAACTACCATCCCTCAGTTACTTTACTAACAAAGTAAAGTACTACCTAATTAACTATTGTTTTATTCCTATACAATATTACTGCCAACACTAGTAGTGAAAGAAATGTTATGGCAACAAAGGATAAGTCATATAAGTGAGAAGGTTTTAAGGACCCTAAAAAATAAAAACATTGTTGAGGGATTAAATGATTGTAATCTTGAATTTGATTTTTATGAATATTATGTATATGGAAGACAAAACCATACTTAGTTTTACTCTAGATCGCATGGTGTTAGATTTAATCCATATTTTGATGTATTTGATTCTATTAATGTTCCTTTAGTTTTTGAATTTGTATATTATGTTTCTTTTATTGATGATTACAATAGGACATGGATTCTTTAGAATTAAATCCAAAGTCTTTAGTCATTTTAAAGAGTTTAATTCTTTTTACAAAATTAAATTTTATAAGTACCAAGGAATAGAAAGACATAAGACAACTTTGTATACCTCTCAACATATTGGGGTTGGAGAAAGAATGAATAGGATATTGATGAAAAGGGATAGGAATATGTTTTTATTAAGTGGTTTTTTGTCAGGGCACAAACCTTGTTACAAAAAAGGATAATTAGCAAAGGAGAAACTAGAAAAATCGAAGATGGAACATCAAAAAATCAATTTGAGAGGAAATCAAAGCTGCAACAAGACAAAAAGTAGACAACACTACAAAAACATTAATAGCATCGATCATTCAGCATCAGGGTTGGGACCCAACTTAGGCCCCAACGGGACAATCTGTGTATTAGGAATAATAAGGTATTGGACTTTTTGTTACGATAAACAATAGTCCACAAAGCATCATATTTTTCTAAAAAAATATTTCAAAGAAAGGGAGACAGCCTCCAAATAGATAGACGAATCTCCATGGCAACCACCCTATTTTGAAGGGGGAGCCTTGCAATCTAGATTTAGAGAGTCAGGAACCAGTGAAAGGCTAGGAGTATATCAATATAAGTATACAAAGGACACCCAACCTATTATAGATCAAAAACAAAAAAACATCAAAACAAAATGTTTTTACAAAGGCAAAATAGTAGAGTTGTAACCAAAGATAGGATAGAATAAAAATTGAAACAACCTTATGAACCTTTACATATTTCTTCCTTTTCTGACAACATTGAGAGACCCAGATGAAAACAAACTTTGAAATAACAAAATAGGGTAACCCGTCAGAGAAACAACAAGGGTGGATCAATTAGAAAACATCCAAGTTTGAAATAGAACTAGGGTATAACTTTTCAAACTATAAACCCTAGAAAGGAGTGTGTTGAGTGGGGCTAGTGTGAAAAAAATTGTTTGATAGAAATAGTTATCACAAATTTTTATTTGTTTATTAGGTCTCCTACATCAACTCTTATTTATAAGATACCTATGGAGTATGTTGATTGGGGTTGGTATGGATAGGAGTATGTTGAGTTGGTGTGAAACAATTTTTTTGGGTAGAAATAGTTATCACAAATTTTTATTTGGTTAATAGGTTTCCTACATCAACTCTTGTTGATATGACACCTATGAAGGTATGGTTAGGAAAAATACATCATTTGAGATATATTTGACTCTTTGGTTGTGAGGAATATGCACATGTTCCTAGAGAGAAGAGGTCAAAGCTAGAAAACAAGGCTATAAAAATGCATCAAATTATTGACTATGGTGATAGTGTAAAAGGGTGCAATATTTGGGACCTTGTGACTAACAGAGTTTTCTATAAAAAAAATTATTATTGTTTGAGAAGTTTAGTCTTCTTCCACGGTATTGCAACTAGAGAAGAATGAAAAGAAATATGTTGTTCAAATGACCCCAAATATCAAGAAGGTTGAACCAAAGTCCCATAAAGAATCTAAAGAGGAATAGAACTTAGATAATTTTAAAGAAGAGATTTAAACTTCATCTCAATCATTGATGAGGTTCACTCAATAAAGGAAATAACCAAAAAGCTATACTACCCCTAATTGGGGATATATTTTTTTCTTTGATTACTAATACCAATGAGCATAGGACTATAGAAGAGGCTATGGTTATGGATGTCTTAGATTCTGGAAGGTATCCATGGATGAGGAGATGGAGAATTTGAATAAAAATAATACTTCAGATTCAGTACCTTCATTTGATCAATGAAAGAATGTTAGGTGCAAATGGGTGTTCAAAAGAAAATTAGGGTTTGATGGAAATGTTGAGATTTATAAGATAAAATTAGTTGTGAAGGGTTATTCCTAGGTTGAGGGAATATATTATAGTGATTTTTTCTCCTCAATAGAAAAGATGAAATCCATTCAATTTTTTATTGTATCTTATTATAGCATTTGATCTTGAGATTGATCATATCGACGTGAAGACAATATTATTTTATGGTGATTTAGAGGAAGATATTTATATCGCATAGATAGAGTTCTACATTAAAAAGGTTAGAGAAAATTTGGTTGATAGGTTGAAATTTTATTTATATGGTCTTAATCAATCTCCTAGGAGTGTTACCAAAAATTTTATTCTTTTGTGATGAGTTTGAAATTTTTGAGACCCAAATCAAATCATTACACATATTATAAGATGAATGGTGATCATATTCTCATTATTGAGTTATATGTTGATGATATGTTGGTTTTTTTAGATTAGGAAGGGTTCAATTTATGATTTTAAGTCCCAACTTTCAACATAGTTTGAGATGGAATTAGGAGAAGATATGTACATCTTAGTGATGTAGATCTAAATATATAGAGAACAAAAAAAGTTGGTTGGGCCAAAAAAATTATATGAACTTGAAATGTTAGAGAGGTTTAAAATGAGAGATTATAGGTCATTGTATCTTCCTATTATAATAGTGATAAAGTTATATATTGATAAATTGTGTATAATTTATCCTAATGAGATGGAGAATATGATTAGAGTACCTTATGCTAGTATAATTGGGATTTTTATATATGTTATTGTCTATATAATACCAAGCATTACCCAAGTAGTGGGAATCCTTAGCCAATTTATGTTTAATCCTAAATGAGTACATAGAGATGTAGTGAAGGGGGTATTCAAGTATTTAAGGTGTACCTCTGAGAATTTATTATGCTATTAGGGTAATCCTATATGAGATAAACATTCAATTTATATTCATCGATTTGTGGATTCAAATTAGGCTAATGACATTAACAATGAAATATCCATTAGTAGTTATTCTTTCTCTTTGTTTGGTGGTCCAATTGGTTAGATGAGTTCGTAAAAAACTATATTTTTAATCCACTATATAAGTAGATTATTGTTGAACACTACCAAATGATGAGAGGGGGTGAATAAGTATATACTAAAACTTGATCAGATTAAATTATTTATTCCATTAAGTATTCAGAACATCATTCATCATACACACTTGAAAGTAAATAACTAAAACAATAAGTACATCCACACAAGAACATAAAGATTTTTACATGGAAAACCTACACTTGGAAAAACCATGGTGAGAATTGTTGGCTTGATGATGATTGTAATGTATTCATCATTTTTTGTCATTTATGAAACACTCTCACACACACATATGATTATATTGACTACCGGTGCAACTTCAATTATTTACTCTGTCAACCGGTATGTTAGAGGTTATACTAAGAGGTTTATCTCTAACTGGTACTTTGTGTCAACCAGTGTGTGCATAAGATACAGTCTGTGATTATACTAAGTCAGCATCAAGATGAAGATCAAGATGGAGATCAAGCGGAGATTTAAGGACAACGGTTCATATGTTTTATTCAAACCAGTATTTGGTAATTTTGTGATGAGTTACTTCCACCGACTACTTGGCGATATTTTTTGTGATGGGTTATGATCAATTGTCCAGATACACTGCACCTAGGTAATTGTGTTATGATTTCTTAAGGCTGACATGAAATCATAAGGTCTATATATTGACATCACAATGAATTATTTGAGTGAGTGAAAAGTGTTATGTTATGTGTGAAAGTAAAAAGAGTTAGTTGCAGAGTATGCAGAAGAGCAGTGTTGAATATGTTTTAAAGGATCTGATCAAGCAAGTACTGTGCTACTCAGAATAGATCAAACCATTCTTGTTGTTTTCTAACCATTACAGCAGAATCAAATCCCCTAACCATGTAAGCTCTAACAAGCTTCAATGTATAAATCCTTTAACAGGGTGATCCATTAGTTTGGATTCAGAAATCCTCCACCAAGGTTACTCCTAACAGGGTACTACCTTTAACAGGGTATAAGCTTCTAATCAAGCTTTGGGATCTCTAAAAAGACTCGCTCCTAGCAGAACACTTTGTAGACCTTAACCGGTCAAGTATCTATTACTGCACATAGTTAACTTGTGAGTTCCATCTCACTGTGGTTTTTACCTATTTGGGCTTTCCACATACAAACACTTGTGTTATAGTGGATGCTTTACTCTACCAGTTATTGTTTGAAGTAGTTTTATTTTTTGTGTCACTGATTCACCCCCCCCCCCCTCTTAGTGTTTTTTAAGTCCATCAATTGGTATTAGAGCCTAACTTCTTTGAAGCCTAATCGCTTAGAAGGGAGCCTTGGAACCACCATGGGGGACATGAGCTACTTCGAGATGGCTAGAGAGATAGAAGCTAGCAGAAATGAACTTGAAACCCTTAGGGTCAAACTGAAAGCTTCATAAGTCAAAAGGAGAGAATTAACTGAACAACTATTAGAGATATCTGATAATAGTTCTTCAGATGAAGCCAATATTGATGCTTTAGCAGAGGAAGTTGAAAAGTTAAACGATGAGAAACTGAATCTGAGGAGAGAACTAGAAGGTCTCACTATCCTCATGTCAAGAAATGGAAGCCAGAAGAGTTGTTGAAGATCTTATTAAGGAAAGATATCAAGAGATTACAAAGATCAAATAGGAAAGTGTCACTATGCATGAGCATTTGATTGTTGAAACAGAAGAAAAGGAGAACTTGCAGCTAGATCTTGATCTTGCATCATCTCTGAGAGAGAACCTGTCAAAACATAATGAAGATCTCACCCAACAGCTTACTGAAGCCAATGAGAAATTGGAGAAGTTCAGTAGAAGTTATACCATGCTGGAAGAACAAATTTGATCACAAAGAATGAAGGGTGATATCTCTGGACTTGGTTTTCACACCACTGAAAAAGGTGAATCCTCTGGTACAAAGAGCAACAAACCTAAGAATAAATCTTCTCCCAATATCAATAAGCCTACTAGTAAGGTATTTAAACCTATTTGTTTTGTTTGCCATAAACCTAGTCACATTGCAAATGTTTGTAGATACAAACCTAATAGAAATGCAAGTTACAATACTAATGCTAGGTATATGTCCAAGAAATTTGAAGGTCATTGTTTCACATGTGGGATGTATGGACATAGATATGTTGAGTGCAGATATGGAGAAAACAATCCTGTGCCACACATGCATCCAAGACCAAATGGTGACCAGATAAGGAACTTTGACAACCGGGTAAACCTGAAATGGAAAAGACCCTACAACAACCGGTTTAGTCCATTTGAGATGGAAAAGGTAACAAATGTTATTTGCACCATCTGTAATAACTTTGGTCATGTGGCTATGAACTGCAAAAGAAGAACGGGAAGAGGAAATGCAGGGCCTTGGAGATCATCTGGTATGGCTTGTTATCACTGTAACAAACCAGGGCACTTAGCAAAATTTTGTAGATCCAGAAATAGCAAACCGGTCAATTCTTCTAAGGATCAGAAAGGAAAGCAAAAAGTTAATGTTGAAGAAACCAGAGAGGAAATGAATTGGATTTGGAAGAAGAAAAGTGATGACTCACCTGGAGAAGAAATTGTTCCTTCACCCAGTGAAGAGAACCCTGCACTAGTGACTTAAGCCTTTTTAATATGGCTAAGGGGACTTAATGGTTAAAATACCTCTAGGCCCCTTGTGAAAAATGAGCGGGAAAAGAATTTTGAAACATGAAATTTTGGTAACTTTTTGTCAATATGTTATCAACCGGTTTTCTCCTTGAGGTGTGAAATTAGGTTTTGTAACCCTAACGGGAAAGCATTTAATGCAGTAGGTAAAAAGGATAAAAGCGAGTTTTACTTTGTCATTTTTACCCTAACACATTCAAGAAAGAAATTTGGAGCACTTGCTAAGCTGAGAAAGATTGTTTTGTTGTTAATTGCCAAATTGTTTCGTGATTTATGAAATTAAGCTGAATTGAAGGTTGCAGAAGGTCGAACTGGTGCGCACTTGGGCATTTCAACTGGTAAACGAGGCAACGTGTGCAAATATAGGTATTTTCCTTGAATATTCTACTTCAAATTTTGTATATCTGTAATGGCATCAACTTCAAAGAGTGTAGAGAGGTTAATGATTACTTATGAGCCTATGGAAGCTGTAAAGGCAAAACAAATTGTGTCGTATAATGCATTGTCGCAAGTCCCGAGTGGTGTTTTGATCAAAGGAGATTTATCTAGCTATATTGACTATAAGATAGAAGATCTAGGATCTCTATATATCTACACACAGTTGAAATCACTTTGTGATGAGAATGGTAAGATTAAGATAAAGTATGTTAGGGTTTTTGAAAAGGGTTTTCATAATGCCACTTATTTTCTTGAAGATTTCAAAGAAGCACATATCATAATCATTTTGAATGGAGTTCATGGAGAAAACATGTATTTAGAAAGAACTCACACAATTACAAAAGCAGCCATTCAGGCTGTGACTGGCTATTTCTCAACTAGTGAAGTACCTAAGTTGAGGAAAATTTCTAAGGATATTGTCTTCAACTTAACTGGTTCAGCATCTGATGGGCATTCTTTTTCCGTTAACAATATTAAAGACCCTATAGTAAAACTAGAAGCAATGGTAATAGGCTACCAAGCATTTTACTCTAGTAGACTTAACATTATTCCTTCAGTAGCAGTTCATACAACACATAATGATTTTTGATAATGTAAATTATGATCTCTGTGAAGTAATCGAGAGTCAATTATTTTTTAATTCGTAATCTATCAAAAAGGATAGCAATTTGAAATTTAAGTTTGGTCAGCTATTAGTTGGATTATTCTTTTATTTTTAGAACTTTCTACCAAGAATTGGAGACATTGAGTGGTCGAAGGACTCACCGGTCTCGGCACAAATTAAGAACAACATCAAGGCTATAAAAAATACTTTCCCTGTTGCCATGAATAATTATTTCAATGAGTTTTAAAAGAAGATGAGTATGATAATGAGACTATCGGAAGAAATGATAAAACACTTTGAAAAAGATATAATCTTCATTGTTGCCACTGACTTTTGCTTGATGCAAGCAATTGAGCCAAGAGAGGAAGAAATGGAAGACATGAGTTATGAGGTAAACTATGATCTACTAGTTGGTTATGCTAATACCCTATTAGCATCTCCTGAAGACAAAAAGAAGGCAAAATTGGACATTGTGGCAGTCCAAGATGCACCTGCACAAACTAGTACTGCACCTGTTAAATGTGCAAGAGGAAAGAGTAAAAACTTTGATGAAGCATCTCCAGCAATAAAGAGTACTAGGGCTACCCAGAGTGTCCTAACCAAAAAGGAACTAGAACCCAAAGTATATATTAAGAAGGAGACAAAGAAGAGAGGCAGAAAATTAATTTTGCAACCAGAGTCTGAGGGAACGGATTTTGATGAAGAACCAAAGAAGGCAAAAACAATCGACAGAATATCCAAGAAGGTTAAGGAAGTGCCAAAGGTAATTGTGCCTATTGATATAGAATCTTTCAAGCTAGAAACCCATTTTGAAAGAACAATGAAGACACTAAGGAGGAATAGGTTTGACAATACAAAAGAGCATTTTGATTCCTTCACTGAAAATGAGAGAGAGCAAGTGATTCAATAGGTAATCACTCATTTGTGTCATTACAATAGATATCCATATGAACTAGAAAAGGATATCTCAAATTCTTTGTATACTATTCTTTTGAATAAATGGGAGGAAGCTATTAAATCAAAAAAAGAAATCATTGATGAGGTATTTATACAATATTTCTCTAAATTTTTTAAAGATGACATTAGTGCATTAGTTTCTCGATACAAATCTCAGTTTACATTCAAAGCAAGAAGACCAAAGTTACTCAGTGGAAAGAAAGAAATTGTTGAAACTGAGACCCATCAAATAGCCTGTGAAATTAGAAAAATGAAAGAACTCATCCAATCCTCTATGAATGAGGATAATGTTGATGATGATGTTAATCGATCGGAAATGGATGAAGAAGAGATTATTGAACCTGATGAGGTCTATCCTCTCAATAAAAAGGATGAATCCATTATTCATGTTGTTGATGATGTTCAGGACACAGTTGACCTGTCTGGAGATAACATTGCACTAGATATGGAGCCTCCTGCAAATGCTGATGTACAGGTTACCTTAGTTGAGCAACTGGCAACTCAACTAAAAGTGGACAATCCACTGGCAATAGAACAACTAGAGAAACCCCAATCTCCACCAGTCATTCAAGTTATTTAGAAGGAGCGTACTGAAATTGTTGTAACACAGTCCTCTGAAAAGGAAACGAAGAAGAATACTGAGAAAGCAATCATTAAAGTCATATCCTCTGAATCAGCAAAGCAAAAATAGATTGATGAGGATGATGATGAGTCTTTGAGTATCTTAGGAACCATTGATGTAGACAATATGAGTGGATCAGAAATGATGAAGATTGCAAATGTCATGCAATCTAGAGCGCATAAGAAGAGATTGAAAGAGAAAAGGGTTGAAGCTGAAACAATTCATATTGCAGTAGATATTTTATCTGGTCTGCTACCGGAAACATCTACAGCACATCTATCTACACCTATTAGCAAACTTGGTCAGTTAGTTGCAAATGCATCTGATCAAATCAAGTCACTAGAAGATGTTGATCAACTGTATGCTGAAAAGAGTCACAAGAAGAAATATGGAGTAAAATTAGCAAAGGATATTGATAGTGGCAAAATGGCTCTGTCACACAATAAATTTTTTTTGAGTAAAGCTATTGAAATGGGAGGAAAGTATCTTGCCTCTACCTCCAATGTTACTTTCTTTTATTCTGACATTTCCAAAAGACAAAGGATATGCAAGGCATATGTCCCACTCCAGGACTCTATACTTGCCTTTAGCAAATCTGTAGATGATTTGCATAACAAACTAGACATCTATGATAATGAGAAGGAAAAGAGACTCTGATCTCTTAAAGAACTCAAAAGTCAGCTCACATCATAGGTAGACATACTTCAGAGAGCCCACTCCAATGCAGAAGCTATCCTAGCAACCCTTGAAACCTGCACACTAGACTCAATGGAAGAATTTCATTCACATTTGATGTCTACATTTGAGTATACTGAGAACATAGTGGCCTGTGATTATACTAAGTCGGCATCAAGATAAAGATCAAGATAGAGATCAAGCGGAGATTTAAGGACAACAGTTCATATGTTTTATTCAAACTGTTATTTGATTATTTCAACCGATATTTGGTAATTTTGTGATGAGTTACCACATTTCATGATGAGTTACTTCCACCGACTACTTGGCAACAATTTTTGTGATGAGTTATGATCACTTGTCCAGATACACTGCACCTAGGAAATTATGTTATGATTTCTTAAGGCCGACATGAAATCATAAGGTCTATATATTGACATCGCAATGAATTATTTGAGTGAGTGAAAAGTGTTATGTTATGTGTGAAAGTAAAAAGAGTTAAGTTGCAAAGTATGCAAAAGAGAAGTGTTGAATATGTTTAGAAGGATCTGATCAAGCAAATATTGTGCTACTCAAAACAGATCAACCCATTCTTTTTTTTTTCTAACCATTATAGCATAATCAAATCTCCTAATTGGGTGAGCTCTAACAAGCTTCAATGTATAAATCCTTTAACAGGGTGATCCATTAGTTTGGATTCAGAAATCCTCCACCGAGGTTACTCCTAACAGGGTACTACCTTTAATAGGGTATAAGCTTCTAATCAAGCTTTGGGGTCTCTAACAAGATTCACTCCTAGCAGAGCACTTTGTAGACCTTAACCGGTCAGTTATCTATTACTGCAGATAGTTAACTTGTGAGTTCCATCTCACTGTGGTTTTTATCTATTTGGGTTTTCCATGTACAAACACTTGTGTTATGGTGGATGCTTTACTTTTTGTGGATGTTGTTATATCATTTTGGATTGCATGCATTGTGTTTAAAATCTTTGTTAAGTTCATCTATCGGTTAGTGTTTGAGGTAGTTTTATTTTTTGGTGTCACTGATTCACCCCACCCACCCCCCCCCCCCCTCTCAGTGATTTTCAAGTCCATCAAATAACACTCACAATATATAATTAACTTGTTTACAAATATTTAGGTCATGGACCAGGTAGCTCATTGCTTTGGACTTGCAGGCTAAGGCACACAACCACGAGGAAACATACAAAAGACTTGCACAACTAAATATCACTTCTTTAGGGAAAGATACAAAATATTTATCCAGAAACAATGAAGTCAAGAGATTGAATTGCAAGAGAAGTGCATCTACTAATTTGCACATAATGTTTCATAGCTCAATACTCATCTGATCCAACCTTCATTTATGCATTGTGTCACATTCATACCTTTGTATCACCTTTTAAGCTCACATCATAATTTCATATACATATTTATCACACACACACATACATACACATATATTATTACTTAATTAATATATCCTTTATATATCAGCTGGATCTTCAATATCCTCCATTAGGTCGGCCTATCAAAATGTAGCATGTAAATGTATATTGGCACATTTTCCAATTATCTCCAAAGAGGTTCTACACAAAATTGCATAGACCAAAACACATAAGTTGGTTCATACCAAATTTTTTTACCCAAACTTTTAATTTGGACCAAAAAGAAAAGATATTTAGACCACTAAAAAAGAAACATTACAATTTGGGGATATAAAACAATGATCCACAACACCTTTGGAGTACTAACAAGTAGAGAAATGTGACGTGTTCCTTCACAAAAACCTATAACAGCATTATCCCTAAACATGGGCATAAATAGCTCTCACAGTAAAACACATGTCCATTCAAAAAATGAAAACATGAAGACATCAATATTCCATAACCATTCCTCTCCAATCCACACATCCATCTAACACATATCTGATATAACCACAAACCACCAAATAAAGATATAGTTTACCAAAGCAATCACCTGAAATAGTTATGCAGTTTCTGGACCAAGTAGAAAGACATCAATCCTTTGGAAACACAACATACCATCAATATTTTCCATCCAAAACACCTTCAAATAGTTTCCACACATTCACACAACATCTGTACATTCTTACACCACAGTCTCATCTCATTGTTGCTCTACAATCCAATATGTCTACACACTGATCTAACTTACACATTCCTCATTCCAAACAAAGATAGCATAGCATCTTATTTCATCATCATAGGTACTTACCAACATACTGCATATAATCTGCAAGATGTTCATACACCTCTTCATCATATTACTTTCAAACCAACATCCAAACCATCAACAAGTTTAACAACAATATCAAAACTCAACCAAATCACTATCAGACCATAGATTTTTGCATCATATTACTTTCTAACCACCAAAAATTTTGACATAAATGTCAACATAAACCTATATGTGCAACAATCTCCCTCTTTGTCATTGATGGCAACACTTGCATATTTACAAAATACCTCTCCCCCTTTGACATAAATGACAAATGAAAAACCTACTTGCGATGATATCTATATACATTTGTAACTCCCCCTATCAATAACTAGCACTTACAACATAGATCTCAAAATAGAAAAGATCGATTGACATGTACCTTCAAAAAATAGACTATCCAACAATTATTCATAAAATGAGCATACTTTGTGTTCTTATACTGGGCCAAATAACCTTGAATTGCTTCTTAAGTCCCATAAGAGAAGAATCCCATGAATCAATAGTAGTAGAAAGAATTCTACTATGACACTCACATTGAAGATACAAATCTACTACAACATCAAAAATATTAGAATCTTGCACAATACAGTCTTACTTTTTAACATCTATAAGTAACCTGATAAAAGAAAACATTTGCAACTCCACTATATCTTTAAGACCACAAAACTATCTCATGTATCCATCTCTTTGTCCTTGTTGTAGAGATAACTATGAATGAATTTCTTGAATCCTAGATCTCACAGCACCATTATCATCTTTGTAGATATCAAAAGGATAGGCTAACTTAGTGAGATGAGACTCAATTGAGTCTATCTCTTCCTTAAATTTCTTAGTAATATTTGGCCATCTCAAACAGTATCGGTATAACCATGCAACATCGTCAACAACCATTATAAAATTATCCAAGTTGAGTTTGAGTTTCTCATGTGCCCTTACACATTTCTCTATCATCTTATCAACTAGGTTCATTTATGTACATGATTCTTCTGAATCACAATTATTTGCATCATTTGAATCCATACTCTCAATAAGAATCTCCACTAACCCTTCTGAAAGCAAGGCAGAAAAATCATTAGGAGAAAGGTAGTTTCAAAGTAGATATGTAACCAATGCTTATCCAGTAACCTCTTGATCATACGTAGGTACCATAAGGTATAGACTACTAGTGTACTTCATAACATTAGGATTCCCAATCAAGTCAAGTACTTTGCCAACCTCAAGAGAACTTTCCCTAGAAGATGTAGGGGAAGTTACCAGTCTCTTTTCTTTCTCAACATTTTCTTGCACAATAACCTTCTCCAGTTCTTCTTCATCACTCTCTAAAACTATATAGTGTTTGTACTTTCCTTCTCAATCAAACTCATATTCTTAGATTCAATAGCTTATGAACAAAGGAAGAGGACTTTCAAAATGAAGTAGATAATTTACTAGTTCTTTTCACCTTTGAAATACTTCCTTTTGAAGTCATGTTGGTATCACCTTCTATTCATAAGTAGGAGATATTTTCCACAGCAAGTCAAATTATGATATTGCTATCAGGATACAACTATGTATTTTTTGATTCAAACTCGTTAACCCATGTTTCATCAATAGTGGTTCACAAGAACCCATCTCTCATGAGAATGAATGGTCCACTTAGCATTCATTGCATCACCTTCTATCTCTCCAACACTATTTCCCTTGATTTCATCAAACATACCAAATCTTTCTTTACTTAGGTCCTAAGACAACTTAAGAATAATTTCCGTAATAGTCATACATTCATCCTCAGACACTTCATATTCTATGGCACTATTGCCTCCATGAAACAATTGTCCTTATCCACTATTAAAGTATTCTCATCTCTGTACCAATCCACAACATTCAAGCAAATCCTAATTTTGTCAATCATATCCTTCTAGAGATCCATGAAGAACTTGCAACAATCATTACTGCTATCATCCAACTTATCCAAACATTCAATGATTTGAGCACCAATAATTATGTCTTTTCTCCAAACAACATTTTTATTTCCACACAAAGCATTTAGGAAATAGAATACCAAACAAACAATAAGATATCCATATCAAAAGGGGTACTTTCCATCCTTGTTCAATCGAAGATTGTCTAGCAACTGATACCTCAAGAGTTCACACAATTCATAGTCCTTATTCTCCTTTACCATTTGATAAGCATCATAAACTACAATCAAGTCGGAAGATCCTTCCCGGTTTCTGAAATAAACTTTGTACAAAATTCCCATTGTTTCATATCTTACACCTAGATCTATTACTATCAATTCAAAGAGCTCAGTGTTCATATACAACCCTAGTTAGCTTATTCACTTTCTCATTCTTCTAGTACAACACAAACCGATAACATCTCTTAGGGATTCCTTCAAAATAAAATATGGTTGACCCAACCATAGGAAATCTTCATGCATTCCGCTCAATACAAACCTTATTACTTCTTCGAAAAACATGGAAAATGTACTCCATGTATCCAACCCCAAGTGCCCTAGACTGGAATATTTGGATTTAAATCTCTACAAATCATCAACTAGAATGGTTCTCCTAACATCATTGATTTTTCTATGATCATATTCATCCAAAGAGACATGAATGTAATAGTGAATATTCTTTTTATGAATAAATTTGGCGAGAACAAGAGAAAAAGCACTAACAGGGTCTTCCACCATCGAAATAAATAGATGATTTCTAAAAATATGTCAAGGCTCATCAAGAAAACTAATTAATTTTAGAATTTGTCATATATCACAATCTTAGAAATACCTTTGATTGAATGCAGCAATGAATTTTCTCCTTTTCATATTCAACTCTGCATTTTCAATTGCACAAAATGAACTCAAGAAAACAATATATATTCATCACTTTAGGGTTTCCGAAAAGTTCTTCAAAAATTCCCTATACCACCAGAACCCTCAATAAATGTTCTAGACCAATGAATCCATCCAGAAACAATTGAAACAAGCTTCCTAAATTTTTCCATGCTCAAGACAATTCAACATCTGAATCATAAGGAGGTGCAAGAGATTTGCATTAAGTTCTCCCCCTTTGATAATGCTCTTTGAATTAGTTTCTAGAAGAGGGTTCATCACCCACAATAGGTGCGGGCCCATCTTCAATCTTCTCTCCAAATTTGTCTTTTGATCTCTTTTCCCATGTCATCTTCATTTTACCCTTCTCCTCATTGATATCAATTTTCCTTTTCGGATCATTAGTCTTTTTCTTCTTTTTTCTATAGCATTTTGCAATATGTCCCATTTTATTACAGTTATAACATACCAAATTTTGTTGCGGTCCACTTTCATTCATTCTAATATAGCCACTTCGTATGAATCTCCCATTTGTCTTGCACTCAGTAGCTCGATGCCCATATATATTACAAGCATAACAGTATTCATTGAAAGGCTAAATATCCCTACCAAAACTTGAATTTCCATATTTATTCCAATTCATCCCACTTCTACATTCACTTACTTTGTGTCCAAATTTATTACAATAGAAACATTTACCATTAAAATTTTGATCTGAATTCTACATTTACTAGTTCTATGTCCAAATTTGTTACATGTAAAATATTTACAATTAAAACATGAGGTATACCTAGATAGAGAAAGAGGAGATCTTCTGAAATTATTCATGTTCCTAACCGGAATGAAATATTTCTAATATTTATTACAGTTCTTCAATTCATTCTTGACCTTTTCCTTTCCTTTGTCCTTTTTGCTAGATGATTTAGAGCATTCATCATTTTCAAAGCCAAGTTCACCTTTGTCTTTATTTTATTTTTGAGAACTAAGCATTACATCAAGCACTTCACTGCCACCTTTAAGTTTCATACCATTATCAATCTGATCCTTTGTATCCTTTAGTTCCTTCTTAATCTTGATCACTTCTTCTTCAAGTCTAGAGCATTCTTTGGTTTTCTCATTGAGCTTTGTTTCAAAATCATCAATGAACTTTCCTTTATCAAGAATGCTTCTCCAATAAGAAATCTTTTCTACTACGTTCTTGTGTTTTTCTCTACTTTCATCTAGGTTTGTCAATGCAGATCTTAATTCTCCTTTCATGTCAACAACACCATCGACATCATCCTATTGGGAAAATGGTGTTGTACACCTTGCATAATAATATTTCATTGTTATATTATTTTATTATTGTGTGAGTTGGACATGAAATCATATTGTAATATCATATTGTATTGTTGCACCTAGGAGCACCTAGATGGATGTGCAACATGTAGAGATTCTCTTGGAATATTCTTGTAACCACTTGATGAGTTGTATTGACATATTGGTATTATATATTGTATTTATTTAATATTGGGAAATGTAATTGTGATGAAGTATCCAATATTAAATGTGGGTCAAGGGTAGGTACGAAAAATATTATATTTTATTATCACATGGTTTTGGACACATGGTTTTGATGTAATACCACTTGATGGTTGTGTGGTTGCTTGTCTCTATAAAAGCACCACAAGGGTAGTTGTTTGGGTTAGTTAGGTTAGAATTTGTGAAGGAGGAATCATGGTATGGGATGTGTGGATTCATGCTTGGTCACATGGAGTGCTTGGTTATAGTTGGGTTTTCGAAGGCTTTACATAGTTGTATTATAATGGATGCATTATTGATAATACATGGTGAATGATGCTTTTGGAGGCTGGGTTTTTCCCTCATGAGTATTTTCCCAAGATATATCTTGTGTCACATCTTCATGGGTATATTGTTTATTCTTTGCATATGGCTTCTACGTGTTTATTTTATTAAAATCTTAAATGGGTTATGTGAAAATTGTCATAAAGATGGCTGCAAGTTTCTTTACAAGTGGTATTAGATCTATTGGTTTAATGGTGTTTATAACCCTAGTTGGAATCCATAAAAGAATGAAAAGACGAGGCAAGATATATGGTTTTGTAGGTTGTTGATGCAGATCTATGTTATTTGGGTTTGATGTTATGATGGGTTGTTTGCAGATTTGGGGTTTGACGAATTTGGTCAATCTAGGGCATCATTGAAAATTTGCTTTAAATGAGAGTTTTATGGGTGAGCTTTCAAATTTGGCCCTGGGCTACAAATCAGACCTCATGGATGGATTCAGGTTGGTTGAGAGACAAAAATTGATATATAATTCACCCCAGTTTTGCCATAGTTGAGAGATTGCAAAATATTTTTGATAGATGGTCACGACAGTCGTCAAATTTGTGACAGGGGTTTGTAGAGAAAAAAAAAAAATATATGTTTGTCATGTCGACGAAATTTTGGTACCTGCAAGAATAAATCAAAAATTAAATTAAATTAAATGTTGTAGGCATTTTTGAAAATTTGATTGAAAAAAATAAAAAAATATTATTTGTTTTGCAGGGTAATGGGCCACCACCCCCCGTACCACCTACGGAGGTATAGTACCTACATACCGACAAGTGCTGCCGGTCGACAGGCCTGTCGGCTCCTGTCGGGCAAGGCCTTGTCCCGCCAGTGAGGGGAGCCTAATCGATGGGTTCTCCATTGACCCCCAGTCGAGTGGGTCCCTTTAACACGCTAGCCCAATGCTTTTAAAGCACTTTACAATTTTTTTAAACAGCCAAATTAATTTTAAGGAAATAGGTTGATTCTGTTCAACAGAGAATAACTTTCACCCAGGATGTCAGATTTTGGACTTCTTATACTCATTGGAAAGCTGATTCTAAGCACTATAGTTTGATATAGGTTTGGTCTCATGGTTTTGAATAGTTTTTGGGGCCTGGAAGCTAGATGTTGTCCTTTTCATGGTTTTGGTCGTAACTTTTGCATACGTAATCAGATTTTGGATTTTGAATAGGCGTTGGAGAGCATGTTCAGTTGAATACAGTGTAGTGCTACTATTTTATTAGTTTAATGAGTTTGGAGAGGTGTGTACTTGGTTGATCACTTGTCGGTGCCTAAGATTCGGGGTGTGATTATGTGAGCATCTGTGTGAGTCAAGGGACATAACCTTGAGGGAGTGCATGTTTTAATTGGATATTTATGATGCTACGACTGATTATTAAATTTGGTGCTCCTTGGTACAATTCTACAAATGTTTTTCAAAGTTGGACTTTGATGGTGATAGGTACATAGGTTGTCTTCGATTTGAGGACATGATTGGACATGGTTTGAGACTTGGAGTCTCGTGTGGGTGATAGTTGAGTGCAAGTGCAACATTGATGATGATTATGGTGTCATGGGTATGCAAGTACATGTTTTGCATTGATATGACATAGTCATGTTTGTGGTGTTTTGGTTTATATTAGGAGATTGTTCTTATCTCCTTGATTCTTATTTGGTTCTCTTGACTATGGTACTTGATTGTGGACATGTTTGGCAAATTAGATCGGATAGTGATTTGGTGTTTGAGTCATATTGTCTACATGATTATTCTCTTTGATGTCTCATTTTGTAGTTTACTAATGTGATGATGAGTTTTCATGTTTAGTGATTGGATCTACAAGTTATGTGATTGGTAGGTTTGAGCTCACCTATTCAGTTGCAGTGGGATGGCTTAGATGTGGACTGTCTATTTCCACTAGGTTTGATTCATTGTGGTGCATACTCCTTAGTTGACCTTGTCTATGGTCATTTGTGCATTGGTATGGTTGTTTGGAGATGAGAGGATGGATGATGTTATAGTACTTGGATAGTTGGCTTGGGACTTGTAGCATGCATTTGATCATGATGTCATGGTAGCTTGGTTATTTATTTTATTACACTTTCAGTGGGAGCTTTTGACAGTGATGAGTTGATGGTGTAGGATTGATTCCTGATTGGTGGTTTGTTGGTGGTTATATGTATATTCTTGAGATGGAGTTCATAGTTTAGTTGATATTGTTGACCTTTCAATTGGATGTGTGTAGACCTAGATGTTCTTCATTTAGGAGATGGTTATCACAATTCTATGGAGAGATTGATATCATAGTTCAGTGGGAGCTTATAGAAGTGATGGGTATTCACCATGTTGGTGTTAGATATTGTTGCTGCTAGAATATGTTGTTGTTATTGATGTCAACATATTCCTGTGTTTTGGTATTCTGATATTGCAGAGAGTTGAGTTGATCTCGTTGGTTTATCTATTTGATATGTTGAATCAACTAGATATACTTGGTTCAGTGTTGACTATGTATTGATTTCATGATGTTACGTGGTGATTTGATCAGGTTATAGATTCTAGTATGAGGATTGGCTTTCAATGTTCAATTTTGTAGTGTTCTGGTATTTAATCTGATGTACTCTGGAATGATCATATCTTTGGATGCGGATTTAGGAGAGTGTTTGGGATGTTTGTGTGTATCTTTAATTCAGATGGTTCATGATTTGGTGCTTCTCAAGTTATCTTTCTAGTCCCAGTTGTTGTTGTTGAGTGTTCTTGAGTGTTAGTATGTTGATCAATGGAGATTTGATTAAGTGGTCTTGGTGCAGTTATTGTGGATAATTCTAACATGCTTGTTGGTGTTTCCTAATCCTATCCTATTTATTTTGCTAGTCCACATTGATTGTTGTGTGCTTTATTGAAGATCTTATGGGTCCAGTGATGTTTTTTCGTGTTATGCGGTATTTTCGGTGATGTAGCGTGTTGCGGATGATCTTAGCGATATTTCTGGTGGTGTTGCATGTTCAAGGAAATTATTTGGGTCTATGCTATATCATCTATGGCATTGTATTGGTCCAGTGGTTGATTTATGTATCATGTGATGTAATTTTGTAATTAGGTCTTGAGGGTTGAGCCAATCCTGTAGTCAAGGTTGATTATTTGTATAAATGGGTGTTATATTCATGTAATTTGGGTATGGTAGATGTGTCTGCATTATCAAAGAGTGTTGTATGTGTGAACAACCAAATTTATCTTTCAGTGTGAAGTATTAAAGAGAGAGTGTTGCAAGGTAGACAAATGATCTTAATCGGAACTGTCATCAGGCATTAGGAGATTTTATTCTTTCAGTTCATCTAAATTGTATTGTTGTCTGAATTTCATTGTAAGGTAGTGAACCTTCTCTTAGGGTTGTAGCCTTCCATATTATTGTATTTTGAGTAGTGAGCTCTAGATAGTGTGCTTGGATGCATGTGCATTCCCCATTATAATATTTACACATACTAATGTAGAGTATCATCTAATTGTGGGTAGGTTCCCACCATGGTTTTTCCCTTAACCAAATTTTCCATATCAAAATCTTGGTGTTATGTATGTTGTTGTTATTGTGTTTATCTTTTCTCTTGCTGCAGTTGATCAAATTAGAGAGATGTGCTTAAATTTTATAATTTGGTGAAAAATGATTCACCCCCCCTCTCAGTTTTCCTTCATTTTTGTTGTCAACAATTGGTATCAAAGCTAGATCCTCCAAAACAATATTGACTACCTAAGGAGATCTAGGATGACAACCTATGTTTTTAAGAAAGAGAGTCTGAGATTTGATGGAAGTAATTATACTGTATGGAAGGACCGGATGGAGTGTCACCTGAAGTGTCTTGGAGATGATTATTGGAAGATTATAAAGAATACCTACAATGTTCCTCAGAATGGTTTGATTACTGCAAATAAGATCAAGGATTCTTAACATAACATAAGAGCTAAAGAAGCATTTTTGAGTGCCCTGACCAACTCAAAGATGACTAATGTGATGGGACTGCAGACTGCACATGAGATCTAGGAAAAGTTAGAGACCTTGTATAAAGGAAATAATCATGCTAAAGTTGTTAAGTTAGAGAGTTTGAAAGGAAATTATGAGATGTTGAAGATGGGAGAAGATGAGAACATAAAATCCTTTATGGCTAAAGTGAATGAACATGTCATGAATATCAGATGTATCGGTGGAACTCTTGAAGAAGAAGAGATTGTTGCTAAAGTGTTGAGATCTTTGCCTCCTGCTTACAAATCTAAAGTTGCTTCTATTGATGAGATTAGGACTATCACCACAGTGATAAGAGACATGTTGGTTGGTAAGCTTGATACTTTGAGTTGAGTGAATTTGGAGAATCACATGGTAAAATTGAGACTACATCTAAAACCTCTATATTCGGGAAGAAAAATTATGATCCAAGAGAAATTTCATCTAGGGTTTCCAAATGTGAAAGAGAAATAAGAGATCAAAGAATAAGAAAGAGAGTTGGATGAGCTTGAAGCACTTGTTGCTCGGAGATCAAAGAATAAGAAAGAGAGTTGGATGAGCTTGAAGCACTTGTTGCTTAGAGATTACCTTTGAAATGTTTCTCTTGTAATAAGATATGATATTTTGAATCTAGGTGTCCTGAAAGAATGTCAAGGTGTGATGAACTGTTGGCATTTGATCATTTGATCTTAACTGGTAATTGTTTGTTTACTTGATGCAACTAATACATGTTTGATTAGATTTTTGTATGATGAATATGTTGTATATTGTCATTGATGGAAACTATGTTTTTATAGTCATCTAAGTCCTATAGGTCAACCGGTAAGGCTTAACCGGCAAGCAGAGACAGTTTTATCAGAACCGATAATTAGGACTTTAACTGGTAAAAGATAGATAGAGTTATATTCTGACAATCAGTACAAGAAATATATGAAGAATGAGATGATGTGGTTTTACAGTAGTAATAAAGGATGGTAGATGAAGTTATGTTCATGACTACATGTGTTTATTCAATCAGATGAACGAGATTTGATTGATAGAGCAGGTATTCTGACTGAGACTTAACCGATAGTGATGAAAATCACTCAGATCAGTAAAATGGTACATAATTGGATTTGTTATGTCAGTGGCTGACATAACTAAAGTGTACAATGAAAGATTATCTAGATGCATTGAACCTAGGGAATTGTAACAAGGTTATAGCCAACCTTATGATGATTCTAAATGTGTGATAAGCTATGAAAGGATATATGTGTATGAGTTTGATAGTGTGAAAGATTGTTAGTGAATTTTGTATTTATAATAGTGTGATGATCAGAGGAGTTGAGAAATGAAGTTTATGTGATGTTGTAATGTTTTGAAGAGGATCTAACCAGACACTGATGGTGTTATACTGAGATCATTTGTACTTGTTGTCTCCCTAACAGTTGCAGCAAGAAAATCCTCTTACAAGGTCACTCCTAACAGGGTGCAATTAGATCCTAATAGTTCTGATCATTAAATCCTCTAACTAGGTGACACAATAACTTGTGTTTGAAAATCCCAGTAACTTGGGTAGCTCCTAATAGGGCTGGTCCTCATAGGCCTTTTGTAAAACTCTTAACCAAACTTAGACACTTCTAACAGGGTTTCCCCCTAACTAGGTGTTGTAGACCTTAATCGATCAAATCTCTATACTGTAGATAGTGGATCTTTGTGGCTACCTACTCCTACCGTGGTTTTTCCCATTTTGGGTTTTCTACATATAAACTCTTATGTCATGTGGTTTATGCTTTATGTGGTGATTTCATATTTGGTTTTATTTCTTATATGCCTATTAAGTTTTAAGTTGGTGAAATTGATAATCAAATTTGTATTGTTTTTACTTGCACTGATTCACCCCCCCCCCCTCTCAGTGCCTTATAAGTTCATCAATTGGTATCAGAGCCTAACTTCCTTAAGGCTTAACCGCTTGGAAGGGATCTCTAATACTAAGGTAAATATGGGGGAAGGAATGAGTTACTGAGAGATAGATAAGAAACTTGCAGAAACCAAGGAAGAGCTAGAAACCCTAAGAGGTAAGTATAAGACATCACTAGCTAAAAGGAAGGAACTAACTAAACAATTGTTGGAGATAAATGAAATAAGCTCTTCTGATGAAGCAAATATAGATGCATTGGTTGAGGAAGTGGAGAAATTGAATGGTGAGAAACTTAACCTAAGGAGAGAACTTGAAGCCCTTACAATTTGTATGAGTCAAGAACTTGAAGCTAGGAGGGCAGTTGAAGACAAAATCAAAGAGAAAGATCCTGAGATATTTAAGATAAATTAGGAGAACGGAACTCTTTATGAACACTAGAATGAGGAGAAAGAAGAGAAAGAAGAAATCAAAGCAGATCTTGATATGGAAATGTCTCTTAGAGACTCTTAAGAAGCAAAATGAAGATCTTATAGAAGCTAATGAGAAGCTTGCAAAATTCAACAAGAGTTCTACCATGCTGGGTGAACAGATCCAATCTTAGAGGATGAAAGGTGATACATTTGAGTTAGGATATAATACATTTGAGAAGGGTGAACCTTCTAGTACCAAGAGAAACATGCATGAAGGTAAAATAGCTCCTAAGGCTTAGAAGCCTACCAGTAAGAAAGCTTACAAACCTATTTGTTTTAATTGTCATAAACTAGGACATACTGCTAATGTTTGTAGAAGCAGATCTTATGCTAATACTGGTTAGAGACCTAATACTAGATATGTACCTAAAAAATTTGAAGGTTACTGTTATACATGCAACATGTATGAGCATAGATCTATTGAATGCAGGTATGGAGCTAAGTATCCAACACCTCATATGAATGCAAGAACTAATGTTGATTGGAGAAGGGATTTCATTGACCGAAGAAGCACTAATTGGCAAAGACCCCATGTTAAGCGGTCTAGTCCTTATGAGATGGAGAAAAGAATTAACGCGATTTGTGCAATCTATAACAATTTTGGACATGTGGAAATGAACTACAGAAGAAGAATAGGTAGAGGCAATGCACGACCATGGAGAGCATCTAGAATTGCATGTTATCATTGTAATCAACCAGGACACATTGCTAAGTTTTGCATAACACATAAGAACCAACTGGTTAATCATCCTGCAGACCAGAAAGGAAAGCAGAAAGTTGATATTGAAGAAACTAGAGCTAAGATGAATAGAACCTGGAAGAAGAAGAGTGATGACAAACCAGCAGATGAATCAATTTCTTCACCTAGTGTGGAGAACCCATCACCGACAAACTAAGTTGTTTCTACAACTTGGGGTGAGCTTACTGTCAAATCTTGAGATGAACCCCTGGATGAAGTATTGTAAGTTAAATTTGCATATTCTGATGTATTTTGATGTTTATAAGTCTTTTTGAATCATAACCAATAAATATCATTGAGTTTTTGCAACTGATAATATGCTTAAGAGTATTTTAAGGCATTTTAGGGTTTTGTCGGTTAAAGCATTTAATGCAGTAGTTTGAAAGAAAATAAAAGGAACATTTTGAATTTCATTTGACACATTGCGATCTTGAGAGCATTTGGTGAGTGAGCAAAGTAGAGGAAAGTTTGTCATTGCAGCTTTCAGCGTGTCTAGCAGAGATCTAAGGTGATCGGAAGTGCATTGTGAATTGGTGAACGGTGTTGAAGTTTTGTTGATGTGTAACCCTAGTTTAGAAGCAAGAAAGGGATTTATCAGTGAATCTTACTCTTTGCTTCAAAGTTTTGCATAGTGTAGTATGGATACTCTGCATCTAGTTGATGTGACCAAGAGGCCACGCCCAGAGTTTAAACGATATCCTTTCAAATCAGAGGAAATAGACCTTGTTGGTGCCCTATCTAGTGTACTATATAGAGTTTTGCATGTCAAGGATGTTAGATCTTTTTATCATTGCAAACTAGAGGATATGGGTGTATCAGTCATTCATGAACAGTATAGATCATTGTGTGATAACAAGGGCATATTGAAAGAAAAGTTTAAAAGTGTTGCCGAGAAAGGGTTCCATCATGCAGTCGACTTCATTAATGACTTTGATAATGAGTTATTTAGATTTTTTTGAGTCACATTCATGATAAATTTATTTGGTTGGATCGACCACATAAAATAACTAAGGAGGTCATTCATGCAATAACTGGACTCTGCTCAACTGGTGAAGTACCCTTACTTAGATCAATACCCAAGAATGATGTTGAGAAGATGATAGGACCAAGATGGGATGGTAGAGCCATGAAAATAAATAACATCAATGATCCAGCTATGAAATATACCTCCATGGTGATTGGATATAGAATCTACTATTCTAGTAGAATGAATATCATACTAACAACAGCTATTCATACTGCCTACCGGATGGTAAAGGAGAATGTTCAATATGACTTGGCAGAGGCACTAAGAAGTCAACTGATGGTGAATCTAGAAGTTGTGAAGAAAGACAAGAACCTAAGATTCAAATTTGGGCAATTGATTTTGGGAGTGTTCTTCTATTTCCAAAACCATTTCCTTGATATTGGAGATGTTCAATGGATTGAAGGTACCCCTGCACTACTTCAAATGAAGAACAGCATCAGGATACTGAAGGATAAGTTTGATAATATTTCATGGGGTTACTTCAAGGAATTTTAAAAGAAAATGCATGCTAGAGAGCGTATACCAACAATAGTAGTCAATCGGTATGAGAAGACAATTTGTTTTATGGTGGATATCGACACCTGTATGATGGAAGCAGTTATCCCTAGAACCACATGGGTATTACCTATGAGATATGAGGTATACAAATATCTACTCATTGCTTATGTTAATTATCTGTTAGAGAAACCGACGGATACCACTGTAGAGAGATTTTGGACATACAAAGAAAAATCTCTACAAGTCCACTTTGAGCTGCAGAGACCGATAATTGCTAAAAAAATAAGGAAGGAGGTTGAAGCATTTGTTGAGCAGGCAGGTTTTACAAAGGAGTGGATAGCTGCAACAAGGGCCAAGTACGCGGCAGAGAAAGGTGAAACATCAAGTGTACCTATCAGTACCCCTACCAGTTCCCCTACCGGTAAGACTAGAGCTGCAAAAGCCAAAGCAACAAAGATGAAGATGGAAGAAGACAAACCAGTTGAATCATAAAGAGGGAAACCATCTAAAATTTAGTTCCAAAGGAAGCAAAGAATTGTTAATCCACCTTCTAAACTAGTTCAAACCAAAAAGAGGAAGAAGCAACAAGCCCACAAACCGGAAAATGATGAAGAGGCTACTGAATCAGAGGAAGATAAAAGAGCACTTAGAGAAAGTGTTAAGAAGCCCTAAGGCAACCAGTAAGGGGAAGTCACCTAAGAAACCATTTACATTAGAAGATTCTTTCAATAGAATGGTTCAAATAATCAAGGATTATGGAATATATAAAGGCTTGAATACATTGTTTGTTCATTTATCTGAAAGTCAACAAAGGGAGATTGAAGATGCAGTCATCTTTAGTATGAATAAATATAGCAGAGCCCTCATTGAGTTGCAAGGGCAGATTCCCAATTTTTTGAATAATCTTATTGATGCAAGGTGGCAAGCAACCATTAGCCAAGACAAAGAATTCAATGATTATATCTTTAAGCACCTGCAACTGGAAGCAAGTGAAGAAGAAATTGAACAAATAAAGGTTAAAGCAAAGGTATCATTCATATCCAAGAAGAGATTAACAAGAATGTTAATAGGAGAGACCAAATCAGTCTAGAAGGAGACTGAAATTTTGATTAAGAAGGCTTTAGGTCTCATCTCAGATGAAGATGAAGAAAAAGATGAACAAGTTGAGGAGGATAGTTCTCAAAAGCCAAAGTCAGAAGAACTTCCTAAAGGTGTTAAGATCATAGATTTTAAACAAATAATAAGTATATGTATGATGATCTGATTGATATTGAACCGATATTTATTCCTAATGATAACATTGGAGATAATGTTGATAATATTATTGATCATATAGATGTACTAAATGGTGATAATCAAATGTTTGAACAACATGAGCAAAAAGAGGAACAAGTGGAGAAGCATACTGAAGAAAAGAGCTTTGATGAGCCACTGGTGAATACATAGCATATTGATAATCAAATTCCATCGATAAGTGTTAATGTTGATGACAGTCAAAAGGAAAAGACTGTTGAAAAGATCAATGAGGAAGTACTGGTGAATGAACAAAATGTGGAGACACAACCACCACCAGTCAAGGACACCACGGAGGAAGAGAAGACAGAAGAAGATAAGACCGAGAAGGAGAAAACAGAGAAATAAAAGGTAGAGAAAAAGGAGTCAAAGGAAAAGAAAATAATTGATGATGATGATGATGACTTGGTGAGAATTAAAAGACCTATTGATATGGACAATCTAAGTTCTTCTTAATTGATGGAGATTTCAATAGCAATTCAATCTAGAGCTCAAAAGAAAAGAATGAAGGAACAATAGAGAGAGGCAAAGACAATCAAGATAGCAGTTGATATTTTGTCTAGTCTCCTACCAAAGACTAATACTGAAATTTTTGTCACTCCCATTGACAAACTTGGATAGTTGGTTACCAATGTCGAAGATCAGCTCAAAGCTTTTGAAGATGCAACATATATTAGTTGAAAAAGATTACAAGAAGAAAAGGATAGAAATCTTGATGTCTGAGATAGACAAAGGTAAGGTACCACTCACGATTAATGAAGACCTATTGAAGAATGCACTAGTAACTGAAGGAGAGGTTTTGGCTTCTATTTCTAAGTTTTCATTGTTTTATACTGACTTGAAGGAGGAAAGGGAAGATGTTGAGAAAGAACTTGAAATATTGAGTGAGACATTTAGGCCACTAAATGACTCAGCTATTCTTTTTGGTAGATCAGTTCTAGACTTACATCACAAGCTTGAGATGTATGAACATGAGCAGGTAAAACGGGTTAGATCATTGAAGGAGCTCCAGACTCAACCGATTCCTAAAGTTGAAATTTTACAGCGAGCATATAAGGAATTGGAAGCTATTTTGGCTACACCTGAGATGAGCATAGTTGATGCAATGGAGGAATTAGTTGGGCAGATAAAGACACATGTTGAGATTATCGGCACATTGTTACAGACATGGGATAATGATCTCAAATAGTTGAAGTTTCATTTCAGTGACGCTTTTTCTAAAATTGCTTTGTAAAAACTTTATCACTCTTATATTTATATATGCTCTAATGCAAATTTTGATGTAAAATGTATATATCTTTCATGTATTTTTACTTCTTTATTTGGCATTGTTGTCAAAGGGGGAGAAATAGTCAAGAGTCGGTCAAAATTTTATATGCAATGTAAAGAGAGAGTAATAGGAGTAATTGCTAAGGGGGAGTACGTGTCATATAGTCAATTTTTGTATTGCACACTTAGTCATCAAAAAAAAATTCTAAGTTGCCATCAATGCCAAAGGGGGATATTGTTGGCATTTGATCATTTGATCTTAACCGGTAATTGTTTGTTGTCTTGATGCAACCGGTACATGTTTGACTAGATTGTTGTATGATGACTATGTTGTATGTTGTCCTTGATGGCAACTATGTTTTTACAGTCATCTAAGTCCTAAAGGTCAACTGGTAAGGCTTAACTGACAAGTAGAGATAGTTTTATCAGAACCGGTAATTAGGACTTTAACCGGTAAAAGGCACGCAGAGTAATATTCTGACAACTGGTACATGAAACCTATGAAGAATGAGATGATGCAGTTTTACAGCAACAATGAAGGATGGTAGATGAATTTATGTTCATGACCATACGTGTTGATTCAATCAGATGAACGAGATTTGATTAATAGAGAAGGTATTCTAACTGAGACTTAACCGGTAGTGATGAAAATCACTCAAATCGGTAAAATGGCACATAATTGGATTTGTTATGTCGGTGGTCGACATAACTAAAGCATACAATACAAGATTGTCTAGATGCATTGAACCTAGGGAATTGTAACAAGGTTATAGCCGATCTTATGATGATTTTAAATGTGTGATGAGCTCTGAAAGCATATATGTGTATGAGTTTGATAGTGCGATGATCAGGGGAGTTGAGAGATGAAGTCTATGTGATGTTGTAATGTTCTGAAGTGGATCTTATCAGACACTGATGGTGTTATACTAAGATCATTTGTACTTGTTGTATGCCTAATAGTTGTCGCAAGAAAATCCTCTTACAAGGTCACTCCTAATAGGGTGCAGTCAGATCCTAATAGTTCTGATCATTAAATCCTCTAACCAGGTGACACAATAACTTGTGTTTTCAAATCCCAGTAACTTGGATAGCTCCTAATAGGGTTGGTCCTCATAGGCCTTTTGTAAAGCTCTTAACTGGGCTTAGACGCTTCTAATAGGGTGTGCCCCTAACCAGGTGTTGTATACCTTAACTGGTCAGATCTCTTTACTGCAGATAGTGGATCTTTGTGGGTACCTGTAATACACTAAAAATGGTCATCTAAAACCATGAGCCTCTAATCTCGACAACATCACCAAGGTCCTAACCAAAGGCAATTAAAATAAATCTTGAGCACACAATTAATTTATAAAATCACCAATGTCACATGGCAAATTAATCAACCAATATTAATTAAATATTTATTTAATTAATTTATCATTCCAAATAAATCATTTTAAATAATTATATTATTTATTTTAATTAAATATATTTTCCATATTTAATTAAATAAATCAATTTGCCATTAAATCATCAAAAAGAGGAATTAATTTCAAAAAATAAATAAAAATTGCCATAAATCTTCAAAAAAAGAAACAAATCAAGAAAGAGGAATTGGAAATTATGAGCACAAATCTTCAAAAAATGAAACAAATAAAAAAAGGAATTAATTGACAAAAAAGAAGAATTAAAAATTGAGAAAAAAATCAATTTGAGATAATCTTGAAAAACAAATTAAAAATTGATAAATAATCTCAAAGAAAGCAAATAAAACAATTAAATCTTAAAATTGAATGAAATAGAGAATAAATCAATTTTTTCTTGATTTTATCTTAATTTTACTTCAATTTCCTTTAAAACTGAAAAAAGCATCCAATCATATCAATTCACCTGGATTGTGCTTCCTCTTGGAAAATCTTGACCGCTCATCATCATTTGATCTCAGCCATTGGTTTCTTTCTGAATTCTCTATAAATTCAGGCTCTCATCTCTCATTCAAAAAAATCCTGGAGAATATGTTGTTATTATGTTGTTTTTGCTCTACGTTCATTGAGAATTTGCATTGAGATATTGCATATTAGTTATTTCATATTGCTTAAATCATGTTAGATTAATCTTGCATATCTAGCTTAAATCTTGCATCCATTTAGCTCATATTCATGCTCATATAGATTTAAAAATCCTTTGTTTAGGTGTTGTCTACTCACTAGATAGCTTAGCAATTTGAGAGCAATCTAAACTTGCATCTACTAGAAGGCAATGGGTCGCTTTGTGATGGTTTATTATTCATTGATTATTGATTTACTAACCATACATATAATGACTTAATTGAAGTGTTGTGTATTCTAGATACATATACAGGTTCACTTTTCACACACACAGTACCTACTTCCACCGTATTTTTTCCCATTTTGGGGTTTCGATGTATAAACTCTTGTGTCATGTGGTTTATGCTTTATGTGGTGATTGCATATTTAGTGTTATTTTTTATATGTCTATTAACTTTTAAGTTGGTGAAATTGATAATCACATTTGTATTGTTTTTACTTGCACTGATTCACCCCCCCCCCCTCTCTTAGTGCCTTATAATTTCATCATAAACATGATAGATTTGAAAGGCATGATAAGTATGATAATCCCTATAAGCCTAACTGGAAGTATAGATATCAGAAGAGATGTTATTATGTTGTTGATGAAGGTGCAACAGATAAAGAGTCTAAGAATGGGAATTCAGAACATGAATTTGTATTTATTGCTATCAAGGAAGATGATCTGGTACCAGTGAATTCTACAAGCTGCATTGTTGAGGAGAAAGCTTTGGCTGCTAAGAATGAAGAGAAATATGAATGGGTAATTGATAGTGGTTGTTCATATCATATGATAGATGATAAAAAAAAATATAATATGGAGAAGTATGATGGTGGTATAGTAAGATTTGGAGATGATAAAACTCATGTGATTTGTGGTAGAGGTTCTATTTCTTTTGATTGTAAGCATAATATTGATGATGTTTTATATGTTGAAGGTTTGAAGCATAATATTTTGAGTGTTGGACAAATGGTTGACAAGGGATATGATTTGCAATTCAAGAATGGTAAATGCAAGATTCTGAATGCCTATGGTATAGAGATTGCATCTAGAACTAAGACTAAAGATAATATCTTTCACTTGAATGCTAGTGAGAAAAGTTGTTTGATTGTTCAAATAGATGAAATTTGGTTGTGGCATAGAAGGATGTGTCATATTGATTTTGACTACATGATAAGGATAAGTTCTACTCAAGTTGTTAGAGATTTGCCTACAATTGTGAATCCTTCTAATCCGGTATGTAAGGAATGTCAGTTGGGAAAGAAAACAATAATTTAATTCAAAAGTAAGTTGTATACATCTAATGGTTTATCAGATCTTGTGCATATTGATTTGTGTGGTCCTACAAGAGTGAGAAGCATGCAAGGTAATAGATATTTCATGTTGTTGATTGATGATTATTCTAGAATAATGTGGGTTACTTTTCGAAGGGAGAAATCGAAAGCACTGGAGAAATTCAAGATATTCAAAGCTAAGGTGGGGAGACAAATAGGGTTGAAATTGAAGTGTCTAAGATCTGATAGAGGAGGAGAATTCACATCCGGTGAGCTTGATTCATTTTATGAAAAGAATGAAATTAGAAGATAGTTATCTGCTTCTAGAACCCCTCACCAGAATGGAGTTGTTGAAAGGAAGAACATAACTATTTTGGATGTTGCAAGGACTATGTTGATTGAAGGAAATGTTCTGCAGACCTTTTGGAGAGAATTTGTTCACACTATTGTATACACATTAAATCGGGTGCATATAAAAGGTGGTTTCAGTAAGACTCCTTATGAGCTATGGTTTGGTGATGTTCCTAAAGTTAGATATTTTAAAAATTTTGGAAGCAAATGTTATATCAAAAGAGATGAGGATATAGGTCAAAATTTTAATGCAAGATGTGATGAAGGAATATTCTTGGGTCATTCCACTAAGAGCAAGGCCTACCGGTGTTACAATAAGAGGTTGAAGAAGATAGTGGAAAGTGAAAATGTGAAGGTTGATGAATGTCATGAAAAGTAGATCAAAGCATGCAGATATGAATTTGATGATCAGGATATTATTTCAAAGCAAGTGCAGACTAAGATCCTGAAGCAGAATGATCTAGTAGAGACAGTTAATCTGGATAGGTGAAGAAGTTCAAGAACCAGAGAATCAAAACAATCATAAAACTTTGAGGTATGTAAAATTGAATCATTCAGAAAATCAGATTATTGGAGACAAAAATAAAGGTGTGATGAATACAAGAAGGATTGTTGCTGAAGAGATATGTTTGATTTCCAAGATTTAACCTAAAGATGTTGTTGAAGTTTGTAAAGATGAGAATTGGATAAAAGCAATGGACGAAGAGTTGAATCTGATTGAGAAGAATAATACATGGGAACTTGTTCCGAGACCTAAAGACAAGAATGTGATTGGTACAAAATAGGTTTTCAAAAATAAGTTGAATGAATCTAGTGAAGTGGTTAGAAACAAAGAAAGATTGGTACATAAAGGGTGTTCTTAGATGGAAGGAACTGACTATGAGGAGACATTTGCTCCAGTAGCTAGAATTGAAGTTGTTAAATTACTTCTTGCATATGTTGCTTATAACAATTTCAAGGTATATCATATGGATGTTAAGTCAGTCGTTTTCAATGGTGATTTGGAAGAGGAAGTTCACATTAAGAAACCGGATGGGTTTTCATTATCAGATGAAGGAGACGTGGTATGCAAATTGAAGAAATTATTGTATGGACTTAAGCAAGCCCCTAGAGCCTGGTATGCTAGATTGGGTAGGTATTTGATGAAGTTGGGATTCTGTAAAGGTGATAGTAATTTATACTTTAAGGTTGATAATTATAACATTTTGATTGTTGAAGTCTTTGTTGATGACATTGTTTTTGGAGGAGATGATGATATGAGTATGAAGTTTGCTGATGATATGCAAAAAGAATTTGAGATGTCTATGATAGGTGAGATGAAATTCTTCTTAGGATTGCAGATTACATGGACTGATAAAGGCATTTTCATTTCTAAATCTAAGTATGTGAAGGAATTGTTCAAGAAGTTTGGGTTAGATGACTCTAAACCTGTTGGAACTCCTATGTTGACTAGTTGCAAGTTATCTAAGCATGATGAATCCTAGAAAGTTAATCAAACCTTGTACAGATCTATGGTTGGTGGATTGTTATTGTAGACGTATAAAAATGACCACTTTCCTAAATGAATATTTAATGTTCATTTTATTCTCATTCCTATATTTAATTAAATTCAGTTTAATTAAATCATCCACATTCATCTATTTGATTAAATAAGTTATTTAATTTATTTAATTAAATTCACCTAGACCTTTCATATCATTTAATTGAATAAATCACTTTATTTAATTAAATCCCCTTTCTACTCTTTTTAATTAAATTTACATTTAATTAAATGGTTCACTTCAAATAAATAAATCTAATTTATTGAAATCCTCCACTTGCATCTATTTTGTTGAAATAAAGCAAATTATTTTAAATGAAATTACCCTCCACCCACTTGCATTCTCCTACATCTCCCACTTGCCTCCCTAAACCCCCTTCTAGATTCTTCTAATCAGTTCTAATTTAGCCTAATCCATCTCCTAAACATTGTCACATCCCTAAACAAAGGGAAGTCACTTCTCAAACCTTTAAAGTCTTTCATAACCATTAATGGTTAACTCAACCTTCTTACATGGTTGGAGACTTTTGGCCTAGCTCAACCTTCATCTAACCCAGGGGTCTCATCAAGCACTCATGGCTTTACCCTTGTTTATCTCCTTAACCCTTGCACAAGAGTTTACCCCTTGGATAAAAGCTTTATCCAATGGATGACTCTAGCCTAACCTTAACCTTACCTCCTAAGGTAACCATCATGTCTTCTCAAGCATTTAATGCTTCTTGCATCTCCTCTCAAGCAGTCTCTTATTGACAATTGTTACCATTTCATTGGTGAGAATTGAGTGCATGGATTGATAACTTTCAATCCTAGCCCTTGATAAGATCATCCAGTCTTGACCATCCATTAACCTTTTTTCCTATAAATAGAGCCCTCATTCTCTCATTCTAACAATCAAGTCTTTAGCATCACACTTATACTCATTTTTATCAAGCATTTCAATCCCTCTTTGAATAGAAATAATCTAATAAGCATTTTAGAAGTATTTCTCTTTATCATAATAATCATATTAAGCTAGCATATCATCTTAGGATAGTTATTTTACTAATATTTTCATCTTATCATCATATACATACTAGTTTAATTCATATTTGTTAATATCATGCATATTTAGGATTGCATTCATGTTAGATTGATCAAAACATCCCGCATTCTCATGATTGTCATCCCTAAGTCACTTTGCTCAGTGATCTGAGAGCAAAGGCATTGGATTAAGGGATCTTGTGAGATAGAGAACAATGGAACATCCCTTGGGAAGTTGAGCTATTCTATACAGCTCCATAACTTTCACCAAGAGTCTCATTGGTGTGTGGACTAGTCATGATTTCATAATTTTTGTTTCATCAAGCCGCTTTTCCCACATACAGTTATACTTGACACATACTACACTAGATATTATGAATGTTGTTTGTATTTGTGCTAGATTTAAATATGATCCTAAAGAAAGTCATGTTACTACTGTGAAGAGGGTTTTCAGATACTTGAAAGGGACAATTGACTATGGTTTATGGTATCCGAAGAATGATAATTTCATATTATGTTCTTATATTGATGTTGATTGGGCAGGTGATGTTGATGACTAGAAGAGCACAAACAGAGCATTCTTTTTGGGAAGGAAGTTGGTTTCATGGTCAAGTAAGAAGCAAGATGCTTTATCTCTATCTACTACAGAAGTTGAATACATTGTTGCTACTAGCAATTGTACTCAGGTAGTTTGGATGAAGCATATGTTGATGGCTATTAGAGTTGTTTATAATGAGACTACTATCATACATTGTGATAATTCAAGTGTTATTAATATTTCCAAGAATTCGGTATTGCATTCTAAAACAAAGCATATATCAATTAAGTATCATTTCTTGAGGGAGAAAGTCAACGATGAAGAAGTCAAATTGGAGTATGTATCTACAAAGGATCAGATTGCAGATATTTTAACAAAGCCTTTTCTTGTAGATACATTTGTATATCTAAGAGACAAGTTAGGGGTCTATGCCCCTCCTGATGAGAACTAGATGCATGGAGATTGATGGGAATGGATATGGGATAGACTAGCCTAGCCTATGCTCTTTGATCCTCTCCTTGGATCACCAGGTGGTCCAACCACACCCTTGGGTCTCTAGGACTTCCCTTTCTTGTGGAATCCCCTAAACTTTCCAAATCCACCCACCAACAACATGTGATTCTTCTCCTAAGGTCTCGCCTGCTCACAAGCTTCAAAAACCCTCACATAGGCTAATAAGGGTTTAGCTCTTCCTACACCTTCTCAGGTCCTAGCAAGGATAGGACAAGTCTTTGACATATTTCTCCATCCATTCATGTTCCCCCAAGAGTTTTTGACCTTCCTACTTGTTATCGATCTCACTATTTTGCTTCTTTCCTACAAAATAGGGCTACAAGGAATGTGCCACAATTAGGCCTCCATTCTTGAGTTTTAGGGCTCCCTCTTGCAAACGATGCCCAAACTTGTTAAACTTCCCAAAGGGACTGCTATTCATTTTGAAAAGGCTCAAATATTTTCTCAGTTTTGGGCCTCCAAGTGTTCGTACACTACCCTAGGTGAATTTAGGGGTTTTTGAGGGTTTTTATGAGGGTTTTTAGGCCTACTAGGGTCATAGTGATGGTTTTATGTCTTCACCACCTTTTCTATATTGGTGGAAACTCCTCCTTCTCACAAATGATTCTCCACATACCCCTCTACAACTCCTCCAAAGGGTTCCTCCTTCCTTGTCCTTCCTTGCTCTCACGGACCTCTGCAACCTTAACCCTTCCTAGTCGGGCAAAGTCTAGTCTCGCCTAGGAGTGGGTCTTTGAAAGGCTTTCCTACATCTTCAAGGGCCCTACTTCCTTTGAGATACTATATAGGGTCTTCACTCCTATTCTCCATGGTTTCATGGTGTTTCCACAATGGGGATAGGAGTTGTCAACCCATTTACACAAAACAGTCCAAAACTGGACAGTAAAGAAGAAATTTGCAAAGTATTTACAAACACACCAAAACTTGGAAAAAAAAACTTAATCTAAGTGCTCAAAATGAATGTGTCAACACTAAACAAGACTCCTAATACAATTTAGGTTCCAGAACAATCCATTAACAATCCTTCATTGCTCCATTTGTGTCGACTTGCAACCAAAACACAGTCACAGTCAAAGTCTTTTTCCTTTGACCGTACAATCTGACATCCAGCCCATCATTTTAGGGTTTGCAACCATATATAATTTCTTTTCCTTGATTTGTGTGCCAAGGTTAGGGTTCTCCACTCCAAGCTAAGGTTATGACCTATTAGGTGGAAAAGTTGCATGACAACTTTGAAAAGTTGTCATGCAATTTTTTGCAACTTTTGAGCAACTTTTGCAATGTTGCTTTTCTTGACTTTTAGGCCTACATTGGGCTATCCTATGGACACAAACATGCTAAAAGGACCCCAAACTCATCAATGGGAACACATACCCTCTACTCCAAAATAAAACTCAACCTAGACTTGTGAACCTAGGACCTAAACAAGACCAATGAGCTCTTGGCTCTTATTACATTTACATGACTTCTTAAAGAAGCAAAATCCCAACAAAATCCAAATGGAGGAAGACCTTAGAAGGGTGCTCCTGCACCATAATCCCCCTCTACACAAAATTAAGGAACTAGGGGAGAGATAAGAGTTGGGTCAATACCAAGTTTCTTGAACCTGCCCTCTTCAACCCAAGTGGCTTCAGACTCAGGTTGACCTGCCCACTTCACGAACTGTTCCATGTAGACCTGGTGTCTAGTAGACTTCTTCACCCTTGACTCCAAGATCTCCTCTGCTATGGGCTACTTCACTTGAGGCAAGGAATTCACATCCAAGTCCTACAGCACCTTGGCTTGATTCTCAGTTTGCCTTGCTATTTCACCTTTATATAATATCATATCAGCAACATTGAAGACTGGTGATATAGCCAAATCTGAAGGAAGATCCACCTTGTAGGCATTGTCACCATATTTGGATAGAATTCTACAAGGTCCAACCCTCTTCATTTGTAGTTTAGTAGGCTTTCTGCTTTGCATTCTAGCTTTACTTAAATGGACCATCACATAGTCACCCACTTTGAACTGAACCTCTCTCCTTTTTTCATCCACTTTAGCTTTCAGTTTTTGAGTAGACTCTAGGATGGCTCTCTTGACCTGTTCTTGGACTTCCTTGATGGTTTGAGTGAAGTCCTCTACTTTCCCACTCTTCATCTCCATGGAACCAAGTTCTCTTAGTTCACACACCCCTCTTGGATGTCTGCCATAGACAACCTCAAAAGGACTCCTTCTAGTGGTCCTATTTACACTATCATTGTAGGCATACTTAGCTTGTGGAATAACTAGATCCCAAGTCTGCCCATACTCCTTGGTTAGACACCTCAACAAGTGCCTAACACCTTATTAATGACTTCAGTTTGACCATCAGTTTGTGGATGGTAAGCTAAGCTAAATGATAAATTAGTCCCTAGTCTTCTCCATAAGGTTTGCCAAAAATGGCCCATGAAATTTCTATCCCTATCTGAAACAATACTTAATGGGAGTCCATGAATCCTTACAATCTCCTTAAATAAGAGATGTGCAATATAACTAGCATCATGAGTAGTTATTCATGGAATAAAATGGCTCATCTTAGAAAATCTATCTACCACCACATAGATGATATCCATACCTGTCTTTGTCTTGGGGAGTCCTACCACAAAGTCCATGCTCACACACTCCCAAGGCCTATTTGGGACTGGTGATGGCTAATAGAGGCCTGCATTGCTTGATCCTTCTTTTTCCCTTTGACACACACCACATTGCTCCACATACCTTCTCACATCCCTTAGCAACCTAGGCCAATAGTAGTACCTCTGTACTAGATCCAAAGTGTCCACTTAGACTTCCATTGTGTTTCTCTTGTATGAGATTTTCTCTCATGGATCCTCTAGGCACACATAGCTGATTGCCTTTGAACAAGAGACCATTTTGAAGAGTGTAATCTGCACACTCACCATGAAAATGATTCTCAAACTCCTTGCAGACCTTGTAGGCTGATGAGAAGTCCTCATCTTCTTCATAGGGATCCTTGAAACCTTCTATCCCTATGCTCTGCAATTGTAATTCTTGGACAGTCAATAACTTCTGGCTTAAAGCATCTGCCACCTTGTTGAGCTGCCCCTTTTTATGCTTGATGGTAAAGGTAAAGGATTGGAGGTACTCCATGCACTTCAAATGTCTATTGCTAAGCTTCTCTTCATGCAACCTCTCTAGGACTAACCTTAAATGTTCTAGGTGCTCCTCTTTGGTTCTACTATAGATGAGTATGTCATCTAAGTACACCACCATAAATCTCCGTGTGAAGTCCTTCAACACCTCATTCATCAACCTCATGAAGGTGCTTGGGGCATTGGTAAGTCCAAATGGCATCACAAGCCATTCATACAACCCTTATGTGGACTTAAAAGCGGTCTTCCACTCATCACCCTCCTTAATCCTAATCTGATGATAACCACTTTTAAGGTCCAACTTAGTAAAATACATGGTACCTCCTAAACAATCCATAAAATCCTCTATTCTAGGAATAGGAAATATGTACCTTATGGTGATCCTATTGATTTCCCTTGAATCAGTGCAAAGTCTCCACTTGCCTCCCTTCTTTGTCACTAGTACTATCAGGACTGTACATGGGCTGATGCTCTTCTTGATCAGTCCTTGATCCAACAACTCTTGCACTTGCCTTGCCACCTCCTTGTTTTGATCAAGTGTGAGCTTATATGTTGCTTTATTGGGCAGGGATGCACCAGGGACAAAGTCTATTTGATGGCTTATAGACCTTCTTGGTGGAAGTGTTGCAGGTGCTCCATCACTCACTATGTCTTTATATTCTTGCAACATTTGCTTTACCTCCTTAGGTACCTCTGTCTACCACTTATCTTCCTCCTCCTTTGGCTTCACAAAGATGGCACATCCCATTGTCTCCTCTTCACGTAGCAGGTGTAAGAACTCTTTACCAGTATTAAGTAAGACACTAGGTGTTCTTGAGGTTCCCTCATCATTCTTTGTCAGAGACTGAATCTTATAGGTTTTGTTGTCCTTCTTGAAGGAAATGGAGTTTTCCTCTCCATCATAGATCACCTTCCTATCAAATTGCTAGGGTCTACCTAGTAGCAGATGACAAGCATCCATGGGTAACACATCACAAAGGATCTTATCCTTGTATCCTCCAATAGAAAACTCTACCCAAGTCTGTTCATTAACAAGCACACTCTATCCTTGATTCAACCATGTCACCTTGTAAGGGCTAGTGTGGGGTATCTTTGTGAGTTTCAACTTCTTGGCTGCCTCATCTGATATGATGTTATCAATTGACCCTGAATCAACTATCACCTTGCAAACCTTACCAAGGATTTTGCATCTCACCCTAAACAATGCTCTTCTATGCTTAGGTTCATCCTTAACCGGCTGTCTTATCAAGACTATATTGAACATCAGATTTTCTCCAATCTCTAATTCAATATGGTCCACCTCAGGTGTTTTGTTTCTTGATGTGTCTTCATGGGCATAAGCAACCCTCTTTCCACTGTTTGATGAGGTAGGCTTGTTAGGGCATCTATAGGTTGAGTGTCCCAATTGACCATAATTGTAGCATTTCATGGTTGCAAAGTAGGAACTACCCCTACCAGTACCTCTGCTCCTATTTCGGCCCCCTTGTGCACCTCTTCCTTGAGAATGGCCTCCTCTAAGAGTGGTTTCATTGTTATGCTCAATCAACTTGGACTCTCCTTGATTCCTTTACTCACTTGCCTTGCTTTGGTAACCACCTCGGTGATTCATTTGATCTCTACCTCTGCCTCTACCCCTGTTGTTGGAGTCTCCCTTCCTTCTATTCCTCTCTTCCACATTAGTAGCAAGTTGATGACACTTTTGGATAGTGGTAGGAGTCCATAGGCTTATCTCCTCTTGGATGTTCCACTTTAGGCTACTTAGATACCTAGCCACCTTGATAGATTCCTCTTCTTGGACTTTGGATCTAAGACAAAGCTTTTGAAACTCCTTTGTGTTGGAGGCCACATCAAGATCTTTTTGCTTCAATCCCTATCTCTTCTTATGAAGTTGGACTTCATAATCCTCTGGCAAGTAGTTCTCCTTGATCTTACTCACCATGGCCTTCCAGTTTGCAATAGGTAGCTTCCCCATGCTAATTCTCTCCTCTTGCAAGTACTTCCACCATGTCAAGGTTGCTCCCCTTAGTCTTGATTTGACAACCTTAACCTTTTGAGCTTCTGTCACACCTTCACACTCAAAGTGGTTCTCCATACCCTCAATCCATTCCATGACGATGTCAATATCCATCCTTCCACTAAAATGTGGCAATCCTTCAAAAGCTTTTGTATTCAAAGCCTTCATGGCCTTTACAAAAGGTTCTTCATTGATTAAGGGGTCTGGTTTAGGAATGATGTCATCTAGATCAATAGCTTTCTTGCCTCTGTCACTAGTGTCTGCACCCCAGAGTTCTTGTTCTCTCTAATCAACCACTTCTTGCAGCTTGTTCCTTATCTCACTCATAGCATCTTCAAGGAGTCTATTTTTCTCCTTTTGTTCTTCTACCTCCCTAGCGAGCTCTGCATTAGTGACCATTATGTTATCCACTACTGATTCACTAGAATATAGAGACATGCATGGTCCACCTAATCTTTAACTTGGCTCTGATACCCATCTGATGGGAATGGATATGGGATAGACTAGCCTAGCCTATTCTCTTTGATCCTCTCCTTGGATCACCAGGTGTTCCAACCACACCCTAGGGTCTCTAGGACTTCCCTTTCTTGTGGAATCCCCTAACCTTGCCCAATCCACCCACCAACAACATGTGATTCTTCTCCTAAGGTTTCACCTGCTCACAAGCTTCAAAAACCCTCACATAGGCTAATAAGGGTTTAACTCTTCCTACACCTTCTCAGGTCCTAGAAAGGATAGGATAGGTCTTTGACATAGTTCTCTATCCATTCATGTTCCCCCAAGAGGTTTTGACCTTCCTACTTGTTACCAATCTCACTATTTTGCTTCTTTCCTACAAAATAGGGCTACAAGGAATGTGTCCCAATTAGGCCTCCATTCTTGACTTTTAGGGCTCCCTCTTGCAAATGATACCCAAAATTGTTAAACTTCCCAAAGGGACTTCTATTAATTTGGAAAAGGCTCAAATATTTTCTTGGTTTTGGGCCTCCAAGTGTCCGTACACTACCCTAGGTGAATTTAGGGGTTTTTGAGGGTTTTTATGAGGGTTTTTAGGCCTGCCAGGGTCATAGTGATGGTTTGATGTCTTCACCACCTTGTCTGGATTGGTGGAAACTTCTCCTTCTCACAAATTATTCTCCACACACCCCTCTACAACTCCTCCAAAGGGTGCCTCCTCCTTGTCCTTCCTTGCTCTCACGAACCTCTGCAACCTTAACCCTTCCTAGCCAGGCATAGTCTTGTCTCGCTTAGGAGTGGGTCTTTGAAAGGATTTCCTACATCTTCAAGGACCCTACTTCCTCTGATATATTTTACAAGGTCTACACTCCTATTCCCCATGGTTTCATGGTGTTTCTACAATGGGGATAGGAGTTGTCAACCCATTTACACAAAACAGTCCAAAACTGGACAGTAAAGAAGAAATTTGCAAAGTATTTACAAACACACCAAAACTTGGAAAACAAACTTAATCTAAGTGCTCAAAATGAATGTTTCAACACTAAACAAGACTCCTAATGCAATTTAGGTTCTATAAAAATCCATTAACAATCCTTCATTGCTCCATTTGTGCCGACTGGCAACCAAAACACAGTCACAGTCAAGGTCTTTTTCCTTTGACCGTACAATCTGACATCCAACCCATCATTTTAGGGTTTTCAACCATATATAATGCCTTTGCCTTAGTTTGTGTACCAATTTTAGGGTTCTCCATGCCAAGCTAAGGTTATGACCTATTAGGTGGAAAAGTTGCATGACAACTTTGAAAAGTTGTCATGCAACTTTTTGCAACTTTTGAGCAACTTTTGCAATGTTGCTTTTCTTGACTTTTAGAACTACATTGGGCTATCCTATGGACACAACCATACTAAAAGGACCCCAAACTCATCAATGGGAACACATACCCTCTACTCCAAAAGAAAACGCAACATAGACTTAAGAACCTAGGACCTAAACTAGGACCTAAACAAGACCAATGAGCTCTTGGCTCTTATTACAATTATATGGCTTCTTAATTAAGAAAAATCCCAACAAAATCCAAATGGAGGAAGACCTTATAAGGGTGCTCCTGCACCAAATATGCATCAATCGGATGGAGTTCATATTCTTATATTCTTATCTGGATTGATGAGTTGGTGTTGCTACTCAGCTGGGGTAGTCAGTGTATGGTTCAGAGGATTGTGTTTGTGGTGAAATTGATCTAAGGCGGAGAGAATAATGATTTGTATGTATCTTTGGCATTGTTGTCAAAGGGGGAGAGAAGCATGTTAAAAACTACCTTATCCTAAAAGCTTTGTGTGCATGATCTCAGGGGGAGATTGTTGGTGTTGATTTATTTCTTTGCATTGATTGTTTTTCGCATTCATATGTTGTCATCAATGCCAAAGGGGGAGATTGTTGGATATCGTTGTTGTCATTAATGTCAACATATTCTTGTGTTTTGGTATTCCAGTATTGCAGAGAGTTGAGTTGATCTAGTTGGTTTTCCTATTTGATATGTTGAATCAACTAGAGATACTTGGTTCAGTGTTGATTATGTATTGATTTCATGATGTTACGTGGTGATTTGATTAGGCTATGGATTCTGGTATGAGGATTGGTTTTCAGTGTTCAGTGTTGTAGTGTTTTGGTATTTGATCCGATGTGCTCTAGAATGATCATATATTTGGATGCAGATTTGGGATGTTCATGTGTATCTTTAATTCATATGGTTCATGATTTGGTGCTCCATGAGTTATCTCTCTAGTCCTAGTTGTTGTTGTTGAGTGTTAGCGTATTGATTGATGGAGATTTGATTAAGTGGTGTTGGTGCAACTATTGTGGATGGTTCTAACGTTCTTGTTGGTGTTTCCTAATCATGTCCTATTTGTTTTGTTGGTTCGCATTGGTCTTTGTTAGATTCTACTAGAACCGATAATCAAGTCAGGATCCGATGTCGGTCCTATATCACATGCAACTGCAAGCAACAAATGATCGAAGATCAAAATAGCTGAATCAAGATAAATCTGATATGAGAGAAAAATAGAGACAAATAAGATAATTTTGAGAAGACTCTCACCGAGCTATCACTGAACTTGTGGAGGTGAGAGTATAGTGTTTATTATATAGAAAAATAATAGCATATACATCCAAGGGGTGCATTAACCCATATTCCCCATAAAAAGTGGGAGGTTTTACCTTCTTGGTAAATGCCAAAACATGTGGCATAACCTCCTTACATGAAGATAGGAAAGGAGTTGAGAAAGTTGGCACATAAGGCCAAAAGAGGGTGAGAAACCCAACTACCCCATAACCCACTTAGGAAATGACAAAATAGTGGTTATGAGAGGTGGCACAACTAGCCAAAAGAGGGTGTGTAACTCAACTACCCATGTGATATGGAGAGTTACACATGTAGCTGAAGCATTTTGCTGCATGTCCTCATATTAACCACTCCTAATAACCTAAGCAAGCTTAATAAAATATGTGTATAAAAAATAAATACCCCCTAACATAAGAAAAATAAAAAACCTACACTAACACCCCCCCCTTAAGCATAGCTTAGGTGGGTGAAAAGATGGGTCCCGATAGCTAAAGCCATGTTAGGTGCCCATGTACATAGATATGTTAGTCCCAACCGGTGCTGAGAGGGGAGGGGTGAATCAGCACTTAATCAAATTTTGACACTTTAACTTTTAACTTAAATTTGCATTCATCTAAAATCCAACAATATACTTAATCACTGAAGTAAAATATGCAAGCATGAAAAGTTAACAGTGACACCAAGAAGTTATCTCGTGGAAACCCAAAAGGGAGGAAACCATGGTGTAAGTAGGAACTCACAAAATTTGTACTCTTTTGAAGTACGCCCTATGAGGAGCCATCCCTATTAGGATATTACAAAGACACCATTAGGTGCCACCCAGTTAAGGTATTTTGATCAAGGTTGGTTAGTGCCTTTACCTTCTTAAAGGTAGCCTGGTTAGAGGACTTAGAACATCAGTTAAGTTGTCACCCAGTTAAGAGATTTTACAATAGGGACCTATTAAATTCCACCGAGTTAAGGGATTTATGTTGCAGTTGTTAGAAAGCAATAGATGGATGATCTGCTGAATTAGCTACAGATAGCTTGATCAGATCTCAATATGCATCACACTAAATACACATTGGTTGTGTCTTCTCTACACAGCACCGGTTTCCTTCTTACACCTTTGACTCTTCACTCAACTGGTCACCTATCCCTCGACACTACACTCTACCAATCCTCTGACCTTTGGCTCTGCACTATGTCACTCCCTTGACCTTAGGCTCTACACTCTACCAGTCCTTTGATCTTTGGCTCTACACTCTGTTAGTTCACTATCTCTCGACTTTGCAATTAGTCAATCTACCTCAAACACACTCTATTGTGCTAACACCTTTTAGCACTTCCTCTCTCTCTACTCTTCACTTTGGATTGCCTTCAATAAAATCTCCTTGTTGCAAATTTCACGATCAAAACTTTTTGAATGAACTTCAATAACACTTTATACATTTTCTATCAACAGCTTCAAGAATTCCCTCAATCAAACCAATCATGGATTTTGGAAGATTTCAAATTCAAAATCTCCCACTCTTTCTCTGCATGCCTTGCAGCAATTTCACCAAGTGTTCAACCAATTCTACCACTGCATCTCCCAAAGATAGAAAATTTTGAGTCGTGTTCAGCCAAATAAGTGCAAACCAGAAAATTGGCATGTAATCATGCTTGACTGCATGATAGCTGAAAGTTGACCTTACCAACATATTATTTGGCATAGACACAAGCTCACCAACTCATCCTTTTCCACCGCAACTGAATAACCAATCACCACTCTGACATTTATGGTGATCACTTTTCCTCCTTCTATCATACCGGTGTACCAGTATGCCACTGCACTTCTATATTACCAGTTCGTCCTTTGATTATCAGTTTGTTGTGCTAGCACCAAGTCTCTTCCCATGTTTACCAATGAGTTGCTGGTTTGTATAAATAGGTTTTCTTACCTGAGTCACCTTTTGTGACTTCACCATCATCAAAGTGACTGATCATCATCATCAAAGTGACCGATCTTCCTGAATGATAGACCAGTTGGCTTAGTCTATATTTCCTTTAGCTGATTGAACCTTTGATCATTCAATACCAAAGTTGTTTACATGTATTGTAAGTCATCACTTTTTCTTACTAAAAAACAACACCACTCTACCTATACCACTTCACCAGTTAGTGTCTTCACTGGTAAGTGTTGGACATCAATGACAAATCTTAGCACATATATTGGTTCTCTGGATTGACCGGTTTTGTCAATTCCAACAATCCAACAATATCCCCCTTTGGCATTGATGGCAAACACTTCAAAATCTAGCTAATTAGTTGCATGTTCCTTCATCTTTGTACCAATCTTGTTCCTTCATCTCTTTACCAGTTCGGTCATTACTTCTGCCCTAAGTAATGGATATCTCCCCCTGTCATTGGTCATACTCTGATACAACAACTTCAGCTCAATCACTACCTGCCAATGCTCAAGCACTCTAATCATATATCCCCCTTTGACAATAATGCCAAAGAGTCCTTTCTAAACACTTACAAGACTTCTCCCCCTAACCAGAGTAGTCCGCACTCATCAATCTAGTTGCTTTAAAAAACTTGAAATCATACCAAATTGATGTAGAACCTTGTTTGCTTACTTTATTGAGTGGAGGGGCATAACCCCCAACTTACCTCTGAGATAGTCAAAGGTGTCATTCTGTAGTGGCTTGGTGAAGATATTAGCCACCTACTCTTTTGTTGGTATGTACTCCAACATCACTTCCTTTTCTTGAACTTTTTCCCTTAGATAGTGATATTTGATGGCTATATGCTTCATTTTGGAGTGCATCACTGGGTTCTTGGATATGTCAATGGAATTGGTGTTGTCACAGTGAATCACTACCAGCCCAACCACTTTTTCTTGTATTCCTTCCAGCAATTACTTGATCCAAACTATCTGTGTGTGGTTGATTGCAGCAGCTACATGCTCAGCTTCAGTTGTGGAATGAGAAATGTAGTTTTGTTTCTTACTTGTCCAAGACACAATCTTGTCTCCAAGAAAGAATGCACCTCCACTGGTGCTCTTCCTGTCATCAATGTTTCCAGCCCAATCTGAATCAGTGAAGACACTTAAACGGAAGTCTCCCTTGTGTGGATACCAGAGACCATACTCATCAGTCCCCTTTAGGTATCTGAATATTCTTTTGACTGCCATCATGTGAGTCTCTTTCGAATTTGCAAAAAATCTAGCAACCAAGCCAACAGCTTGTGCTATGTCTGGTCTACTATAAACTGCATACTGTAACTTACCCATCATGGACCGGTAAAGTGTCTCATTTACTTCTTCAGTCTCATCATGTTTAGATAGCTTGAAACCTGTAACCACTATAGTTCCAACAGGTTTGCAATCTTCCATTCCAAACGTTTTCAAAATTTCCCTTATACACTTAGTCTGACTGATGAAGATGACATTCTTTAATTGAGAGACTTGCAGGCCAATAAAGAACTTTATCTCGCCAATCATGGACATCTAAAATTCTTGTTGCATTTATTTTGCAAAGCTTCTGCTCATCTCAACATCTCCCCCGAAGATGATGTCATCTACAAAGATCTTAGCAATTAGGTGTTTTCCTTCAGCTCCACTCTTCAGAGACAAGTTACTGTTATCACTGGTTCTTTTGAACTATATGCTTAGCAGTTATGAGTGTAATCTCTCATACCAAGCTCTTGGTGCTTGTTTCAGCCCATACAGAGCCTTCTACAACTTGCATACCATATTCCTCCCATCTTCAAATGCAAACCCTGCAGGTTACTCTATGTATACTTCTTCCTCTAACACCCCATTTAAGAATGCCAATTTGACATCCATTTGGTAAACATTAATTTTTTTATAAGAAGCATAGGCCAGCAAAATTTTGACCCCTTCTAGCCTAGCTACCGATGCGAAGGTTTCTCCATAGTCCAAACCTTCTTCTTGACCATAGCCCTTACAGACAAGTCTTGCCTTGTTTCTTATCACCTTACCGGTTTCATCCATCTTATTTCTGAACACCCACTTGGTGCCTATTACATTTTTATTTTCCGGTCTAGGCACTAGATTCCATGTATCATTTTTCTCTATTTTCTCTAGTTCTTCTTCCATGGCTTTGACCCAGTCATATCTTTTAGAGCCTCCTTTATTGTTTTGGGCTCAAAAATTGAGAGCATACACTCATTCTCTCTTTCTCTTCTTCTGGTTAGAACTCCTGCATCCTTGTCACCAATGATGTTTTCTGCCGAGTGATTATTTCTGATATATTTAGCCAATACATGTTTACTCCTCAGAGCTTCTTCTATCGGTTGTGCAGGTTCTACTTCACGGGATTCTTCATTAGCCACTTCAACAAGATCTTCTTCAGTAGGTTCCACTGGTACATTATACTCAAACCCTTTGCAGTCCTCCAGTTCACTCTTACTATCCTGTTCATTTTTCTCATAGTACTCATCTACTCTGACATTTTCACTTTTCACAATATTATCAGTCCATTTGTTTAAACATTGGTATGCCTTGCTCTTTGTTGAGTAACCTAAAAAGGTTCCTTCATCACTCTTGTGATAAAATTTTCCAGTGTACTCATCCCATTTGATATAGCACATGCTTCCAAATACTTTGTAATAACAAATATTAGGTGAGTATCCACTCCATAAGTCATAGGGAGTTTTATCTGTCCCCTTCTTTACCTATATCTGGTTCAAAGTGTATACAACACTACTTATTGCTTCTCTCCAAAAGATATGTGGGATGTCCTTCTATATCATCAGAGTCCTTGCACAATCAATAAGAGTTTTGTTTCTTCTTTCAGTGGCTCCATTTTGTTGAGGTGTTCTAGGTGTAGACATTTGTCTCATGATCCCTTGTTCCTCGTAGTAGTTCATGAACTCTTGAGAGGTGAACTCTCCTCCTCTTTTTGATCTCAAGCACTTTAGATTCTTACCATATCCTCTTTCTACTCAAACCTTAAACACCTTAAACATGGGAAAGGATTCATATTTTTCCTTCAAGAATACAGCCCACATCATTCTTGAGAAGTCATCCACAAATAACATAAAATACTAGTCTCCATAGAATCTCTTGGTTCTCATGGGACCGCACAGGTCTATGTGAACTAAGTCTAGCACATTTTCAAATGAGAAAGTTTTACTGCTGAAAATGGACGCGGTCAACTTTCCTAGTTGACACTCTTTGCACATAGCATTATCAAGTTTTACTATGTCAGGCATACCTCTGACAAATTTTGCCTTACTGACTTTAGCTATGCTATCAAAATTAACATGACACAATCTTTTGTGCCAGAACCAGCTATCTTCAACCTTAGCCACTAGACAATTACCTATGGTGGTGTCTAGATGAAAAAAATTGCCTCTTGACTATTTACCAGTTGCAATTAGACTTCCAGATTTGTCATTTATTTTACATATCCCTTCATTGAATTCTAGCCAGTATCCCTTATTGTTAAGTTGTGCAACACTTAACAAACTATATTTTAATCCTTATACCCAATATACATCATCACAATTTGTCTTATCATTCAAGGCTATAGACCCCTTACCTTTTACTGCACATGGGGCATCATTTTCAAACCTCACTATTCCTCCATTGCAATCCTCCATGCTGAGGAATTTGTTTCTGTCATTGGTCATGTGGTGAGTGAAGCCACTGTCGATCACCCATTCTCCACACTGATTTGTGCTAGATATCAATGCCATATCTCCTTCCTTTGTGATGTCCTCCTTGACTACCACAAATGCAATGCCATCTCCATCATATCCCTTTGATTCTTCATCAGTGACTCCTTATACAAGATAACATTCCTTCTTGCTCTTGTCCATATAACATCTAAAATTATCCTTCCTGTCTCTATCATTGTCAGGGCATCTTGAAGCAGTATGACCTATCTTATTATAGGAGAAGCACTTTAAGGGTAGTTTACCTTTGTATTTTCCTTTACCTCTTAGCAATCTTCTTGCCAATAGAGCTTCAATTTCATCTTTCTCCCATTCCTCAGAGAGCAGATTGTCACTCTCATGGGAATGATCGGTTCTGGTAGTAGACCTACTACTGGTTTCTTTCCTTCTCCTTGTTGGTGCATGCATCATGGATTCTTCGAAAGCAGCATCAATCTTTGGTATGTTGTTGTCATAATTGCTCAATTCAAAAGAAGTCAACTTACCAATCAGTGAGTCAAGAGTTACATTGACTATTCCTAAGGATCTGAGTTCCTGGATAGTAGAGACCCTTATGGCATATTGTGGTAGCAGAGTTCTCAAGATTTTCCTAACCACATCATCCTCCTCGAGCTTTCCTCTTGCACTTTTAATGGAGTTTACTACATCCTTTATCCTCTTTCTATATCGTTCTATGTTTTCACTTTCCTGCATTCTCATCTAATCATATTTTCCTCTCAAGCTATCTACTTTGGCCTTTTGAACATGGGGATCTCCCCCATAGATTGTCTTTAGCTTATTCCATATCTGAAATGTTGATTTCAAATCTTGTACTTCAGCAAATTCATTATCTGAAAGAGTTCTAACAATCAAATCCATAGCAGCAGTATTATCTTGCCTTTCCTTGATCTGGTCCAGAGTAAGAGTCCCTGAAGGTTCATTGTACTCAGTGATCACATGATTCCAATAGTTTTCACCTAGGGATCTTAGATAGAGTTTCATTCTTCCACACCATAAGGTGTAATTCTCCTTAGAGAACTTAGAACCCTCCTTACGCATCATCTTGAATCTCTCCCTAAGCTAGTTAAACTTCTTATTCTAGGGACCCGATGCTCTAATACCAATTGTTATTCCCAATCGATGCTAAGAGGGGAGGGGTGAATCACCACTTAATCAAATTTTCACAATTTAACTTTTAACTTAAATCTTCATTCATCTAAAATCCAACAATAAACTTAATCATTGAAGTAAAATATGAAAGCATAAAAAGTTGATAGTGACACCAAGAAGTTATCTCGTTGAAACCCAAAAGGGAGAAAATCATGGTGTGAGTAGGAACTCACAAAATTTGTACTCTTCTAAAGTACGCCCTATGAGGAGCCATCTCTATTAGGAGATTACAAAGACATTGTTAGGTGCCACCTGATTAAGGGATTTTGATCAAGTTCAGTTAGTGCCTTTACCTTGTTAAAGGTAGCCTAGTTAGAGGACTTATAACATCAGTTAAGATGTCACCCGGTTAAGGGATTTTACAATAGGGACCTGTTAAAGTCCACCCAGTTAAGGGATTTGTGTTGTAATTGTTAGAAAGCAACAAATGGATGATCTGTTGAATTAGCTATTGATAGCATGATCAGATCTCAATATGCGTCACACTCACTACACACAGGATGTGTCTTCTTTGCATAGCACCGGTTTCCTTCTTACACCTTCAGCTCTTCACTCAGTCGATCACCTATCCCTTAGCACTACACTCTACTGATCCTCAGACCTTCGACTCTGCACTCTGTCAGTCCCCTAACCTTAGCCTCTGAACTCTACCAGTCCTCTGATCTTTGGCTCTCCACTCTGTCGGTTCACTATCTCTTGACTCTGCACTTAGTAGAATAGGATTTGGTTTAGGTGTTCTATCCTCCTCTACTACTTCTTTACCCTTCCCTTCATTGACTTTGATTGTCACTTTCTCAATCTTGTCTTCAACTGCATCTAGTTTACTCTTCAATTGTTGTAATCTTACCCTGAGGAGTTTATTCTCTTCCTCTTAATCTTCTACTTTCTTGGCTAACTCTGCATTGGTCACCATCCTGAGTCTATTTTCTTCTACTGACTCAGTCTCTGACATGAAGTGGCTTCTTCCCAAATATTAGCTTGCTCAAATTTGGCCTATGAGCCCTTGTAAGCCTAAAATAGCATAGATTTGCATTTTGATGTAAAATTTCTTGTAAAAGCCTTATTTGGCATTTAGGAATGTCATTTTAATGTTAGGGAGTCATCCTAGGAGGTTTAGGATGAGTAGAAATGCATAAAATGTAAAAATGCACATTTGAGCAAAAGTTATCAGTGTTGCTCGACAACATTTTGCAACTTTTTAAGCAACTTTTGCATTTTTGACCATATCGGTGGTTAGGAAACCAATGAAGAGTTGGTTAGGATCCATATGGCATATAAAATTCTTTGAGAATGATTGTACATGGGTTGTCAAAGACCTTGAGCGAGTTTCAATAGATTGTGAAGACATTTTTCAGATTTTACCTTGTAATTTTCTCATCTTTTGAGCAACAGTCAGTACCAAATGGATTGGCCCTTCTACTGTTATTTCATAAATGTTTGGTGTATGAAATTTTAGTGCTTAGAAGGTGTTTGCAATTTTTTTTAGTGTAGGTTTGAAGTGTGTTTTTGAATTTGCATTGCTCTCAGCCTGAGCAAGGGTTTAATAGCCTAGTTATGGTTCCAGCTTGAAATCCCTTGAGTTTTGTTCAATAACCCTTGGGAATCAAGATATGGAACCCTTGTATAGTGTAAATATGTTTTTTATTGGCCTGGAAGACGTTTGGAAGCAATTTTCTATCATTTCCTAGGCGAGCTCAGTCATAGCCCGGTTAGGAAAATGATTAAAATGTTGCATATGCTTGTAGGGATGATCAGTTGTGAAGGTGCCAAGTGTTTGGCATGAGAAATTAATGTGTGTTATATTCTATGTGAAAATGTGGAGGTGTGACAGAGTAGAGAAAACAACAACCCCATTGGAGAAGACTGCTAAGTCCCAAAACCCTCTATAAATGCCATTTTTGGGTTTCATACCAGTACTGATAGACCTGACTATCTTAGCTAGTGGATCCAAAAGTTCATCCAAAAGGGTACTCAGATCACCAAAGATATTGGAAGGTTCTTTGAGTTATTTTTGAATAATTGCCCAAAAAATGGCAAGGTGGGGCTAATTAGGGCTCTAGGGCTACCAGGCCTAGAAAATAGGAGAAAGAGGGAACGATGAAGAAATGAAGGAAAGCCAATTGAAGAAATAGATGAATGGCATGGAAACACCTTTAGAACACCCATTACCACCCCTGCAAGTACATGTTAGAGGATTGCATAGCTTAGAGGTTGGATTTACCATTGTGAATCTCAACCATTTTTGAAGAAACTATTGAGCACAACTTGATAGGGAACACTCCAAGAGAGTTTGAGTATTTTGGTTGTTAAATGAAAAGTGAGAGTGAAAGGATCCCACATAAATATCACCCAACTACCTGTTGAGTAAGGTGAAACTCTCCTTGAGAGCCCCTCCCTATCAAAGTGGTAGGGTGTGCCCCACCTGATGGTCCTACCCCAGGATCAGGATCTTTGTCTCAGCAAGGTGGTCTCATAACTCCACCACTCTCTGTCTGGCCCTACCTACCCAATTGTTGTGTGGAGACATAGTTGCCTACTCTTTCACTAGGAGGAACCACACTCTCATATAACCCATGCTAGTGTGAAATATCCTTCCCAACGTGAATCAAGGATCTAACTATATCACTTAAGAGACTACCTAAGCCAAACTATTGAATCTGCTCCAATATTCTCTTAGCCCAACCATATCTCTCAATGGAAGTGTCTCATTCGTGTCTATAAGTATCCCTCTCAAGTGTGAGATCCTAAACCTAAGTTGTGAGTTGTGCAACATGTGCTCTTAGCTGACCTATCTCATCTTTATCCTAAGCCTCTAGCATATCCTGCATCGACTCATCCTCTCCATCCCCACCCACCTATCCCTCTCCTGTGTCACCACCTACTGAAGCATGTACCTCTGCAACTCTAGTAATCTTGTGCCTAATCAATGGCTTAGTATCCTTGAGATCTTCCTGGGACTCCTCATAAAATCCCATGTGTGCTACTAGTACACCTAGATCAGGAGCAATCTGACCAAAGTCAATCGGTGCACCTCTACCCTATCTCCTGCCTCCCCAGTCTCCATCTCCTCCACCATCTTGACCGCCACCTCTACTCAAACCAAGTAATAATGGTCCACCTCACCCTCCAACCCTGTCTGCATCCATACATCTAACAGGTGGTGGAAGACCTCTCCCTCTCAGCCCAAATGGTCCTCCTCAAACTCTGGATCATCCTCCTCTCTATCCTCCTCTCCTTCCTCCTCAATCATCATCCCCCTCATCTTCGCCTACTCCTCGAGCTTCTCTCTCTCATCTCCATCTCCTCCTCCTCACTTGAGGGTCATTGGAGTCCTCATCCTCATCTCTTGAGTTGGGTGGATTATCTGTAGGATCTGTGATGCAAGGAAAAGGATGTGCTACCAAGTATCTATCATACTCCTTAGTAGTGCCAACATCCAATATATGTGGTCTCATCTCATAAGGAACAAGTGGTGTGGCTAATAAATCTACATATGCTACATCAAATGTAAGAGAAGGCCCCCAATCTCGCATGTCCTTGTATGATTGAGCATACAAGGCGACACCCTGTGGCATACCCTATGACCTGCCAAACTGCTTGTATATCTGCTAAATAAGCTACCTCTCAACAATAAATGGGGTACGACTAATAAAATACCTTCTCTTTCTAATCACAGGTAATGATCGAGCATCATCAAACCATGGCTCACAATCAACATATGGTCGCCAAACAACTGAATCCATCATGTCTAACACCCATCGCTAGTACTCAAGCTTACCTAGCTTGTGTTGGGTAAGTATGCCATGGTATAGGTACACATATGGCTGACCTGTTATTATGAGGATCTGGTAACTACTGAGAGGGGGGGTGAATCAGTAGTTAAACAAATCTACAATACTTTAAAAACACTTGAAAAACCAGTACCAATAACTACTCAAATAGTCATTTAAATTGATTTATCAAACCATTCACTTAAGTGTTCATCAACATGCAAATAAAGTAATAATATCAAATCCACACATCAATAATGCATCACCACATGAACACAAAACAATTTCACACGGAAACCCAAAGGGGAAAAACCACAATGGGAATTAGCACACACAAAATATTTGCACTCTTTCAGAATGTGCCCGATTAAAGGCCTAGCCCAGTTAGGAGCTTTACAATATGCCTGGTTAAGAGAAGACTCTATTAGGAGTCACCCGATGAAGGTATTTTTCCCCAGCCCTATTAGGAGTAACCTTGCTAGATTATTTTAAAACTCAAGTTAATGAGCCACCCAATCAAGGGATTTACAAATAAGACCTGTTAGGATCTACCCGGTTAACGGATTTCAATACTGTTGTAACTGTTAGGGAATAACAAGGCAAATGATATGATTACAACACTTCCTTGCTTGCTAGTATAGACCCTTTTCAGCTCAACTCTGCTACACACATGCAGACTCTTCAATCTAGTTCGGCACACTCTTCTTCTCAAATCACCAACACAAAATCTGTTCTCAAACTCGACCTAAATACACTTTTCAACTAGGGTGGTTACATAACCCTAACCACATTCAAAATACAATGAATTTACATCAAGCGCGCCAAAACAATCTACCAAAATACATTATAAATCATTACAACAAATTTCAAAACAATTTATACCGTTGAATGATCACTGCACATCGATTTCATAAGCAATCAAACCGTTGTCACATTCTACTAAGCACTTTATTGTTTCCCAAGAAATTTGATCCTTGTACACACTCAAACACCATCTTATCATTACACATAGTTTTTGACATGTCATCACTAAGTTATGAACATGATAAGATCCACCACTAAACCAAAAATCATTACTGGTCAAAAATTTGATACCGGTATTCATTCTTCTTTACAAAGTTCATGACAGTCAATCACAACTCACTCAATACACTGAATATGTTGATAAGGCTGCAATAAAAGACTCATGCAAATGTCATAAACATGTATTCCAAATCACAACATCTAACTCTTCACCAATCGTCTGTACCGGTGTCTTGATCGTCGCATTATTCCTACTTACCGGCTTAACAGTTTTGTTGTCTAACACATTCCTCTACCGGTCAAGATTTACCGGTAGGCCTACATGACTTAGATGAGTCAACAAACATGGTTGACATCAATGACAACACAAATAAAGTCATCAAACAACTTACAACTATATCAACATCATCTAGCCAACAATCTCCATCAACTTTACCAACAATAACTTTACCGATCATCTTCTCATCCCATCATCATCTCCATATGCCAATAATCTCCCTATTATTGTCTTCATTAGTTATGCCAAGAATATGCCAATATGACCATCTCCTCAAACTTGATCATGAACCACTCGAGTGATGGCTATGTGCTCCCAGCACCATACTTGTAAAACAGTGCAATCGGCAAACAAACTCGCAGCTCTATCGTACACAACCTAATGAAGATCATGATACAAATGAGCAAGCACGTGAACTCCCTAAGAAAATCTCATATGATGCTCCATCATGCTCTGAATAACCCTACCCCAACCAACTGCTAATCTGTGAGATCTCCTATCTGGGCAGAGCAACCCACCAACTAATCCAGCCAAAATGCAAGGGAGAGTGTCATAATGCATCAAAATATCCTCCCACCTCTATACCATCAATAGACTCATCACAAAAAATGGTCCTTAATGCTACTCCTCCCATGTCTCGATAATCATACTGGATGAGCTCACCAACAATCAGAATATGGAGAATCCTATAAACATCCTGAAGGGTAACACTAATCTCGTCGATCAACAAATGAAAAGTGTTGTGGTCATTGTGCCACTTCTCTGCCAAAGTTGTCAATAAACCCCTATTATGCCTAATATCAAGCATGTACAAGAGATGTCGTAGACCACAAACATCTATATGTCTGATCTGTGTTGTAGTGAACTCGGGTACTAAATGACGCATGGCTGGGAATTTCTCCTGACACTAGAGGACATATAACATCAAACAACACGAATGCGGGATTATACATAAATGCATGACCAAAATCAATGGAAGCACAACCAAACATAGCAAATGCGTAATAACATGTGTATGCATGACCAAAAAGGGCAAAAGCGGGAAAACTTTAAACAAATGCCCTAAACAACCATATGTGCAACCCAACATAGAAAAAGCATGAAAATTCAATGCAGATGCCTGAACAAAATGCATGCGCTAACAAAACAAGTAAATGTGTTAAAACACCAAACAAATGCACAAAAAAAGGGGTTTGATGGCATGAAATTCAGAAAATTCAAAATTAACCTCAAACATGTGAAAATCACGAAAAAAATTGTATGACAAGGCAAAATAGGGGTACCTACCGGGGGTCCATACACAACTGGTCGCTGATATCTGCCAACTCTCTCAAATCAATGTTGCTCCTAAGGGACCACCATCTTGCCAGCTCAACACTCCAAGTCAACTCTCCTCAAATTTCTCCAAAAGACAAATGGCAAATGAAGTCAAAATGGGCCCAAGGTGAATTATATAATTACCTTTTTGATTTATTGGAAGAGTAATTAATATAAAAAGAGGAGAGTGGTAAGTTTTTTTTTTAAAAATAAGGATTTTTAATCAAATCTTTTCATAATTTTATCATGAGATTAATCGCTCAACCCAAAAAATTCAACATTTCATGATCAATCTTCCGAGGGGGCATGCAATCGGTATTTCATCATCAACAGGGGCAATATCGAGACTTGATTTTATTCTTTAAAATAATGTTGTTTCAACATCATTTCAAAGAGGGGAACAATGTATACACTCAAAATTGGCTATCAATAATTAAATAAATATTTATTATTTATTTAATATTCTGATTACTATGAAAAATAGGCTTTAAGGACTTGAAACCTTTAACATAGGAGCATAAGATAGTTCATCAAAAAGCATCCAGACCAGCTTTGAAACAACTTACAAAAAGACTGGCAAAAAGGCCAATAAACCAAATGGACAACTAAAGAAAGGAACATCAAAGTGAAAAAACCAGAGAAAAGACAAAAAGACAAATAGCAACTATAAAGGCTTAAGAAGATCAACCACCTTATTGACCAGCTGGTCATAGTTTGCCAAAGCAACTTTGAGTTCTTCCATATCCTTGTTTGGCTTCTTCTCCTTCTTTTTGCCTCTAGTCCTTGTTCTAGGTCCTTGCACTTCTCCCATACCTTCAATGTCAGGTTCTAGCTCCAGGGAATACATCTCATTCTCCAGTTTAATGATGAGAATTTTGGTATTGTCGATCGAGGCCTTCAGAATGCTATAGCTTTGTTCAACGATACTTTTGAGGCATTTTTCAATTTTGTTAAATTTTTTGTCAATTTCTGCTATTTTCTGGTCCATAGCATTGTCATTGGTTTTTATCTCTGTCAGGACCTTCTCAATTTGCTCAAACCTAGGGTTGAAGGAATCTCTGATCTCTTTGGCTCTGGCAATAGTTTTACTCAAATCCTCAACATATTCTGTCATTGATTTGCCTTTACCAATACTAATTGCCTCCAGAATTTGGACCCTGTGGATCAGCTTCTTATTATCCTCCACAGCTTTCTTGTAACTATTAATTAACCAATCGATCATGTCCACAAAACCTTTCAAACCCTCAGTGGAAGGATTTGAAGTGGAAGGATTTGAAGGAGGGGTTTTCTCACTAGGATTGTCATGTTCATTTTTGGGGATGTCACCACTAATGATATTATCAACATTTCCACCAACCCTCTGATCAAAACCTTCCCCTATGATCTCCTCCTCCAATTTTTTGTCGACATCAAGATCCTTTCTCTGCACTTTATCCTCCAGCTCCATATCATAATCTTCTTGTCTCTTTTGTTTGTTCCTTATCTAAATGGAAGTTTTAGTTTTCTTTTTTCGAGGAGACTGGGGTTCATCCTTCTCAGAATCCTCAGAGACCTCCGAGGAGGAGGAGGAGCGGATCTGGAAAACCTTTTCTTTGGTTTTTTTCTTACCCTTCAAAGAGGAGGGCTTGGTACTCACTTGATTTCTTTTCTTACCAATTTTAGCTTCAGAGTCTTCCAGACTCTCCTCTAACTCACTCATCAAATCACTTTCAAACTCCTCACCCATAGAAATACCAGAATCTAACCCCTCCTCCTCAAACTCAGAGATAGAAGATTGGGGACGGGCAATTTGGTTAGCTTTTAAATGGTCATAAATTAACACCATAAGACCTTGATGCATGGTTGTATCAACCTTAGGGTTCTCTCTATGGGCTTTAATGGTAGCATTCATTGAACATAGTAGGAAATATGGAATATTAAATTTTTCATCATACCTGAAATGATTAAGCAATACAAAATGATAGCCAAACACTTCTGTGAATCTACCATCCAAGGTAATGTAATGCATAATAGCAAACAAAACCTCCCTCCATGGCTTAACAAATGCCCTAGGTGGGTAGTAGGCTTTACTTAGCTTTACCAAGCGCTTCTTCTCCTTTGTTGTTTCAGGGTATCGCTCAATTTCCTCCTTGCATAGTTTTCTATCTTTGTAGTAATTGTTTCCTTCCCTGCAAAGACCTATGACCTGAGTGATGAGGTCTTCATCAATGGAGATTGTTTGATCTCCCATCTTCAGGGTGCCCTTCCTCTAGTTTTTGCAGAAAAATTTAGTGATTGTGGCGTCCCTCCCATGGAGCCTCTCCATAAACGTCCTAAACCTGCCCTTCTACAAGATGTTCCAAATTACCTCCTTTTGTTTCCACTCCTTACAATTATTGGGTTCATAGCGGCATCTATTTCCTCCCATTTTTTTGCTTTTCAAAATAGAAGGCCGAGAGTTGCAGACAGCTATAGGAAAGAAATTTCTTGAAGCGACCACATATACCCAAAAAGCGTGGGAAAAGGTGGCATTTGTCTTGTAATAAATGGTACTAACGTTATGATAATTACTCATAGCCATTCTATTAATCTGTTTAATCATTATTTTGTCCATTTATGATCTTTGGGGTACTATTACATCGATCCATGAAAATGATCGATCTTACATCATTGAGGAGACCCTCTTCACCCTTCCAGGTAACCATATTGTTGTGATTGACCGCCACGTTGGCTGCCCAATCAGCTAGACCTTTAGCTTCATGATAAATGTAGGAAATAAAGCATTTATCAAAGGTGTTGATGAGATCTCTAGCAGCCTTTATTATGTTGTTGATAGTCCATGAAGGATTAGAAGTTCCTTTTAGGCACTTGATGATGTTATTAGAGTCCCCCTCAATCCATAGATAGGGACAGTTCCATCTTTTAGCCAGGAGAATGCCTTGGAGAGCAGCCATAGCTTCCACCATGTGGTTAGTTTGGCAACCTATAGGAACAACAATCATTTCCTTACAACTGCCATTTTCATCTCTGAGAATTGCACCACATCCCGCTGGGCCAAGATTGTGTTTGGCAGCTCCGTCGAAGTTGATTTTGAGCCAACCATGAGGGGGAGAGTTCCATCTAGCTTCTAGTCTCTTGTTTTGTTTGGGATTAGTACCACTAGCACTCTTTAGATTCTAGGAGTTGAAAATGTGAGTTTCCAAGGGGTTGGCAAAATTGCAAGGATCCCTAATGACACTAATGTTCTCCACAATAGCCCTTTGAATTTTTTGGAAAACAATAGCCTGGGTGAGAGAAGTGTCCCTGAAGATGTGATTGTTCCTTTCTTTCCAGGTCCCCCATAGATTGTAAGGGAGAGATAGCTTCCACAAAGATCTCAAAGTGGGGTTAGACCAATGATAACTCCAAGAATGGAACAATTCTCGGACAGAGTTAGGAAACACCCATTCCATACAAAAATTATTAAGAAATCTTTCCCAAATTGATATAGTGAAGGAACAGTGGATAGCCAAATGGTCCACAGACTTTTCCTCCTCAAGACATAAAGCACACCTATTTGGGAAGGAAAAAACTCTTACCTTAAGATTATCTAAGGTCAAAATTTTGTTTTGAAGGATTGTCCAATAGAAAAAATTGATCTTAGGGATAAGACCCTCTATCCAGGCTTTAGACCAAAAGGGATTCTCTGAGGGGGTGGGGCAAATAACACCATACATTGAAGAGACAATAATGTTGCCTTTAGGTTCATATTTCCAAATAAGAGAATCTTCCTCATTGTTCAACCAAACAGAAGACAGATGGTTCTTAAGATTGATAAGGTCAAGGTGGATACTTTCAATGTTCTACCATTTATCACCTATCCAATACCCCTCAACCAAGGAGCCATAGACTCTATTATAGGGGGTAGAAAAAGGGGCCCAATCAGGGATTTCAATCAAAGGCTTATCAAGTAACCAGGGGTCCTCCCAAAATCTAACTTTCCTACCATTACCAACTCTCCATTTCACCCCTTTAGCAATGTTGTCTTTACACCTAGAGGTGTAATTCCAAATATGGGACCCATTAATACTGAAATCGAAATTGATGAAAGAGAGAAGAGAAGAAGACAAAAGAGGATACTTACTTCTCTAAATTTTAAACCATTCACTGTCAGAGTGGAACAGTCTCCAAACCTGTTTAGACAAAAGAGCTTCATTGAGGGTCCAAATTCTTCTTAGGCCCAAACCACCTTTATTTTTTGATCTACAACCTTGTCCCAAGCCACTAATGCCATTCTTTTCTTTTCCTCAACCCCTGACCAAAGAAATTTTTTTTGAATTTTCTCAATAACATCAGCATACTTAACTGGAATTCTAAAGAGGATAAGGGCATAAATAGAAATGCTTTGAAGGGATGCTTTAAGAAGTTGAAGCTTTCTAGCCTAACTTAAGAGAGCACCTTTCCAACCAGCAAGCTTTCTTTGAAATTTATCCACCAGAGAACTCCAAAAGGAATCAGGTGGAGTAATACCTAGGGGGAGACCAAGATAAGTATCAGGAAGATCATCAGTCTGACATTCCAGAATTCTGGTGATTCTATGTTGTCTTCTTTCAAGAGTGTTGATGAAAAACACTTCACTTTTAACCCAGTTGATAAGATAGCTAGAAGCAGAAGCAAACTTACAAAGGGTGTCCTTCAAGATTCTGGCTTTTGAAATGCTTGAATCCCCCATAACAATAGTGTCATCCACAAACTATTGGTGGGAGCAAGTATGATCAGCAGATGAAGGTTGGAGAGCTTTAAAAATACCTCTAGTCACCATACTTTCCATGGACCTACCAAAACATTCAGCCATAATAATGAAGAGGATAGGGGAAATGGGGTCCCCTTGCCTCAATCCTCTAGAGGCTTGAAAGAAGGAGGAGGGAGATCCATTAACAAGAACAATAAAGGAGGCAGAGGAGATGAGTTGCTTGAAGAGGTCCACACATTTGTTAGAGAAGCCAAAAGCCAAAAGGACCTTCATGAGGAAAGACCAATCAACCCGGTCCTAGGCCTTAGGTAGGTCAAGCTTGAGGATAAAACCTTGTTTCTTAGCCATAACAAGGGAATGGATATTCTCATGGAGAGTTATGATGGAATCAAGAATTTGTCTTCCTGGCACAAAACTATTTTGTTGATGACTAATCAAAGAAGGAAGGACTTTTAGGAGTCTAGATGTTAGGATCTTGGAAATTATCTTATAAAAAGAGTTGCATAAGCTGATTGGCCTGAACTTATCCATGGAGTTAGCACCTTGAATTTCGGGGATTAAAGCAATAAAGGTGCCATTAATCTCTTTCAGAAGTTTTCTAGCCCTAAAAAATTCTTTGACCCCACTGGAGACATTTTTCCTAACAATATCCCAGAATTCTTGGAAGAAGAACATGGGGAAGCCATTAGGTCCAAGGGCTTTGTTACCTTCAAAAGAAAAGACATCATTTCTGATCTCCAAGTTCGAAGGTATAGAAGTTAGGAAGGAATTATTCTGCTCATCAATGAGGCAAGGAATGTTGTGAAGGAAGGAACTTTGAACATCAACATCCAAGCTTTGATCCCTACAAAGAAGATCAATGAAGAATCTTTTGGCATCATTTCTTATCTCCTCCTCCTTAACCAGCTCCCTATTGTCCACCGTCAGTTTTTTGATCCTATTAGCCGCTTTATGTTTGATAGTTGACATATGAAAGAATCTAGTATTCTCATCTCCTTCCTTCAGCCAGATACATCTAGACCTCTACTTCCAAAAAGCTTCTTCTTTAGCAATGATTTCATGGTATTTTTTGAGGATCTCATTTTCTTTAGCAATAGTCACAGTAAAGAATCCATCCTTCTGGATTTGAACCTGTATTTTATTGAGGTCTTCCTGAATTTTTCCTTTGGCCTCAAAAATATTCCCAAATCTGGATTTATTCTAAGTCCTTATATTATCTTTTATGCTTTTGAGTTTCTTCACAACTCTATACATGGTAGTACCCTCAACTTGAATGTTCCACCATTCCTGAATTTTATGGGTGAGATCTGGATGAAGAGTCCACATTTTTTCAAATCTAAAAGGAAAATGCCTTCTTCTATTTATAGGATCAGAAAAAAGAGTTATGGGATAGTGGTCAGACCCAACCCAGATGTGAGCACACAAAGAACAGAAATAATGTTTGTACCAATCATCAAAAATAAGAGCCCTGTCGAGGCAAACTTGAATAAGGTCATTTCCAGCCCTCATGTTAGTCCAAGTGTAATTGCAACCTTGCATCTCCACATCATTAAGAGCTTGAGTGTTTATAAAATCCATGAGGGTCAGTCTTCTATCCAACTAAGAAGGGCTTCCACCAAATTTTTCCTCCTCTCTCACAGGGGTGTTGAAGTCTCACATGACCAGCTAGCTAAGGTTCTTGAAGTTGTCCCTTATTTCCATAAGTTTTTTCCAAAAAATGATTTGGCTTTCAAGGTGTTAGGAGCATAAATATTAGTGAGGACCCAAGAGGTTCCATATTTTAAATGCTCAAATTTAATGCAATAAAAATTGCTTTCTTGAATAAGAACATGACCTTTAACACTATTGAGATTCCAAATAGTTGCAATGCCTCCAGAGGCACCTTCTGAGTTGCCACCACTAATACTCCCAGATTTAAAGAATTTCAAAGCTTCAACCTTATCTCTACTCATCTTTGTTTCTCGAATAAGAAAAATATCAGGTTTACTATCCCTAATCATATTCCTAATAATATCATGCTTGTGGGGATTATTAAGTCCCCTAATGTTCCAAGAGACCATCTTCATAATTACTTACCAATTCCTAACTCCTTTTGAGTCTTCTGAGTCCCATCTACTATGTTCTTGTTGGCCTCCTTGTCTTTGACTTTGTGGTTTGAAGGTCATCCTGGGGATGACGAGACATACCTGACATCAACTTGAGCAATTCTACTAGACTTTCTTAATTGGGCGGCTGAGGGAGTGAATCCTTTTTTGTTCCCGTGTTTTGGAATTTTCCAATATGCTTCTTTCTCAGAAACTGCTTCAAGGCTACTAAGAATTATAGAAATTTCCTCTTCATTACCCCAATTAGGTGATCTAGAATCATTTGAAGAACTATTGACTGTTTTAGAGGCTTGGTCTGAATCCGAAAGGTTCATACCCAATATAGCACATTTCTGGGCTTCTTGCATATCAAACCTAATTGTGAGAGGGGAAGAGTCAGTGTTTTCTTCTTGTGAGCCAGTGATCTCCCCTTCCTCAGATTGTTTAGCTTCCTTAGTATCCTTATCCTTCTGATCCTCTTCATTGGGAGCTTCCTTACTGGCTAAGGTGTCAGCGATTACCATCTCGGTATTTTCTTTAGAAGATTCATTCTAATCTTTTATTTCTTCTATTCGGATCTGCCCTACCAAGGGGTTGTCTACTTTCATTTGTTCCTTCCTTAAATCTTCCTGGGGCCAGAGATTAGAGACAGAGGCTGAGGAGACCACTTCCTTATTCTCCCCCAGGGGTCCAAAATAGTTGGTATCAACAAGGTCAGTTTCCTTATTTCCTGAATTTTTGACTTGCCATACCTTTTTCTCTGAAGCCTTTTTACTTTCTACTGAAGGTTTGGCTTGCTTGTTCTCCCCTTTAGGCTTGAGAGGACAATGTTTGGCCCAATGACCTACTTTCTTGCAGTGAAAGCAAGCAAAGGGGATGGATTCGTATTCAATCTCTTATTTCCACATTCCCAACTTTGACACTATATCTATCTACTCGGGCATATCTACATTATGGGCGATCCCTACACAAAATCTAGCATGAGTGAGCCTCCTTTTGAAGCTGCGACTGGATCTATTGAGAGGATCTCACCAAAAGAGGTTGCTATACCTAAGAAAATACTTTCTGCCCAATAATCAAGAGGCAGACCTGGTAACTTAACCCAAACTAGGACTTGCACCAGAAGAGAATCACTCGTGTTTAGATTCGGATGCCATTTCTGAAGGACCTGAGTTATCTTTCCAACCAACCAAGGACTACCATCGAGGATCCTTATTTTATCTTCTTCATAGGAAAAGGCAAAGGTGAGGAGGCCTTTGGGCAAAGCCAAAATTTCAACATTACCTTTCAAAGCCCATTTCCGTTTGACATAAGCCCTAACAACTTCAATGTTTGGGCATGGTCCCATGAATTTACCCACCAGAGAGTTCGACATAATACTTATGTTATGATCCAAAATCAAATCATGGATAGAAATGGTGAACTTACCACCAGTAGGATCCGATATATTCTTGATAGGAGGCAAGGAGGATTTTCCAGATGGTCTAGTTCCAAAGAGGTGTTGTTCTCAAAATCTAATTCCCTTTAAAATCCTTATAGTGATATGATAAACTCTGTAGGCAGAAGAGATATTAAAGAGAAGGAAACTTTTAGGACAACATATGACAAGGTTTGATTAACCTTCTACACTTCAAACTTATCCAAAGTTCAAGTAGGTATACCTTTGTGAACTGAATTCACACTTTTAAAAGATAAATCCACAACAAACCAGTCCGAAAACCAGTGGATCTTATCACCTTAAAATCAACTGAAACAAAGAAATGAAACTTGTATTCATGTTCAGTATTGACCTACAAGATATGTAATAGACAACCTTGATCTACACTAGTGCCTTATCCAACGTCACAGAGTCATCTAAGTTCAAACAATACTTCCACAATCAAATATCTCCACACATCCTATTAGTTTGGCTTCTGTAAATCCCTATACATGTCTGACATACATAAGAATTTATTCATACTGAACTAAACTGTGTTCATCAAAATTCAAAGTATCCCACAAATAATTTACTAGTAGAAATGATTCCTGCGTATTTAATTCCCCTCCTGAAGAGAAAAGCTAAGAAGCATATCTATTGAAAGTTGCCTTACAACCCATATTCAAAAGAAATAACCCTAGACTACTTAGAATGAAATAGTAAACATCTGCAAACATACTTGAAGACAACACAAAGTTTAAACTCAAAACCAATGGTCTGTGTATTGATATTTCTTCTGAAAGTGTTACAAAAACATTTGAATATTCTCCATCAAAACTCAAAAAAGGCTCAGATAAATTTTACAATTCCTTGCAATCTCTTTTTTTACTAGTCTTGGTATCCATTTATAATAATATGGATGCACACATAGCTTCAGACTTTCCTAGGAGAGTTTGTTACAATCATTACTTCTTAAGAAGAAGTTACAAAACCTTTTCAAATGCCGTTACAAGTCTCTTTCAACATCCGCGGCTTCTTCCACTTGTTGTTCCCATAGCAACATTTTCTAACTACTCCACATCAAGCACTGCATATTTTCTTGTCCATTCTTGATACACCTCATCAATAGGCCATGAGAAGTTAATCACTTTTGCTTTTGTCTTGGCTAATCTTTTCTAAGAATTCCTCATTTTATTGACCTCTAAATTCAGAAAACCATAATGAGATTTGATTTTCTCAATCTCCTCAATTGTTTTGACAAATATGGAGGCATCCTTTGACTTGACAATTCTTTTTATTCTAAGTGACAATTTGGCTTCTAATTCCTTGATCCATATTTGTTTGTCCTTTAATTGGGTTGGGCTAACAAAACCTCCTGGGAGTAATTCAAAAAATTGATCAGTGTACTCTTTCTTGTACAAGTTGATCTTTCTATCTGCATTATCCACTCCTTCTGCCAACTTTACTAAATCCTTTGTCATATCATTGGTAGATTTAATAATGGGGTCAGCCCCTACCTCATCATAGGGTACACAAATAAGTTCTATATCCTGCTCTCTGGGTCTCCATTTATCAAAAATAGGCATTAAAACAGCCTTGTCCCCATTTAACTCATTCAACATTTCCAAAATCTTACTCATTCCACATTTGTGAAGACCCTATAGTGTCAGCAAAACTTAAAATTGTAGCCCTTACTCTCTCTTCATACTTCTTTGCATATAGGGCCTTACTTCCTTTTCACCATTTCGCAAGCTTTATCCCCCAAGCATTTTCCTTTCATGAAGCTACGCCAAGCGTTAGATGGAACTCTAACCACCTAGCCTTTAACTCCTACTGGGACCGTCAACTTTTTCACTAACCGCGCCTCATCTTGACAGCTAATGGTTTTTCACTATTTTGCAGGGGTTAATCCGCTTCCATCTTCGGGCCACAAAACAATGAGGAGCATTGGATCAAACTTGAGATGAACATCTTTTAAGTGAGACCTTTATCCAGACATTGCTTACCCCATTTATTCACCGGTTAACAAATGCCACGTGGCACTTGGCCATTAGCCCTGAAATACTCTTCGGGTTTAGTTTAGAGTCAACCATGTGTCTTACTTCCTGCATAACCACCAGTTACACCTTGGTAGGCCCTTAATCACCTTTTGAAACTACGTGTCAATCGACACATCACCATCAAGCTTTACAAGAAGTAGCAGTTGTCATTCCACGTCATGCTAGAAAGAACCTCTTTTTCTCTTTTGCCATTTCGTGAGCCTTAATCCTCGATTGATTTGCAGCCACAAAGAAACGAGAACCCTTGGATCAAAACAAAGTTGATCATCTTTTACCTTTATGCCTTGTATGTTCTTCGAGCCCACTAGCTCTTTCGCCATTTTTTAGACCTTAAAACACTAGCATCTTACCTCATGAATTCACGCGAACCGTTAGATCGTATCAAAATTGCTTGATGCTTAACAACCTACTTGAAAACTGACAAACGTGGGTCTTCTGACTCAGCTTTACCCACCTGGAACTTGGTCATTTCTGAACTGACGTGTCACCTTCTTATTCGCTGAAAGAAATTAGTAGGATCCACTTCATCCTTGCCACTTGTATCTTTCTCCTGCGAAACTGCCCTAGCCGTCAGATCTCGAGGACTTGTGCATCTGTTATGCCTCTTATGAACCTCTTTTGCCTGGGCCCAAAAAAAAACCTTTCGCTATTTCGCAGAGCATAACATGTGAGCATCTCTCAAGCGCGAAACAACGTTGGCCATCGATTTCTTTTAAACTTGATCGCCTTTTAGCCGTGGAAAAGTCTTCACCGTTGGGTCCCGCCAAACCTTTTCGCCATTTCGTGAAAGGTAATTACTCGCTCATTTTGACTGTGAATCAATGCCAGCCGTTAGATTCAAAGCAAGATGGAGTCTCGTTAAACTAGATCCAATGCACACAGTGAAACATGCTTTTTCCTTTCGCTATTTCGCAGAGCATAACACACCCGCAACTTCACCTAATGAAATAGCGAAAGTTGTAGATTCATCTGAAAGTTGCGCAACACTTATTGGACCCGACAACATTAGAAGGAAAAGGCATAAGGCAAAGATTTTTACAATTATTTAACGATTGCCTAGGCAAATAACAAGGGGGGACATTTCGCACAACCCCAAGACCCATTACTTAAGTGAATAAAGTAACGTAGGAATAGAAACCAGAGGGTTTTGATCAGACATTTGAGTGATTAAAAACTAAAAACCCTTAACCCTTAAAGACCTAAAATAGATTTGAAGCAATTAATAGCGTACCTAACTCAAAATTTCAAAAACTTAGCCAATCATGGGAAAAGAAAACCCATTTCTTAAACAGTGATAACAAGAAGGATGACCACTTTCTAGATTCTTTTCCTTTCTCCAAAACAACTTCACATGGGCTGGACCCCCCCACCATGTTTCCAGAACCCACATTCTTCTCTGGTAGAGTACCATCAGCCTACAAAATATCCAGAGGCTTGTCCTTCTCCCCCATCGAGCCAGCTCCATCGATCTAGCCGCTCCCTCCATTGGAACCAGAGTTCCTGCCTTGCAGGGAATTTGAATTTGAAATTCTTCCATTGTCGCCTTCTCCACCTCCACGCGAGCTCTCCATCTTTTTTCTTCTATTGAATTTCCTCTATTAAATAATTAAATTGACAAGTTTAATTATTTAATTCATTTTAATGTTTATTCTTCTATTAAATAAGTAATTTGAAGAGATTAATTTATATAATTCACTTTGATGCTTATTCTTCTATTAATTAATTTAATTGAAATATTTTATTAATTAATTCATTGCCCCTTTTTTCTAAACTAATTCAATTAAATATTTAATATTTAATATTTAATCATCCCTTATCCAATTCCTCTATAGTCTCATCAATTAAATAATTTCTTAATTATTTAATCTCCAAATCCAACTCATCTCATCTTCATATCACTTCCTCTTTTGCCAACTCATCAACTATGTGGCTAAAGATATTAATATTTTTTAAAATATTAATTGATCACTTATCTTCAACTTCCAATTCATAAATGAAATAATGTGTAGGTACACACATTTCTATAACCAATTCTATATTCTCTCAAACCTTCCTACATCTTTGGAAGGAGTTGAGTCCACTTGTCCACATATCCCTAAATCTTCTCCAACCTTCCTACATTCCCTCAAGTCTTCAACTCTAGTAAAGGTGAGCCTTCTGACACTTGGCTTCTCCTTCCACCTTTTCCTCCATCTTGCATGTGTAGGAGGAACATTTTCCACTTTTATCTCTCACATTCCAACCACTATTTTCATAGCCATCCAATCTACATGATTCAATCTCAACCATTGATCTTTGCCACATGGGATTTTTGCTCATGAAAATCTATTAAAAAGCATTTCCTAATCATTTTTAGAGCTAATAGTCATCTAATAGATAACTTGCATCTGTGATTTTTTAGCTTAATCATTTTCATATAGCTTTTGCATAATCATTTATCTCATCATATCAACATCTAATTATTAGTTTGTTCATCATTGTCATCTTGGAAGCAACCATAGTGCATGTCTGAGAGAAAAACATATGCAACCAAGTTCAAATGGTGATAGGACACAATGAGACAGCGGGATAAAGGTATAAGCTTTCAAGTTTTGTACTCCTTTATTTGTTTCATTGGTTAAATTTGGAGTTCCTATAGCTTTTATCTTTATTATTGTTGAAAACTAACAAGTTGCAAATATATTCTGGAGTGAAAATTCCAAGTTGACACAGTCTGATCTCCCTCATTTATGAATAGTCACCTAATTAATTAAACCTTTGATCGCTTGATTAGGTGATTTTGGAACACTCATACCCCTTCATACTCAGTTTTCAAGTTCCTAAGTTCACTGATAACCCAATCACCCTTTATAAATTACACATCATCAGGGGTTAAGTACACAGATCAATGTAGATAGTCGGCATATTAGGTTACCTTTGGACTCTTGCCTAATACTCTCCTCAATTCATAAGACTATCAATTTCTCAATCTTTACTAAGACTCACACATTCCAAGGCATAATCTTTAAGAAATTTTGGAAAGTACAGCTCATTTATGATGGATTGGATGGAGAAAAGTATGCAAAGGTGGCGGTGCTTTTTTTTTTTTGAAAACAGAGGATATTGCCTCCTACATGACAAAACTAAATGAGTTTGAAACCTAATTCATAAATGAGGGATACTAATACTCCTAAATTCATTATTATTTGCCAAGTTGGTCAAAGTAACATATCAATAACCCCTCAGAGAAGTTAGAGAATTGTCAATTTTGTATTCCCATTTTAACTAAGTATCAAGTATGGATTATTCCTTTTCTTCAAATCAGAATGGTGTAGCCTCATGAAGACCAATTCCATGTAACTCAACCTCACTTAAATTGGCCACAAAGTGAATAGAGCGATATCATTTCTAGATTCTACGTGTTAGCTTGGATGGAAATAACAGTTTTTTAGAATATAGAAGGGCAGTTGACACTTTGAGAGAAGAGGAAAGATGAGTAGAAGATCATAACCAACGTCTGCAAGAGCATGTTATCGTAGTGAGGAACCCATCCTGAGACAATTCATTTTAGAAGAAGTATCTTTTGTCGTGGAAGGAGAATCCAAAATTGTGTTGTCAAGAGGTGTTATTGCTCTTGCATTCTAGCCTCACATGGAATTCATAGAAGACCCAGAGGAGGATATTCTCTCTAGGTTGACAACTATTGCATGGAAATGTAAAACAAATTTTGCCAAATACATGAGGATGACCCTAGTGTAAGTTGAAGAAGAGGAAAAGGCAGAACTACTTGATGCACAACTTTAGTTGGTACTTGTAACTGAGAGGAATCCAATTCCCCTTTAATAATTGATGTCATTAATTCTGAGTTGGCCTAAGTAGCATAGCCTTAGGGGTCTTTGGCATTTTAAATTATAATTTCTGATGAGCCATGTTTGATGTGATGGGTTATGTTTTATGATTTTTTGTAAAAATGGCCTTTTTCAAGAAACTATTATTTCTCTAAAACAATTATGATCTACTAGCTATATATGTTAGAAAATCGGTAGTAATAATGATCTTTTGCCAAACTTTGTGTTGTTAGAAGTAGAGCTTCTTGTTTTTCAATTACTTGGATATGCTTTAATGAAAACTATTCAAATGGTTTGCTAAGATCAGAGACTTTATGTTGTGTTGTATGGATGTAATTCTTCTTATGTTGAATGCATACCTACTTTGGTATTTTTGTTGTTGTGTATCTAAGTGATTGAAATCTATTCATTAGCCTATTGTTGCGAAATATTTAGCTTTGCATGGATGTTGATACTAGTGATTATTTTAATTATGAAGATGTTAGATTTTCTCTTCTAATCCCCATCATCCTTTGAGATGAGAGTGAGAATCGATTGGAAGATTTAGCTTTCTTTGTTATTATTTTAAAATTTTGAAGCATTAGTGATCCTTTAAAACTTTCTACTTAAAATTTACATCTTTCAACTACTTTCTGGTTAAAATCACACTTGGATTTAACTCATTATCTATTAATAGAAGGTAGTTGTGCCTTGTAAAATAAGAAGAGAGTATGTATATAAGGCCATCATACCTATCTCAACTGTCCATTCAAATTGTTACTTGTGTGGGAGTTAGAATATAGAGTTACATAGCAAAATTTGTCAACAAACACTAGTCATGGCTTACATGTTTCTCTCTCGAAAATGGCCTAATACCATATAATAATAAAAAATGCTTTATTACCCATCGATTCACTATGAACAAGGTGAACATGTCTACATAAAGAAAAATGCAATTGCTAATTGCATAACCGCCACTATCTGTTTGTTAACTAAACAATGTAACAGTAACAAATATGCTAAAAAAAAAAGTGGATAAATCACAACACTTCATTTATCAAATTTAGAAAATTCATAAGTGTAATAGATCCTTCTATACTAATTATAGAAGTATAACAAATTCAACATTATGACCCTCGTTACATGTCGCACACCTTTCAAGCTAGTGATAATGTCTATCTACATCTCCAATAGGAACACTTTGAGTATCCTCACCATAAGATCAACCCACTGCAATATGGCCCTTAGTGTGTAGCTAGAGAGAGAATTCATTCTTGTTCTCTATTGGTTAACAGATTTTGTTCTCTTCTAAATGTGACAATATTGACTCCTATCCCCAAACAAGAGAACAAACTATTAACAATAGTTGGAGAAGTTGCAATTACTTTTCAACTTTCCTCTGAATTTGAGAGGTACGGCTCCCTCTTATGATATAAATTTAAGTTTCTCTAGGTATGCTTTTGACCAGAAAGCAAGAAAGGCAAGACTTTTGACCCGAAAACCTTAAAGGAAAAAGGGAAAGGGAAAGAAGTGACATGCAAATAATGAAAGAACTTTCCAAATTAACCACCGACAAAGCCATTGTTACACAATATCTATGCAAAGATAAACACCATATAACAATCATTAATGGAGGAAGAAAGAGTACTTCAACAACTCAAAGTATAGAAACTTGAATAGAAAAGCATCCACATAAGAAGAATGCAAATTTATCCACCATAGCACAAAATCTAATCATATAGATAAACTGTTTACAAATCCCCTTACTTGTGATCAAAGTACCCGAATTAACTTCAAATTTCAAATTTCTTTCAAAAAACAACACAAACTTTTCCCCCTTTTATACTCTACTTTCCTACCCCTTTCATAACTAAAATCCATTTGCCATTTCAGAGTAACGGTGTTACTACTTGATGCCCTCCTAAATGGCACAAGGTTAGTCTATGATCAAATAACACAAAAACACACAAAACATTAGTGTTAGTCAATCAAAAACTAATCTATGAAGGCATACCAAGAGAGACACTAAAAACATGCTAATGTATCTAACTAAAGAAGTAAAGATAATGAGACATCTCCAACTGTCTCTTAGCATGATATTAGCTCCTTTCTCCCTTGTTCCTCTCCTCTCCAAGTTCCAAATAGTGTAGCTCTCAGCAGCTTTTTGCACTATGGATGCTTATGGAGGATTGAGATTGTAGTATAGCTCTAAATGTGAAATGAAAAGCTAATACTAATCTATTGATGCTAAAATGATTGATTTTATCTAAAATAACAAGATATTAGTTATGCTATGCTAAATGCTCTCTAAAAATGTCTATAGCCTAAATGCATACAAGTTTTCAGGATCTGGATTATGAAGGAATGGGCTCTATTTATAGGAAAAATGGAGGAATGGATGGCCAGGATTGAAGGGTTTAATCAAGGGTCAAGCTTGAAAGTTGGGGATCCATGTGCTCAATTGACACCAATGAAATGGTGACAAATGTCAACATAGGGTTGGATTGAAAGAAGAGGTTGGAGGCATTAAAGGCCTAAGAAGACCTCATGGTTATCTAAAGGCTAAGGGTCAAGCCTAAATTAAGATTATCCACTGGATTAAGAGTTAATCCAAGGATAAACCTTTGTGCAAATGATTAAGAGATAATCATGGTCAAAGCATTAAAGGCTTGATGAGACCCTTGGGTTGGGTAGAGGTTGAGTCAAAACAAATGTTTTAACCATGTGGAAGGGTTTGGGTTAACCATTAATGGTTTTTGGAGACTTTGGGGATTAAGTGGTTGAAAGTTGGAAGCCTTCAATGGTTATCAAAGACTTTGAGCCATTTAGTGGTTGAAGGTTGAAAGCCTTTAATGGTTATCAAAGACTTTTAGGCTTTGTGAAGTGACTCCATTTTGCTTAGGAATGTGACAATAATTAGGGGATGGTTTAGGCTAATTAGGAAGGGGTTAGAAGAATCTAGAAGGGGATTTAGGCATGCAAGTGGATTTGGTGGGTGAGGGAAAATAGGATTTTATAAAAATAAAAATTCATTTATTTTAATAAATGTGTGCAAGTTGTATTTGTAGGAAAATGCAAGTGGGGTGGGGATAATGATTTAAATAAATGTTTTATTTAATTTATTTAAAAGAGGAATAGGGGGATATAATTAAATAGATTGATTTTATTTATTTAATTGATTGAAATTTGATTTAATGAATTAATTAAAATAAATTGAATAATTTATTTAATTAATAGAAGAATGTTTAGGGATGAATTAATTAAATATTAATTTAATTAATTGATGGCTAGTGAATTTTTAATCAAATAAATACAAAATATTCATTTAATTAAGCTGGACAAATTTATGTGACTACATTTGCCCCTCTTTGAGACGGTGCAGTTTATTGCATCATTTCAAAGAAAGAAAAACTGGTGTGAAGAAATGCCCCATAAAATGTTAATTTAATGGGTGGTATGCCCCCTCGAGAGATGGGCCGAAAAATTTTGAAAAATTGGGCGATCTCTCGAAAAAGAATAAAAATTAGCAGGGTGATAGAAGAGAAGAAGTTAGGTATACTGGTGAAAAATAGAAGAAATCGGGGGAAATAGGGAGAAATGGGGGGCTCGGGAAGTTCACGGAGACCACGGCGATAAGCAGGGTGAAGTTATGGTGACGGCGAGGGGTATAAATGGGGTGAAAGGGGGGAAAATAGGATCATTTGTGATCGCGACCAGTTGAAAATGAGAGCTCTGACAGTGACATTTGGAGGAGCAAGGAGCAGCTACGATGCCGATTCCGATCACCGAGCACAGATTCGAGCGGGTCCGACGGTTCCAGCGCCCAGACAACTATGGACCAGCGGTACAAAAATTCAAAAACGTAATTTTCATGCATTTTTGACAGGTTTTTAGCTGAGTCCAAGTCAAGTCAAAGCAAGAGCGCTGGAACTCTGGTTTTGGCGCTTTTGCTCCATAAACTAGCGCTATTGTGCCGCAATGGCGCTATTGTGCTCTTGTTTGAGTGCTTTTGTATTTAATGAGCGCTACTCTATGCAAGTTTTAACGCTTTGGACCAAGTAGCGCTATTGTAGGGTGAATTGAGTGCTATTGACGTTAAAAAGTGCTATTGTATAGCTTGTTTAGCGCGTTTGTAAGTGTAGCGCTTTTGTATAGCTGTTTGAGCACTTGTGCCAAGATAGTAGCGCTATTGTGTAAAACTAGCGCTTTTGTAGGTAAAATAACGCTTTTGTCTTAGGATAAAGAGATGCCCCAGTGTTTGGATAAAACAAATCTCCTGATGCCAGTGATTGATGGAAGGCGAGGTGAAGTGGGAGTTGTTTTGAACCATAGCAGCTCGATGAGACTTAGGTCATCTGTTAGGATAAATGCCCGTTGAAGTCTAGGCAGCCATGATTGCTTACCTGTTGAGACTCGAAGATACTTGATCAAAGTATTTGATGATAGTCTAGGTTTAAACTTAAGAAAGTTTGAAAACAAAACAATTGATAGTGATGTGATGAATGTCTATGTGCAGGAGGATCTGCGCATGTTGCAGTTATGCGAGCGTCATCCTACGACACAAGGGTTGCAGGACCGGTTGACGTAGGCGGAAATAGACTGTATTGCAGCTACTGGCCTCTATGAGGTGATGCACATGCCCGTGATTCAGATGATTCATGACCTGATTACAGCATTAGCAGAGCAGTGGCACAGTGAGACATGTACATTTCATTTAGCCCAGGGAGAGATGACTGTGACCTTGGAGGACGTGTGGCGTATCCTTCGGATTCCGATTCGGGGGGAGCTGGTTACATACGATAGATCCTGGGGGACCATGTCATGTCAGAGGATTTTTGACGATGATGTATATATTGAAGATGGCTCGATCGCATGGGAGGATATAGCGGCACTATATGAGCCCCTTCCAGCAGTGTTGTCAGGGATTGTGGGAGGACTGCTATGTCCAGACAGGCGGTCACATGGATTGGCAGTGGGATGGGGATAGGTGATAGAGATGATGATGACCGAGGGGACCCGATTTGCATGGGGGCCGTGCATGCTAGTGCACATGTATCAAGAGCTCCATGAGGTAGTGTATCGAGGGAGGGGTTCTCTAGCAGTGGGCATGACGCTACTACATGTTTGGGCATGGGAGCACCTACCAGTGACTCGACGAGTGAGTCTCAGATTCCGAGCCGTGGACTAGCCATACATGTTTATGTATAGTGGCATGATGAGTCAGCCCCACTTGGGGAAGTTAGAGTGGTGGCGGCGGGCATTGGATGACCATACTTAGAGTGTGAGCCATGGGATGATGACACAGAGGCACTGCCGTATGTATTCATGACTCGATTCTTCATTGGGAGGACCTCCTATCATGTAGAGAGATAGGGGTCGGGATGAGTGATGAGGCAGTTTGGACGGCAACAGGGACTGCCGAGCGGATCAGGGGAGTATGCACGGGTGATTCGGGAGCGGTATGCATGGGGTCTAGTGCTACCGTATGATCAGGCATTGGCAAAGTTTTAGACACTACAGGCGAGGGCATGGGACCTACGACCGAGGTTCGTTGATGCAGGGGTGACAGCGGAGTATACACAGTACCGAGCGGCACACCCAATCCGACGGATATCAGACCCGGCAGAGTCGATCCCAGCTTTTGAGGATGAGAGGGGACGGGGACGAGGACGGAGAGCAGGAGGTCAAGGAGATGGAGGTGGAGGAGGAAGAGGTGGAGGAGGAGGAGGAGGAGGAGGAGGAGGAGGAGGAGGTGGCGGAGGAGGTGGAGGAGGAGGAGGTGGGTTGCGGATGCCGAGGCAGCGGAGAGGGAGAGGTGGACTACCTCTGCAGATATCACAGGGACCTTTGATGCAGGGAGGAGTGTAGCTGAGTGGGAGGGGGATGGAGAGAGAGATCTCGATGGATACAGGTGCAGGGGAGGGTAGTGCAGGGGAGGGACCTACTGGAGGGGGTGATACAGGTGAGGCAGCGATGGATATGGGAGAGGGAGCTACTAGAGATCTGCGGGATCATATGATAGTTCATTTGCAGACCTGGATAGAGAGGTTAGAGGAGGAGATAGCAGCTAGGGATGTGCAGCTTTTTGCACGAGAGTCAAAGATGACGGTGGTGCTGCAGGAGAGAGATACTGTGGTGGAGAGATTGGCAGAGTTGCAGGACAGAGTCCGAGCTGGAGTAGGAGCATAGGGGCCTATAGGGGAGGTTATGAGGCAGTTTGGGCGAGCACAGGCTGAGATAGAGTACTGGCGAGGTTTATATGAGCAGGTGGTGCCACTCAGTCAACGAGCTCTCAGTTATACCCAGATGCGGCAGACGAGATCAGAGCGATCACAAAGGATGCAGAGTAGTGGGGGAGTGATGGGTCCTTTGAGGCGGGAGAGATCAGGAGATGCAGGAGGGAGTGGGGGTTCGATGAGGCCTCCACGGAGAGATGGATCAGGTGGTGCAGGTACCAGTGGTGGAGTAGGGGGAGGTGTTGGGACAGCATCGGGCCAGAGCAGCATTTGAGAGAGCATTTTTGCATACATACATTGTATCATTGTTTATTCATGGACTGTATCTTGGATGGCTCTTGGTAGCCGATTTTGTAGACTTCATTGTACTCTGATATATGAGATGATATATATGAGGAGATCCCATAGTGTGATGATATGCATTTGATTATGTATGGATGTTTATGCATGTTTTTATGATGATTTATGATGTTGGATATGTGTACATGTATGCATTTGATGAGATGTTTCTTTTATGCATGTTTTTATGATGATTTATGATGTTGGATACTGACATATGAATGCAGGTTTATATATGTATGATTTGTTTTTTATTTTTGATGTAATGCTTTATGTATGGAATGCTATGATGATGATGTATGCTCATGATGATTTTATGAACAGGATTTTGATGTTTCCTATTGCAATGTAATGATGAGATGATTTATGTGACGAGGTTAATGCAATGTTTGAATGAATGATTTTATGTATGAGTATGCATCAAGATGTGTTTTTAGATGAATGTAATATGGATAAACAAAATGTGAAGTACAAATGTTTATTTGATAATGCCTAAATGAATGCAATAGGTAAAATGGATATATGAAATGGTATGAACCAATGTTTGGAAACAAATGAATTTGATGAGTTTAAATGCTTAAATATGAGAGTGCGATGATACTATAACTAATATTTTTTAATAACTGCACCTGAATGCAATTTAAAAATGGATAATGAAATGTAATGTGAAATGACTCCTAAAATGTACCTAATAAGATACTAAATGAATGCACTTTTTCACTAATGAAAGGATGCAATAATAAATGATAAAGGATAATGAAATGATGATGAATAATTGACACTATATGAATTCTTTAGTAAAGGACTAAATATAATCGAAAGACAATTTAATCCTATGAATAAATCGACCGATTTATAATTAATGCAATGATGCAAAATGATTAATGAAAACTTAATGTCCAAAATGAACGATATGCAAAGTTAAAAATGACATGAATGTTTAATGTAAGATATAACTAAACGTTTAATGCAAGAGGCGACTAAATATTTAATGCAAGATGCAACTAAATGTGAGGATGATATGATCATGAGGCATGCAAGGTTTGTAAGACTTTTCGTGATGTATTGATGATGTATCAGAGTACTCGATCATGATTGTATCCAAGACTAGCTTTATTAGTCATTTTTGCATGTAAATCCTACATATGAATGAATGAATGGATGTGTGATATGCAATGGAATGCAAGATATAAACAGATGAGGTGAGATGATGATCCATAGTGCTCTATTTTCATCATTGAGCTTTAAAATGTTGGAAGAGAATACAAGCATCTTGACACAATGATTCAAGATGACCTGAGTATTTCTTTCATGGATTTTAATATAGCAAGTTAATACAAACGACTTGATAAAAGGGTCAAGTCGACCAGAGTATTGCTTGCGAAACAGAAAAGGATTATCTCCTTTCGTGCATGACTTGGATCATCCTCCTTGATCTTAGGCTGATCAAATCCTGAGACAAGTGCATACCATACTAAGAAAATAAAACCGTTATCCAATTTGGAGGGGGAGGAACCAAAGGATGAGCATTGTACCTGTAACCAAACAGTATATACATAAAGAATAAAGAATAAGGATCCTTGGTAGTGGTTCATGTTCATATGGTCAAGGTATACACTGTAGTCAGCAAGCCGTAATGATCTATGACTGCATTTTTGCCTATGATCACGTAGCTTGGTGAACTTCCCACATAGACACCATTAGTACATGCCCCAGTACTTCATCGGAACAATGTGCAAACGATACAAAACAATGCTGAAAGATGCTGATACAGATAAACAAACGATTGTACTCACAAATCAACCAAGTATTTGATAGCTTAACATAATTTTTTTGTCAAAGAAAATGTCACTTTTGTCTTTGTTTTGGTAAGGAAGGATGCATCCTTGTTTAAGACAGTTTGGATTGTTGATGTTGATTGTGTTGGTCGAGTGATAAGTGGTCATTTGTGGGAGTATTTTGTCAATGTTTGTTTTGTATCTGATCGGATGAATATGTACAAGGTGTTGTCATGTTTTTGGGTGATTTTCGATGGTTTTTCCGATGTTTTTGGATTTTGTGAAACATTTTTGAATGTTTTTGGATTTTCTTTAGGACATTTTTGAATGTTTTTGATATTTTTGATGATTGCCTGAATGAAGAGCATAATGACACATAAGACAATGTAGAATCCACTTCTATCAATAGGTTAAGGGTATTGCCCCTAGTTTTTTAGACCTGACTATGAAAAGGTGGGATGCTAGATGCATGGAGTACTTTCTTAATGACAAATGAATAACAAGCCATGGCTTTGGACGGATGGATGTATGTATGAAGTAAATGTGATCGCAACAAGTTTGAAAAGATAATGGAGCCATAGCCCTTACGAGTGGTGCCTGTTTGCCAGGTTTTCACCATCACACTTACCCAAGGTGCCACCGGAGTGGTTGTTCACCGTTTGGATGCATGATTTTTCTTTACTTTTTTTGAATGTTTTTGTATTTTCTTTAGGACATTTTCTAAATGTTTTTGGTATTTTCTAATATGCAGGGGAGCCTGATGCTCTGTTCAGCTTAGGTATAAAACCGTTTGAGGTGCATGTTGTTGATTGGATCTACAAGCGGTTCTCCTTCTGATGTAGCCAACTGATATTCCGCGGACCCGAATACAGCAGTGACAACATATGGGCCGAGCCAGTTTGATTCAAACTTGCCTTGATGTTCTCTGTTTGGTTGGTTGTGAGGATTCTCTCGAAGAACAAGATCACCTACCTCAAATGTACGAGGTCTAACTCGGTGATTGTAGCTTCTACTCATGCGCTGCTGATAGGCTTTGAGGTGATTGTATGCAGCTTGTCGCTTCTCATCTAGTAACTCTAAGTTCTGAAGATGGGATACTCTGTAGGCTTCATCATCTATTAGATTATGCAAGGAAACCCGTAGTGATGGTATCTCCACCTCAATAGGTAAGATAGCTTCGGCACCATAGACCAATGAATAAGGAGTTGCGCCTGTAGGGGTCCGAATGCTAGTTCGATATGCCCATAGTGCTGGATTCAATTGAACATGCCAATCACGACCGGCATCATTGACTGTCTTCTTTAAGATCCTCAATATGTTTTTATTGGATGCTTCAGCCTGACCATTGCCTTGTGGGTAGTAGGGAGTGGAAAAGCAGTGTTGGATATGAAATTTCTCACAAAGCTCACGGACATCCTAATTTTTGAAAGGAATACCGTTATCTGTGACAATGGACATGGGCACACCATACCGGCAGATGATGTAGTTGAGTATGAATGAGGCGATCTGCTTGTCGATGACTTGGGTAAGTGGAACAGCTTCAATCCACTTGGTGAAATATTCAGTGGCGGTAATAATGAATTTATGGCCATTGGATGAAGATGGATGAATCTTACTCACAAGAGCAAGGCCCCATTGACAAAAAGGCCATGGTGTTGTGATTGGTTGCAATTCCTGGGCTAGTGCATGTATCAGGTCACCATGAACTTGACATTTCTTGCATTTTCTGACAAAGTAGTAGGAATCCTTTTCCATAGATGGCCAATAATATCCAGCTCGCATGATCTTTTTGGCTAGTGATGGACCACTTGAGTGAGTCCCGTAAATTCCTTCATGTACCTCTTCCAAAGCCTTTGTTATCTCATCTTGTTCCAGACATCAAAGGAGAGTACCATCAAGACTACGTCGGTATAAGGTTTCGGCAATAATGGTATATCGAGCAGTTTGGCGAATGAAGGTTTTACGTTGGTTATTTGATTGGTTAGGAGGAAGGGTGTGATCGTGGAGATAGGTGTAGAACTCACCATACCATGGGGATTCGGAACCGACAAGGTGACATATCATTACAGATTCAGGGATATCATAAGCGGGGATCCAAAGTTGTTCTACCAAGAACTCGTAGCGTGTTGAATTCTGTGGAAGATCTAGTAAAGATGCGATGGTAGCCATAGCGTCAGCAGCTCGATTCTGATCTCTTGGGATCTGCTCAAAAGTGATAGTAATAAATGATGTCTTTAGAGTGTCCACCATTTGCTTGTATGGCATGAGTTTATCATCCTTGGTCTGATACTCATCTATTGCTTGTCGAATGACCAGTTGTGAGTCGCCATATACTTGCAGTTCTTGTAATTTCCATTGTATGGCTAGCCTGAGTCCTGTGATCAAGGCCTCATACTCTGCTATGTTGTTTGTGCATGGAAATGTGAGCCTATAAGACTTCGGGATGCTGTCACCTTGAGGTGTGATAAACAGAATGCCTGCCCCCGAGCCATGCCTAGTGTATGAACCATCAAAATATAGTTTCCATGGTTGTGCTGTTGTGATCATGAATAGCTCTTCATCTGGAAAATTGGAAATGAGGGGATGATCGCCTATGAGTGGTGCATCGGCCAATTGATCTACAATGACTTGCCCTTTGATAGCTTTACAGTCTACATACTCGATGTCAAATTCACTTAGAATCATTACCCATTTGGCCAAGCAGCCTGTCAATGCTGCTTTACTGAGTAAATACTTGAGTGGATCAATCTTTGCGATGAGTTATACCTTGTGCGTCAATAGATAGTGCCGCAATTTAGTGGCTACTAAGATTACTGCTAGGCAAGCTCGCTCAATAGGTGTGTAATTGAGTTCATAGCCAACCAGTGTGCGAGAGATGTAGTATACAGCACACTCTTTGCCTTCTGCATCATGTTGTGCCAATAATACACCTAATGCTGTACTTGTTGCTGAGATATAAAGTAATAGCGGTCTACTTGGATCTGGTGGCATCAGCAATGGTGGATTCATGAGATAGTCTTTAAGTACCTGAAATGCTTGTTGGCATTTGGCATCCCACTGAAAGTGGATGTTCTTGTGTAGCAGATGTGTGAATGGGTGACACTTATCAGCCAATTGTGCAATGAATCTGCGGATGGATTGAAGCTGCCCTTGTAGTGTCCTTAGCTGACTGATATTCTTTGGTGGTGGCATGTCCATTATTGCCTTAACCTTTGCTGGATCAACCTCAATACCTTTGCTTGAGACAATGTACCCTAGAAGCTTCCCGGAGGTCACTCCAAAGACACATTTCTTTGGGTTGAGTCGAACATGGTATTGTTCCAGTCTATCAAAGATTTTATCTAAGATGTGGAGATGCCCATCTCTAGTGAGTGATTTTGCTAGTAAGTCATCCACATAATCTTCCATCATAGTATGCATCATGTCATGGAAGATGGTGGTCATTTCTCTTTGATAGGTCGCTCCTGCATTCTTTAGGCCAAAAGGCATTACATTCCAGCAATATGTGCCCCATGGACATGTGAAGGTTGTCTTATGTTGGTCCTCTGGTGCGATCTTTATTTGATTGTATCCTGAAAAGCCATCCATGAGTGAAAGCATGGCATGTCCTGCTATCAAATCCACTATGATGTCGATATTTGGTAGGGGGAAATCATCCTTAGGATAGGCTTTATTTAGATCTCTGAAGTCGGTACAAATGCGGATGCCCCCTTTTGGTTTGCCGACAGGCACAATGTTGGAGATCCATTCTGCATAATCAATTGGCCTAATGAAACCAACATCCAGAAGTTTCTTGAGTTCTGTTTTGACTAGCACAGCAATCTGAGGATGCATCTTACGAAGCTTCTGCTTGACAGGTTTGGCTCCTTCTGCTACGGTGAGGTGACGCATGACTAAATCAGGACCAAGCCCAGGCATGTCTGCATATGACCATGCAAAGTTGATCTGATGCTTCTGGAAGAACTCTATAAATTTAGGTTGTTCCTCAGGAGTGAGAAGAGATGCCAGATGTATGATATGAGGATTTTCAAGAGTCCCCACATTGTATTCTTTGGTCTCCTCAATGAGGATCATTGATCGTTCCTGTTGTGCATTAGCAGGTAGAATGTCAAACCCTTCATCCTTAGGCACCTCAGAGAGGTTTTCACCGTTGGATACGCTCTTTCTTTTTACTTTTGTCGGATCAAATAGTGCCACAGTGTGGTTTTCACTGGAAGATCCATGTTTTATTGTTATATTTTTGCAGTTGAAAGGTTTGGCATCCACCCCGAAGTATGCTGCGCTATTAAGTTCAATGGCGAATCCAGCTTTGTGATCCTCGCTTGGTAGGTTATCCCTTAATTCCAAAAAGTCAATGATAGCCTCATCGTTTTGGAAGAGGTCAAGACATGGGGGATTTGGTTGGTTCCATTCGATGAGTTCAGGGTGGATAATGGGTATTACTTCATCGATTAGGTTAAGTGCGGGAGATGTATCAGTGAGGGTTAAGACAGTGTGGTGAAGGTCGTTGATGGTACTCTCCCTATCAGAATCAGGCGTAGGATGAGACGTAGGGTCTGTGGAAGATGTTTCTAGCTCAGGTACCCAAGTGGTCTTTATCTGTGCTTCTCCGTAAACAGGGATGTCTTTGCGTGGCGGAGGTGGTGATGTGTCTTCCTCATCTGAAGTGTTAAGCTGTACAAAATCAAATTCCCACTCATGTGAGTTGGTCTCTGAATCACTTTCCAGCATGCGATTGCTATACCATACTGGGATGTCACTGGAATTGAATACTGCAGGCGTGATTGGTTTATGTACCTTTGTAGTGATCGGTGCTGCATTTAAAGGATTTGTCACTGGAAGTATCGGCAGTGTTGATTTAGTGGCTTCCATTGGAACGGCTGGTGCCATAGATGTTGCTGCGAGTTCGGATACAGTTGTTGCTGCGAATGGTTTTATTGATGTGATGGTTGTCGCGGATGGGATTACTAGTTTGATTGGTGGGATGTTTGGCATTGGTGATGGTTGCAGTGGAGTTGTGAGCCTTGATGGGGCAATGGGGATAGTGCTTGATGGTGCTTTGATCATGAAAGGTGTCCTCTTTGCAGTAGGTGGGCAAAATGGTTTGCTGGGTTTTCCTTTGAATCTGAGTTTAGGAAGGATCTCTTTTTCAAAGCCTAGGCCTGTATTACCTTTGGGCTTGAATTCTGGTAGTAGAGGTTCATGTCGTCCTTGTTTGCAATATCCCAAAGCACTCTGACCATCATATCCCATTCTTTGCATGATGAGGAGACCTTTGCCATACTGATCTGTAGGAAGTTTAACTTGTGGTAGATCAGTGGTGATGGGATCTTTATAGATCCAGTCCGCTAAGTCCTCATCTTGGGTTTCTTCTTCTTGACTCTTTCCAAGGATGAAAGGCATCAAAGCACATGCAGGTGTGTTTAGTGGTTGCTGGAGTAACTGCTGTGGTTTACCATGTGTTTGAGGAGAAGTGGGCATTTGTCCCACACAAAAGAGTTGACTTAAGTTATATTCCCCGGGACCTTCCTCTGCGATTTTCATCTTAAGCTTTTCTTGCTTTGGTATAGTGGTGTTCGAACTAGCAAGACAGGTGGGACTTACATATGATGTGGAGGAAATGGCTTCCCTATTATTAGGAACAATAATTTCTTGTTGATGGCTGATATTATGGCAATACGCAAAAGGATTTGCATCGCCCAAGATTGTGATCTCTGTACCGTTATGTGGGAACTTGATACATTGATGGTAGGTAGATGGAACAGCTTGCATGGAATGTATCCAAGGTCTCCCTAATAATAGATTATATGGTAGAGGAAGGTCTAGAACCTGACAAATTATGTGCTTTACCACAGGGCCCACTCGGATTGGTAGTACCACAGCTCCTTTGGATGAACGCTCTGCATCATCATAGGCCTTGATGGTGATCTTCTTGTGAGGATCCACTGATTCTATTGCATATCCCAATGGCACAAGGTTAGTCTATGATCAAATAACACAAAAACACACAAAACATTAGTGTTAGTCAATCAAAAACTAATCTATGAAGGCATACCAAGAGAGACACTAAAAACATGCTAATGTATCTAACTAAAGAAGTAAAGATAATGAGACATCTCCAACTGTCTCTTAGCATGATATTAGCTCCTTTCTCCCTTGCTCCTCTCCTCTCCAAGTTCCAAATAGTGTAGCTCTCAGCAGCTTTTTGCACTATGGATGCTTATGGAGGATTGAGATTGTAGTATAGCTCTAAATGTGAAATGAAAAGCTAATACTAATCTATTGATGCTAAAATGATTGATTTTATCTAAAATAACAAGATATTAGTTATGCTATGCTAAATGCTCTCTAAAAATGTCTATAGCCTAAATGCATACAAGTTTTCAGGATCTGGATTATGAAGGAATGGGCTCTATTTATAGGAAAAATGGAGCAATGGATGGCCAGGATTGAAGGGTTTAATCAAGGGTCAAGCTTGAAAGTTGGGGATCCATGTGCTCAATTGACACCAATGAAATGGTGACAAATGTCAACATAGGGTTGGATTGAAAGGAGAGGTTGGAGGCATTAAAGGCCTGAGAAGACCTCGTGGTTATCTAAAGGCTAAGGGTTAAGCCTAAATTAAGATTATCCACTGGATTAAGAGTTAATCCAAAGATAAACCTTTGTGCAAATGATTAAGAGATAATCATGGTCAAAGCATTAAAGGCTTGATGAGACCCTTGGGTTGGGTAGAGGTTGAGTCAAAACAAATGTTTTAACCATGTGGAAGGGTTTGGGTTAACCATTAATGGTTTTTGGAGACTTTGGGGATTAAGTGGTTGAAAGTTGGAAGCCTTCAATGGTTATCAAAGACTTTGAGCCATTTAGTGGTTGAAGGTTGAAAGCCTTTAATGGTTATCAAAGACTTTTAGGCTTTGTAAAGTGACTCCATTTTGCTTAGGAATGTGACAATAATTAGGGGATGGTTTAGGCTAATTAGGAAGGGGTTAGAAGAATCTAGAAGGGGATTTAGGCATGCAAGTGGATTTGGTGGGTGAGGGAAAATAGGATTTTATAAAAATAAAAATTCATTTATTTTAATAAATGTGTGCAAGTTGTATTTGTAGGAAAATGCAAGTGGGGTGGGGATAATGATTTAAATAAATGTTTTATTTAATTTATTTAAAAGAGGAATAGGGGGATATAATTAAATAAATTGATTTTATTTATTTAATTGATTGAAATTTGATTTAATGAATTAATTAAAATAAATTGAATAATTTATTTAATTAATAGAAGAATGTTTGGGGATGAATTAATTAAATATTAATTTAATTAATTGATGGCTAGTGAATTTTTAATCAAATAAATATAAAATATTCATTTAATTAAGCTGGACAGATTTATGTGACTACACTACTTATTAAGTTGCCATTAGTTTTATATCCAAAGTCACTCTATATACTCTAGTCGGTTACTACTATCGAAATATTCAGTCGGTAAGCACAGAGCAGTCAGTTATAAAAGAAAGTAGTCACAGAGCCTAGTATACACCAAGTTTTCTACCGAGTAACATTATATGACTACCAAGCAGCAATAATGATACACTGAGTTGATATACACCAAGTGAAACATTTTACCAAATTCATTGAACCTAGACACGTGCGGAAACATGTTACAAGATCAAGAAACAAAGAACCGATATCACATTGGAAATTGCACTTCTAGATTGTGTATGATTTTGAGGTCATCTATCCAATGAAATATTTTGTATAGTTATTCATTCAATAAATCATGTTTGTAAGATCGAAGCAATGAATGAGATCACCGACATAAAAGATCTATTTATACAGCATGGATTGGAAACAGAAAGAGATATAGAGGCATGTGTGTATGAGTGTGAAGACAGACATATGTGAAAAGAAAAATCATGGTAAATCACTGAGTGTTATGACTGTTACAGAGACACAGAGGTCACTGAGAAGGATTTTAGAGAATAGTCAAGGAACAGAGTAAACAGAAGGGTTTACCGAGTTATTTGATGGGTTCCCGAGGTATGCTATAAGCAAGGTAATCTCATTTTGAGCACATAGAATCTGCTATAACATTTCAAATGTAAAGTTGCGGATATTTGTAAAGATTTTATAGTAATATTTTGAGTTGTAAAAAAAACCTTTAACAGGGTAAAAGACTCTAACAAAGTCTATAAATTGTAAAGCCTTTAACCAGGTGCAGCATTTAAAATATGTGTTGTAAAATCCTTTAGCAAGGTAGATCTAACGATCTTGATACTCCTAATAGGGTAAGCTATTAGAAATAGTTGAACATGTAGCTCTAACCGAGCAACCTTTATTATTGCAGTAGTGAAGTTGTGGGTGCCATTCCCACCGTAGTTTTTCTCTCTAACCAAGAGTTTCTACGTAACCAAAATATGTGTTATGGAGTGAATCATGTATGATTGTTATTTATTTGTTTCAGCTTTATGTTATGTTACAGTAGTTTTTGGCTTATGCATAACAGTAAAGATATTGAAGAAGAAGAGTTTTGAAGTACTGATTCACCCCTCCCCTCTCAGTACATTAGCTTTCCATATTGGGCCTAACAATTGGTATCAGAGCTTCAATCTTGAAAAAGGGTTTAACAGCCTAAAGAAAAAGATCTTATCAATGGAAGGCTATAAACAATCTCGGAGAATTGTGTATCTGCAAGAAGAGTTGGATCATGTTAATCAAGTGATTGCAGACATGCAAAGACAAATGCAGAAATCATTGAAAGTTAGAAGAAGATTGTCTGATGATTTGCAGGACTCTCAAGAGCTAGTGCAATAGATTGAGACATCATCTGAGAATAGTATATCTGAAGAGATGATTGGAGAACTGAAAGAAAAGAACAAAGCACTGAATGGTCAGCTAAAAGCAATGAAAAGAGGACATGAACATTTCAGCACATGGATGACTGAGAATCTTGATGCATTAAGGACAGCCGAGGACAAAGTAAGAGATCTAGAAAGAGAAAAACAATAGCTTGAAGCATTAGTATCTGAAAAGAATGATGAAATCACAAGGTTGACTAGAATTCAAAGTAATCTGTCAGATCAATTGGGTTATGCACATCATGAAGCAAATCTAAAAGATGATGAGAATCAAGCATTGAAACTTGAAGTATCAAGGTTGACTGATGAACTTGAAATAGAGAAGAAATCCAAAGAAACACTGAAGAAGAGTTATGAAGCATCAAAGATGTTGGATGAGCAACTGAATACAAGAAGACCCAAGAAAGATGTAGGACTCGGTTACAAAGAAAAAGACTCTAATGAGAAAGGAATCCACACTACCGAGAGAGGAGAATCATCAAAGCAAGTTGGAAACAAGAAGAACATCAAAGGAAAGAAGCCTATTTGCAACTACTGTGGAAAACAAGGACATACTGCTAATATGTGCCAAATCAGAAAAGGTAAGCAACCGAATGTCACTAGGTCTAATGGTTATTGTCACAATTGCAATAAGTATGGTCACACATCTAACCATTGTAGGACAAAGTCTGTTAGCAATTATCAGAAGGCAAAATTCAAAGGGTTTTGTAAAAACTGCAATAGATATGGACATAGTATCGAGAAGTGTTGGTTTAAGCAAAAGAACCATATGTGGTTTGCACACCGAGCAAATACTAGAGGTTACCAAACTCACACAGGTCCTAACTGACAGTATTCTGCAATACCATGGGATTACAATACAAGGATATGGTGTCAATGTTGTGGAAGATATGGACATATAAGTGCCAATTGCTTTATAAGGTTTGGAATGAACAACCAAAGATCATGGAGAAATCTTGGTATGGCATGTTTTCATTGTCACAAAGTTGGACACTTGGCTAGAGATTGCAGATATCAACCTAGAGGAGACACTGAAGAAATAAAAGGCAAATTACAGATGATTTGGAAAAAGAAGGAAATTGTGTCAAATGAAGAAAGCACCTTACCTACCGAGTTAGGTGCACCTATTCCAAATTAATCGGTAAAGGTATGAAGGGACTGCATTCTTTCAAAGGTTAAATCTTAACTGTTCCTATTTTATCATGTACTTAATTTAAAAAAATTGCATAACTAAAGATGTATTAGGAAATTTGAAATTTTATCAAGTCTTTTTGAGCACTAGTCAAGTCGGTAAATACAGGAAGCCTGTCTAGTCGGTAAATACAGGAAGTTTGGCTACTCAATAAAAGCACAAAAAGAAAGGTAAATTAGGTTTAAGGGAATTGAGTGCATTTAATGCTTTCTAACCTAACTGCACAAAGCCCAATAAGGTATATTGTGTACTTAAAGCACTTTGCACAGTCATTTTAACACTTACCAAGTTTTCAGAGAGCAGAGCAAAGCAATCAAACCTCCTTCGAAGCAAATTTCAAGGTATTTATGCATCGATCTCAAGCATTTCTAAGAGCTAGCTACCAGGAAATATCAGTTGTGTTTATCTATTTTATATCTGTTTGGCGTTTGAAAGTCTTCAAACCCTAAGAATCTTTTGTTAGGAGATTATCCAAAATTTGCAATGGCACCTAAGATCCAGAAGCCCGTTGTTGTTGAGAACATTGAAAAGCCCTCACTGAAATACTCTTTAACTCCCAAAGTAGCTTCTGAACCGGATGATAAAATTGCATGTTCACTCATTCCAGATAGGGTTTTACTAGTTGAGGATGTCAGATTCTTCACTAAGTGTCATGTTGAGGAACTAGGTCATGTTGAAATCAAGGACACACATGGTGAATTGTGTACCGATGGGAAATTAGATAGCAAGTATGAACACATCAAAATCAAGGGATTGACCAAAGCCCTAACCTATCCCCATGTCTTCAAACCCCAGTGAGTCAAGTTTGTTTTGAGTAGAGTTCATGAGATTTCATGTGGTTAGCGGAGCAACCATTCAAAATCACCAAGGAAATCATTCATTTGATCACCGGTTACCCTATTTTTGATCATGCTCGAGCCTAGAAAATGATATCACAGAAGGAATTGATCACTCTAACCGGAGTTGAATCTAATTGCAAAGGACTAAAACTAAACAATGTGATAGATGCAGAGTTGAAGTTTGCCATTAGAGTAATAGGTTATTGTTTCTTCCAATCAGCAAGGGAAAACAATGCACCATGTGCAGCAGTCGATTTAGCTTATAAAATTGTGAAGAAAGGAATGAAAATTGATCTTTGTGAAGTATTGTTGAAAAACCTATTTGAGAATCTAAACACCATAAAGAAGCCAAAGAAGAACAACTCGGCTAACACACTGAAGTTTGGGTCACTTTTGGTATGCATGTTTTTCTATTTTGAGAAATTCTTTCCATCAGTCGGTAATTTAGTTTGGGAGCTACACCGACCAATCAACCATCAAATCAATGATTTCATCAAGAAGCTAGGTGATAACTTTAATGATATTATGGATGATTATTTCAACAAGTTTCAAGAAAAGATGCATAACAGGTATAGAATTCCACCCCAGTTAGTAGAGAAATACAAGGATGACATATGTTTTGAAGTGGACACCGACTACTGCTATGTTAATGTTGTGGAACCGAGAACTCAATCTTTGCCACCTATGGGTTATGAGATTGATTTTGACATCACACAATAGTAGATAGATGCTCTTCTTACATTACCAAGGCATGCTACCGAGCTGAGGTATGGAATCTATGAAGAAGTTAAAGAGAAAGTGAAGATGAGTATTGTAGTACCCAAGGCTACAAGGAAAGCAACAAAAATGATCAAGGCATTAACGGAGAAATTTGGAGAAGGTTCTTCCTCCACACCTATCAAAGGCACTCCAGTAATCACTGAGGAGGAATTTGAAGCCCAAGAGGCAGCTATAACACTGAGCACCAAATTGCCTAAAGGAAAAGTTTTAAAAAGAAAGAAACGGGATACATCAAAGGTATCACCAACTCCTTCAGTAAAGCGCCCAAACACAAGGTCATCTGCAGCATCACCGAGTAAGAAACCAAAGAATGTTGGCGCACCAAAGGTAACAAAAAATTACAAGAAATCTACTCAAAGACTCATTTTGACTAAAGAGTCCAATGACACCAAATCTGAAGATGCAAGCAAATTTCAGATTGTCAAGAGTAAAAAGGTAGATGTACATAGTGTTGACAATTTTTGTACTAATCTGAAGCAATATGGTGGATTTGGAGCATTCAGATATGTTAAGTATGAATCCAGATCTGATGATGAAAAGAGACAAATAGAAGAAGCTGTCATTTGCACACTTCTAAAATTCTGATTGGTCCCATTGGAAGTATCTAAATCTCTTCCAAATGAATTATATTTGCATATTGATAATAGGTGGAAGTATGCCATGGACTTAGAGAAACAGATGAGAGAAAGAAGTTTGTGTGAGGCCCAATATGGAAAGCTAATGTACTGAGAGGGGAGGGGTGAATCAGTACTCCAAAACTTTTATTGAACAATATATTTACTGTTATGCATAAATCAAATAGTGCAATAACATAATATAAAGCTAAAACAAATAAATAACAATCATACATGATTCACTCCATAACACATATTTTGGTTACGCAGAAACTCTTAGTTAGAGAGAAAAACTGCGGTGGGGATGGCACCCACAACTTCACTATTGCAATAATAAAGAGTGTTCGATTAGAGCTACATGTTTAGCTATTTCTGATAGCTTACCCTGTTAGGAGTAACAAGATCTGTTAGATCTACCTTGCTAAAGGATTTTACAACACTTAATCTAAATGTTGCACCTGGTTAGAGGCTTTACAATTTATAGACTTGATTAGAGTCTTTTACCCTCTTAAAGGTTTCTCTTTCAACTTCAATATTACAATAAAATCTTTACAAATATCTGCAACTTTACATTTGAAATGTTATAGCAGATTCTATGTGCTTGGAATAGATTACCTTGCTTATAGCATACCTCGGTAACCCATATAGTAACTCGATAAACCCTTTTGTTTACTCTGTTCTTCGACTGTTCTCTGAAAACCTTCTCAGTGACCTCTGTGTCTCTGTAACAGTCTTCTTTCATGCATACATACACTTAACTCATGCTATATAAATAGATCTCTTAAAACGGTGATCCAATTCATTGCTTCGATCTTACAAACATGATTTATTGAATGAATGATCATGCAAAATATTTCATTGGTTAGATGACCTCATAATCATACACAATCTTCTAGTGCAATTTCCAATGTGATAATGGTTAGATGTGCCTCGATCTTGTAACATGTTTTCATATGCATGTCTAGGTTCAATGTATTTGGTAACATGTTTCACTCAGTGTATATCAACTCGGTGTGTCATCTTTTCTGCTCGATAGCCATGAAAAGATACTCTGTAGACAGCTCAGTGAATACTGCGTTTTGTGACTGCTTTCTTTTGTAACCGACTAGACTGTGCATACCGACTTCTTTGTTATACCGACTGCATGATTCGGTAGTGTTAATTGACTAGAGTATATAGTATAACTTTGACATAAAACTAATGGCAATCTGATAAGTAGTAACAATCTCCCCTTTTGACATTAGTTGAGATGTTTGACAAAAACTACTTTCAAAGTTATAACTCAAAAATCTATATACTTTGCAAACTGACTATACTGACAGTATATATAATAGTCAATGAAATAATATATTCAAATTTATTCCCCTTGTCAATATACTGTACATAACTCTGATTTTGCATGCTTGGTGATTTTTTCTGGTGCTTTACTTACTATTTTTTATACTGCTCGGTTCATTGCTCTTGGATACTCTACTTACTCTGTTCAGTATACTCCCCCTGTATACAATACTTCAAATATTATATAAAAACTGTATCACTCCCCAAATGTATTATATCACTCCCCATATATAGTATCATATAGTATCACTCCCCCTTTTTGACAAACATCAAAAACTTAATTTCCATCCGAGGGTGGTAACTGATCAAAAATAGATTTGTACTTGTTCCGGGTGTCAGTGAGAGCGATTGAGAGTGCATCCTTTACACTTTCCATTAAAGAATTTTGTGCTTGAATATCAGCCAATAGTGAGATTAAGCCATCAAGAGTGCTTCCCTCTTGAGTAGTAGACAAGTATGTGGCTCGGTTGATCTGTTCTTGGACTGATGAAAGATGTGGAAGGAATAATGTCTGGAGTGTCATTATATCCATCCTGATCTTGTGTTCGTCATTTCTTAAGTCCAATTGTTGAGCCATGAGTTGTTGTAACCTTGTATAGAAATTCTGAATTGAATTTGGCTCTGTGGTCAACTTATTTGAGAGATCGTTGATCTCTTTCTCAATTGTCTCTATTTTATTCTTAATGTCTTTAATGAATGAAGAAAATGTGCAGAGTTTCTAAAATAAATAATGAATGTGCTTGAGTTGAGGAGTCAACTCAGCAATAAATTTGACAAATTTGACTTTGCCAATAGCTAAAGCTTTCTGTACCTCTTCTATCATTTTTGCAGTGAGCTCTTTGTCTTTCAACTTGCTCAAATACTCAGATGCATCAACTCCAGATGTTTCTATTTGATTTAGGAGTTCATCCAGTTGAATGTGGATGGTTGCATCGGTTGACGTTGTAGCTATAGGTAACATATCTGTTAGCAGTGTCTTCACCTTCTGAAGTACTTTATTCTTCTTTTGAATGGCCATCTATTTTTCTTGTTCGGCCTTTGCTTTGCATAGTTCACCAAAATCAATGAGTGCTTGCCCCTTTAATTTTGATATATCCACATTGGGCAACACTATTGGTTTAGATAAATCAACTTTGAAACTATGCTTTTTCACTTTCTTCTCTTTACCTTTGGTCGGTTGTACTAAGACAATAGCTTGTGAGGCTTGCTGACCCTCGGTAGGTTGCTCAGTAGAGGCAACACTTTGGTCGGTTCCTATAGCCATTGTGGTGTCTTTTGGTGTCTCGGTACTGGGTGTCTCAACTGCAACATTTTCAGTGCTTGACGGTGCTTGAGAGGTTTGTTCTTGAGTTGTACCTTCTGCTGCTATAGACTTGTGACCTTTGGTGCCTTGTGCTGTATCCTGAGGAGATTCGGTAGAGACAGGTTGCTTGACTGGTGGATAAGGCTGAACTTGTTCTAAAACAGATTCACTAGATACAAGTTTTGCATATGCAGTGCCTTCAATCATTTCCTGCTCTGGTGCTTCTGTATCCATGACATCTTCATCTTTTTGAATGGTCTCTGTAGGGCCTTGTTCAGTAGCATCAGGCCCTTGCTCATCAGGATCGTGCTCGATGACATCAACAATTTCAACTATAGCTTGTTCACCGACATCCTTGATTTTGAAGATTTCCTGCCACTTTTCTTTTGTCTCCTTTTCTACGTCAATATATAGCCCATTCATCAATTTTAAGGCTCTATGTTTGACAAAAAATTTTGAATTGTAGGTTGTTAAATGTTCCTTTATTTCTGCTACTGACATATCAGGAAATAGATGGACTAGACTTCTTTCTCTAATTATCTTTCTCTGAGTCCATTGCATATTTCCACCTATTATCAATATGCAAGTAAAGTTCTTTTGGAAGTGACTTAACTAGTTCCAATGGAGCTAACCGGAACTTTAGAAGTGTGTAGATGACAGCTTCTTCAATTTATCTCTTCTCATCATTATTTCTAGTCTCATACTTGACATATCTAAATGAACCGAATCCTCCATATTCTTTCAAATTAGTACAAAATTTTTCAACACTATGTATATTTACCTTCTTGCTTTTAACAATCTAGAATTTGTTGGCATCCTCTGATTCTGTATCACTAGACTCTTTTGCCAAAATGAGTCTCTGAGTAGATTTCTTGTAGGTCTTGGTTACATTGGGAACAGTAACACTCTTTTGTTTCTTACTCGGTGATGCTCCAGATGCTCTTGTGTTAGGTCTCTTTGTTGGAGGTGGAGTCGGTAGGGCCTTTGAAGTGTCCAATTTCTTTCTCTTCAACACTTTACCCTTAGGTAGTTCGGTGCTCAATGTTATTGCTACCTCTTGAGCTTCAGATTCCTCTTTGGTGATGGCAAGAGTGCCTTTGAAAGGTGTGGAGTAAGAGTCTTCTCTGAATTTCTCAGATCATGCCTTAATCATCTTTGTAGCCTTTCTTGTAGCTTTGGGTACTACAATGCTCATTTTTACCTTTTCCTTTACTTCTTCATAAGTACCATACCTCAACTCGGTAGCATGCCTTGGTAATGTAAGATATGCATCAATTTGCTGTTGTGTGATGTCATAGTTAATCTCGTAACCCATTGGTGGAAAGATTGAGTCCTTGGTTCCACAGCATTCACATAACAGTAATCGATGTCTACCTCGAAGCATATATCATTCTTATATTTCTCTACTAGCTGGGGTGGAATCCGGTACCTGTTGTGCATCTTCTCTTGAAATTTGTTGAAGTAGTCATCCATGATATCATTGAAATTATCTCCCAACTTCTTGATGAAGTCATTAATCTGATGGGTGATTGGTTGGTGTAGCTCCCAAACTACTTTACCGACTGATGGAAAGAATTTTTCAAATTAGAAAAACATGCATACAAGAAGTGAACCAAACTTTAGTGTATTTGTTGAGTTGTTCTTCTTCAGCTTCCTTATTGTGTTCAGATTCTCAAACAAGTTCTTCAATAACACTTCACATAAGTCAACTTTCATTCCCTTTTTCACAATTTTATAAGCTAAGTCAACTGCTACACAGGGTACACTGTTTTCCCTTGCTGATTGGAAGAAATAGTAACCAATTACTCTAATAGCAAACTTAAGTTCTGCATCAATGACATTGTTTAGTTTTAGTCCTCTGTAATCAGATTCTACTCCAGTTAAACTAATTAACTCTTTCTGTGATATCATCTTTTGTGCTCGAGCATGATCATAGATAGGATAACCAGTGATCACATGAATGATTTCCTTGGTGATTTTAAATGGTTGCTCTTCTAGCCACATGAAATAATCATGAACTCTACTCAAAACAAACTTGACCCACTGGGGTTTGAACACATGGGGATAGGTTAGGGCTTCAGTTAATCCCTTGATTTTGATATGCTCATACTTGCTATCTATTTTACCATCTGTACATAGCTCATCATATGTATCTTTAATTTTGACATGACCGAGTTCTTCAACACGGCATTTGGTGAAGAATCTCACATCTTCGACTAACAAGACTCGATTTGGGATGAGTGAAAAGGCAGTTTTGTCATCCAGTTCAGATGTGACTTTAGGAGTCAAAGAGTATTTCAGTGAGGGCTTCTCTACATTCTTGATAACTATGGGATCTTGGATCTTAGGTGCCATTGAAGATTTCAGGTAAAAACTAGCAAACTATCCTTAGGGTTTGATGGTTTACAAATGGCAGATGCTTCACACTCAGTAGATAATAGCAATTTGATAAGATCGGTAAACTAGTTTAACAGTGTCGTGAGATTTGATGTAAATACCTTGGATTTGCTTCAAGTGAGGTTTTGATCACCTTGATTCGCTCTACTCTGCTCTCTTGAAAATTTGGTAAGTGTAAATGACCAGGAAAATGCTTTTAAGTACACAAAATACCTTATCGGGCTCCGTGCAGGTTAGGTCAAAAACATTAAATGTACTCGGTTCCTCTTTAACTGAATTACTCTTTTTTTTCATTTTAACGGAGTAACCAAATTTCCTTCATTTATCGACTTGACAGGCTTCCTATATTCACCGACTAGACAGGTTTCCTGTAAAGTGCTCCAAAAGACTTTGATAGAATTTCAAACTTAATAATACATCTTAACTATGCAGATTTTGAATTTAGTACATAATAGATTAGGAACTGTTATGATTTTAACCTTTAGAGAATGCAGTCCCTTCATACCTTTACTGATTAATTTGGAATAGGTGCACCTAACTCGGTAGGTAAGGTTCTTTCTTCATTTGACACAACTTCCTTCTTTATCCAAATCATCTTCAATTTTTCTTTTATTTCCTCGGTGTCTTTTCTAGGTTGATCTCTGCAATCTCTAGCCAAGTGCCCAACTTTGTGACAATGAAAACATGCCATACCAGGATTTCTCCATGATCTTCAGTTGTTCATTCCAAACCTTATAAAACAGTTGGCACTTATATGTCCATATCTTCCACAACATTCACACCATATCCTTGTATTGTAATCCCATGGTACTGCTGCATATTGTCGATAAGGATTTGTGTGAGTTCGGTAACCTCTAGTGTTTGCTCGGTGTGCATACCACATATAGTTTTTTTGCTTAATCCAGCACTTCTCGGTACTATGCCCATATCTATTGCAGTTTTTATAAAACCCTTTGAATTTTGCCTTCTGATAATTGTTAACAGACTTTGTCCTACATTTATTAGATGTGTGACCATATTTATTGCAATTGTAACAATAACCATTGGACTTAGTGACATTCGGTTGCTTACCTTTTCTGATCTGACATATGTTGGCAGTGTGACCTTGATTTCCACAATAGTTGCAAATAGGCTTCTTTCTTTTGATGTTATTCCTATTTCCAGCTTGCTTTGATGATTCTCCTCTCTCGGTAGTATGAATTCCTTTCTCGGTAGATTCTTTTCCTTTGTAACTGAGTCCTGCATCTTTGTTGGGTCTTCTTGTATTCAGTTGCTCATCCAACATCTTTGATGCTTCATAACTCTTCTTCAGTGTTTCTTTGGATTTCTTCTATGTTTCAAGTTCATCAGTCAACCTTGATACTTCAAGTCTCAATACTTGATTCTCATCATTCTTCATGATTGCTTCATGACGTGCATAACCTAGTTGATCTGATAGGTTTTTTTGAATTCCAGTTAACCTTGTGATTTCCTCATTCTTATCTGATACTAAAACTTCAAGTTGTTGTTTCTCTCTTTGTAGATCTCTTTCTTTATCCTCAGTTGTCCTCAATGCATCTAGATTTCCAGTCATCTGTGTGCTGAAATGTTCATGTTCTCTTTTCATTGCTTTTAGTTGATCAGCCAATGCTTTGTTCTTTTCTTTCAATACTCCAATCATTTCTTCAGTCTCTTCAGATATACTATTCTCAAATAATGTCTCAATTTATTCCACTAACTCTTAAGAATCCTGCAAATCATCAGATAATCTTCTTCTTACTTTCAGACATTTTTGCATTTGCCTTTGCATGTCTGCAATCACTTGATTAGCATGATCCAGCTCTTCTTGCAGATACACAATCCTCTGAGATTGTTTGTAGCCTTCCATTGATAAGATATTTCTCTTTAGGTAGTTAAACCCTTTTCCAAGATTACTGTTCTGATACCAATTGTTAGGCCCAATATGGAAAGCTAATATACTGAGAGGGGAGGGGTGAATCAGTACTCCAAAACTTTTCTTGAACAATATATTTACTGTTATGCATAAATCAAATAGTGCAATAACATAATATAAAGCTAAAACAAATAGATAACAATCATACATGATTCACTCCATAACACATATTTTGGTTACGCAAAAACTTTTGGTTAGAGAGAAAAACTGCAGTGAGGATGGCACCCACAACTTCACTATTGCAATAATAAAGAGTGCTTAGTTAGAGCTACATGTTTAGCTATTTCTGATAGCTTACCCTGTTAGGAGTAATAAGATCTGTTAGATCTACCTTGCTAAAGGATTTTACAACACTTAATCTAAATGTTGCACCTAGTTAGAGGCTTTACAATTTATAGACTTGATTAGAGTCTTTTACCCTCTTAAAGGTTTCTCTTTCAACTTCAATATTACAATAAAATAATTACAAATATCTACAACTTTACATCTGAAATGTTATAGCAAATTCTATGTGCTCAGAATAGATTACCTTGCTTATAGCATACCTCGATAACCCATATAGTAACTCAGTAAACCCTTCTATTTACTCCGTTCTTTGACTATTCTCTGAAAACCTTCTCGATGACCTCTGTGTCTCTGTAACAGTCTTCTTTCATGCATACATACACTTAACTCATGCTATATAAATAGATCTCTTAAAATGATGATCCAATTCATTGCTTCGATCTTACAAACATGATTTATTGAATGAATGATCATGCAAAATATTTCATTGGTTAGATGACCTCATAATCATACACAATCTTCTAGTGCAATTTCCAATGTGATAACGGTTAGATGTGCCTCGATCTTGTAACATATTTTCATATGCATGTCTAGGTTCAATGTATCTAGTAACACATTTCACTTGGTGTATATCAACTCAGTGTGTCATCTTTGCTACTCGGTAGCTATGAAAAGATACTCGGTAGACAGCTCGGTGAATACTACATTTTGTGACTACTTTCTTTTGTAACCGACTAGACTATGCATACCGACTTCTCTGTTATACCGACTACATGATTCGGTAGTGTTAACTGACTAGAGTATATAGTATAACTTTGACATAAAACTAATGGCAATCTGATAAGTAGTGACATAAAACTATCAGTAGATGAGATCACTGAACACCTGAAAAACTGTCACACACACTTCCTAGTCAAGCAAAGAGCCTTGAAATTGATGAATGGCCTTTACTTGGATGTAGAGAATGAGACCAAAGAAAAATGGTAGGAAATATTTCGAATCAAGAATGCTGGTGAGCAAGCTGAAGTTGAAATAGTTGATGTCACCGAGCAAGATCCTGATATCATCGAGCAAGACCTTGCTGACACTATACAAGTTGATGAGGATATCATGGACATCGAGGCACAAGAACAGGAAATGATAGAAGGGAATGCATATGCCAAACTGGTATCCAGTGAGTCAGTTTTGGAGCAAGTTCAGCCCTATCCTCCGGTCACTCAGCCTGTTTCAACCGAGGCCCCTCAAGATACTGAACAAGGAACAGAGGGTCACAAGTCTACAAAAGGAGAAACTACTTCTAAGGCCACCGAAGGACAGACTTCTCAAGCTCCTTCTAGCACTAAAAATGTTACATCTAAGACCCCAAGCACAGAAGCACCAAAGGACACAACAAAGGCTACATCAGAGGTTCAAGAAATTGATAAAAGTGTTGCCTCTACCGAGCAACCTATCGAAGGTCAACAAGCCTCAAAAGCCATTGTATTAGTTCAATCGATGAAAGGTAAAGACAAGAAGATGAAAAAGCATAGTTTCAAATTAGATTTGTCAAAACCAATAGCGTTGCCGAATGTAGACATATCCAAATTAAAAGGGAAAACACTCATTGAATTTGGTGAACTATGCAAAGCCAAAGCAGAACAGGAAAAACCAATGGCTATTCAAAAGAAAAACAAAGTACTTCAGAAGGTGAAAGCACTATTAACAGATATACTACCTGAAGCTATAGTGACACAAGATGTAGCCATCCATGTTCAATTGGATGAACTCCTAACTAAAATTGAGACATCTGGAGTAGACGCATCCAAATATTTAAGCAAATTGAAGGACAAAGAGCTCACTGCTAAAATGATTGAAGAGGTACAGAAGGCTATTGCTATTGGCAAAGTAAAACTTGTCAAATTTATTGCTGAGTTGTCCCCTCAACTCAAGCACATTCTTTATTTATTTCAGAAACTGTACATTTTCTTTATTCATTAAGGATATCAAAAATAAAATTGAAGTGATTGAGAAAGAGATCACCGCTCTCTCAAATAAGTTGACCACTGAGCCAAATTCTATTCAGCTTTTTTATACAAAGTTACAAAAGCTCATGGCTCAACAATTGGAACTCAGGAATGAAGAGCACAAGATAAGGATGGACATAATGACTCTTTAGACATTATTCATTCCTCATCTTTCATCTGTCCAAGAACAGATCAACAAGGCTACCTCCCTATCCACTCAGCAAGAGGGAAGCACCTTAGATGGACTAATTTCACTGTTAGTTGACATTACAGCTCAAAATTCACTCATGGACAGTGTCAAGGATGCCCTCTTTGTCACTCTTACCGATGCAAGGACAAAGTACAAATCCATTTTTGACCAGTTGCCTCCACCGAATGGTAACTAAGTTTTGATGTTTGTCAAAAAGGGGGAGTGAGTATAGCATCAAAGGGGGAGTTTAGTATACAGGGGGAGTATACCGAGCAGGACTGAGTATCCAGATGCACAGCACTGACCAGTGATCATCGAGCAATGAACCAAGCAGTAAATATAGGATATTAATCACTGAGCATGCAAAATCAAAGTTATGTACAGTATATTGATAAGGGGAGTATATCTAAATATACCATTTTGTTGACTAAAGTATATACTATCTGTTTAGTCAAATTTTGTAAGTATATAGATTTTTGAGTTATGACTTTGAAAGAAGTTTTGTCAAACATCTCAACTAATGTCAAAAGGGGAGATTGTTACTACTTATTAAGTTGCCATTAGTTTTATATCCAAAGTCATTCTATATACTCTAGTCGGTTACTACTACCAAAATATTTAGACGGTAAGCACAGAGTAGTCAGTTATAAAAGAAAGTAGTCACAGAGCATAGTATACACTGAGCTATCTACCAAGTAACATTCTATGACTACCGAGCAGCAATAATGATACACCGAGTGAAACATTTTACCAGATTCATTGAACCTAGACTCATCTGTGGAAATGTGTTACAAGATCAAGGAACAAAGAACCATTATCACATTGGAAATTGCACTTCTAGATTGTGTATGATTTTGAGGTCATCTATCCAATGAAATATTTTGTATAGTTATTCATTCGATAAATCATGTTTGTAAGATTGAAGCAATGAACCAGATCACCGACATAAGAGATCTATTTATACAGCATGGATTGGAATCAGAAAGAGATATAGAGGCATGTGTGTATGAGTGTGAAGACAGACATATGTGAAAAGCAAAATCATGGGAAAGCACTGAGTGTTATGACTGTTACAGAGACACAGAGGTCACCGAGAAGGATTTCAGAGAATAGTCAAGGAACAGAGTAAACAGAAGGGTTTACCGAGTTATTTGATGAGTTACCGAGGTATGCTATAAGCAAGGTAATCTCATTTTGAGCACATAGAATTTGCTATAACATTCCAGATGTAAAGTTGCAGATATTTGTAATGATTTTATTGTAATATTTTGAGTTGTAAAATAAACCTTTAACAGGGTAAAAGACTCTAACAAAGTCTATAAATTGTAAAGCCTTTAACCAAGTGCAGCATTTAGAATAAGTGTTGTAAAATCCTTTAGCAAGGTAGATCTAACGATCTTGATACTCTTAACAAGGTAAGCTATCAGAAAGAGTTGAACATGTAGCTCTAACCGAGCAACCTTTATTATTGCAATAGTGAAGTTGTGGGTGTCATCCCCACCGCAGTTTTTCTCTCTAACCAAGAGTTTCTGCGTAACCAAAATATATGTGTTATGGAGTGAATCATGTATGATTGTTATTTATTTGTTTCAGCTTTATGTTATGTTACAACAGTTTTTGGTTTATGCATAACAATAAAGATATTGTTGAAGAAGAGTTTTGAAGTACTGATTCACCCCTCCCCTCTCAGTACATTAGCTTTCCATATTGGGCCTAACATAATGGCTTTTGCAAGAGAAACGGTCTTGAAAATAACCGTTTCAAACATTAATCTAGGCAAAACAAAATTCACCCAAAAAAACATTATTAACATTAACCCCATAACCTTTAATTTCATGCCTCCCCATTAGGTATGAGGTTTCTTACAGAAATCTAATTTTTGATCATCTCGGATTTTGTCTCCTCTTCAATCAGCACTTAGAGGACTTCCACAAATTCATCTTCATCTTGTATATGTTCTCGGGCGAAGTCAAGTAGGTCAAAGAGGAGGTTGATTAGGTTGAGGATGTCGAATATGATTGTAAATGGTTATGAGGCCAAGCCTACTACACCTCAAACTATTGTTCAATATTAGGAGAAAAGAGAAGGCAAAGCCAAGATTCTCTTACAAATATCTATAAAAGACTCCATCATCCCTTATATAAGGGATATCACTACTTCTGCTGGTACCTGGACAACATTGAAAGGTTTGTATGAGATTACAAATGAAAACAAAATTTTGTTTTTAAAGAGAAAATTACTTTCAATTAAAATGGAAGCAAATGTAAGTATTAGTGATTATTTATCCAGAATCAAGGATTTAAGGTCCATAAATTAGCTGACATTGGTGAAATAGTTTCAAGTAGTGATTTAGTTCATGTTACTTTGAATGGAATGGTGAATGATTATCAAGTGGTCATTACTAGTTTGGCTCCAAGAGAAAATGCACCTTCCTTTGAGAATTTGATAAGTGTCCTTCTACAAGAAGAAGAGAGGAAGAAGCATATGGACATTAGGTTTCAGAGTGCAAATTCAACTTTGATGGCCAAAGATAAGAAGTCATTCAAAGGAAAGAAATGGTCAAAGAACAAAGGAGGAAGCAAATTTGACAACCTAAAGTATAAAGATGAAAAAAAGTATCAAGAAGGGGCGGCATCCAAATCAAATATAAAGAAAAATAAAAATTATAATTATTGTGGAAAGTTTGGACATTATGCTTATGAATGTAGGAAAAAGAAGCATAAGATTCCAATAACAACAAATATGAAAGTAATTTTGTGAATGGCAAGGATGACCAAAGTGATAAACTTCATGATTTAAAGTTGTTTATTTCTTATGTTTCTTTATCAGTTGATATAGATGATTGTAATAACTAGTTCATAGATTCAGGGGCATCAATCCATATGTCATCTCATAGAAATTGGCTTAAAAAAATTTATGAGAAACATGATGGTAGTAAGATCTATTTAGGAGATGATAGGTCTCGTGACATTAATGGATATGGTGATATAAGTGTGCAATTGCCTACTAGAAATGCAAATCAACTTGAAAATGTAATGTATGTGCCAGGGATTAAAAGAATCTAATATCAGTTTCTACTATTACTGGTCAAGGTTTAAAGGTTGAATTCTTGAAGACAGGTTGTCAAGTAAGGGATATGAAAGATCATTATAATGTAATTACTAAAGGAATTAGAATTGGAGGTTTGTATAAACTTGATGTTAAAGTAGAAATTCATCAGGCAATGGCTTCTACATATGTATCGGTTGAAGAACTATGGCACAAAAGGTATGGTCATCTAAATATTAAGGATATTATTTCTCTATAAAGAAAAGATATGGTGCAAGGTCTTCCAACTTTAAATAATGAATACATTAGATGTGATGGTTATACATCAAGTAAACAACATAGAAATGAATTTCTAATTAATTCAAATCAAAGGAAAAGAAGCATGCCTGAATTAAAAAATACTGATACGTGTGGTCCTATGCAAACTAAGTCACTTGGAGGAGCTTCTTATTTTCTTAAATTTATTGATGATAGCTCTAGATATACTTGGGTCTATTTCTTAAGAAATAAGAGTGAAGTGTTTGATTGTTTCAAAGAATTTAAAGCTATGGTGGAAAAACAATCATCTCACAATATTAAAAAATTTAGATCAGATCAAGGGGGGGAATATACTTCAGATATCTTTGTGAAATATTGTAAGGATAATGGTATTATCAAGCAATATATAGGTTCCTCATAGTCCATAATAGAATGGTGTGGTTGAAAGGAAAAACAGAACAATAGTTGAGTGTGCTAGGAGTATGCTCAAAAAAAAGAATCTCCCTAATAATTTGTGGGCTGAAGCACTTAGTACAGATGTTTATTTGTTGAATTGTAGACCAACCAAGTATCTAGAAAAGAAAACTCCTTACGAGGATTTCATAGGTACTAAACCTATTGTTAGTCATTTGAGAATTTTTGGAAGTAAAACATTTTGTCATTTTCCAAAAGAGAATAGGAGGAAACTTGATGCTAAGTCAATCAAATGCATATTCATTAGTTATTATGTAGATCATAAGGCCTACAAAGTGTATAATCCTACTACTCATAGAGTGTTTGCTAGTAGAGATGTAATATTTCATGAATTTGCAGATAATGTTCAAGAGGAAGGCAAGGAGGATAACAAAACTTCATGGAAAATCTTTGAAGAAGATAATGAGGAAAGTTTAGATATTGTAGATCAACAAACTCATGATCAAAGTGGGCATGAAACAAGGCACGGTGAAGTCATTCCATCCAGAAATGAAACATTAAGAAGTTCAACAAGAGAAATCAAGGCACCAATCAGGTATAATGACTATGCTCTTATGGCTCAAGTAATGAGTATAGATGAACTATATAATTATGAAGAAGCTAAGGATCATAATGAATGGATGAATGTAATGCAAGAAGAATATGATTCAACTATGAATAATGGTACTTGGGAATTAACTGAATTACCTACAAATAAAATTCCCATAGGCTCTAGATGGTTGTTCGAAACTAAGTTTAAAGCTGATGGTAGTATTGATAAATTTAAAGCTAGATTAGTTGCAAAAGGATATTCACACAAAAAAGGAATAGATTATGAAGATACTTTTGCACCTGTTGCTAAAATGAATACTATTAGGGTCATGATTGCACTTGCTACTAAGTTCAATTGGGAGTTAAATGGTGATTTAAAAGAATAAATCTATCTTGTTCAACCTTAAGGGTTTGTAAAAAAAGGAAAAGAACATTTGGTATGCAGGTTAAAGAAAGCATTGTATGGTCTCAAATAGGCACCAAGATCATGGTATGAGAAGATTAATAAATTCTTTTTTCAACAAGGGTATGTTAAGAGTAAGAATGATACAAATTTGTACATAAAGAAAGATGAATGTGGAAATGTTATTTTAATTTCATTGTATGTGGATGATTTAATCATAACAGGAAATGTTATAGAATTGATTGATGAAATCAAAATAGAATTATCTCAAGAATTTTGAAATGGTGGTGAAATGAAGGACCTTGGTAAAATGCATTATTGTTTGATAATTGAAGTATGGAGACAATATAGTAAGACTTTGATTACTCGAAGTAAGTATGCAAAGAAAGAGCTTCAAAGGTTTAATATGCAAGAGTGTAAAGCAGTGTCTACTCCATTAGAATAAAATGTTAAGCTTTCTAGTGACAGTGATGCAATATATTTCAATGAAACTTTGTATAGACAGATGGTGGGAAGTTTGAACTACTTGACCACTACAAGGCCAGATATTGCATATTCAGTTAGCATACTTAGTCAATTCATGGCTAAACCTCTTGAGTCTCATTGGAAAGCTACAAAGAGAGTTCTATGATACCTACAAGGTCCCATAGATTTTGGTATTGTATATGCTAACCATTTGAATGTTGATTTGACAGGTTATTCAGATTCTAATTGGGCAAGCAACCTCAATGATCATAAATCAACAACTAGTTATGCATTCAACATAGGATCTAGTGTTGTTTCTTGGAGCAGCAAGAAGCAATCAATTATTTCTTTGATATCTACTGAAGCTGAGTACAAAGCATTGTGCATTGTTACTTGTGAATCTATTTGGCTAAGGCGGATTCTTGAAGATATGGAAACAAAAGCAAGAAGGACTAACTACAATAAAGTGTGACAATCAAATTAAAATCAAACTGGCAAACAATCTAGTTTATCATGCAAGATCAAAGCACATTGAAACTCAATATCATTTTGTAAGGGGAAAGATTTAGTCTCAAGAGATAGAGCTACAATATTGTAGCACAAATGATAATATGGCTGATATATTCACTAATCCCTGGGAAAAAATAAAGTTTGTAATATGTAGAGATATGTTAGGAGTACATCATAATTCAATTTCTCTTTAAGGGGGAGTGTTAGAATAAATCACTCCTGAATTATGCATGCACATAGGAGGAAGAGATAGAATAGGAGTCTACAATAATAAAGTGATATGTCATGATGTGTCATTGGTTTTAGTTTGTTTTCAATAAGCATAGTTTGTTGGCGATCAACTACAGCCATCTGGTGAATTAGTTAGCGGGTCTTTAGGATTACTATTAACTCCAACCTGTGTATAAATCTGTGATGTTTTATGTTGTTAATAGATACAGATACAGAGTTCTTCGTTCAGTGCATGCTCTATTTTTTCCTTATTTGTTGTTCTGTAATTTTAATTAGTTGAACAGGCTAAGATGGTGATAGTATTTTGAAAAAACAAACTTAATAAACATGTTTACACTGATCTGAACCTTTTATTCCTACAACATGTGCACACACTATTGGAATTGGTGTAAGCATAGATTACTTTCAAAAATTAAAATAATTTATTATTTTTTTTTCAAAATAAATTATAGATTATTCTCTTTATAATTGGACATTGTGTTTTGATTTTTTTTGGTTTTTCTTTTTAAAATATTGTCCAAGAGTTTCAAAATCATTAGTATATATCATGTAAAAATAATATCAATTGCTTTTATATATTACTTATTTATATAAGATTATAATGAAATAAGTTATATTATATGGATTATTTAAATTTAATAAATAGATGTATCAATAAGTAAACAATTAACTAACATTAGTTAGAGAAAAGTTAAATTATTGTAATAAGCATATGAAAATTAAATCCAATGGATGTGGATAATTAATTCTAAAATTGATGTTGGAAGAATAATCTTATTGATGTGTTACGTTGATTATCTGTTGTCTATAAATTCATGGCCTTAATTTGATGACTATACATTATAGAATTTGTCATCTCTAAAATCCCTAAGGTTCAAGTTTGGAAGTCGTGGATTTAACCCCAACTACCACAAACTCAATATACTTTGTGGAATTGATTGTCATGCAAGATCAATTTGACAAAATGTGCACCAAAAAAGTTGTTTGTATACAACTTTTCTATATCTAAACCTTTCAATGTGATCCCTAATGACAATATTTAGGAATTTGTTGGCTCGATAATGAACATGTTCTCTTAGGTCAAATCCCTTTGGTGGGTCATACTAACAACAATTATCAATATTAAAGATAAGATATATAAACATGAAAATAGCACAAATGATGTGCAGATTTGATTTTTTGTTACCTTTCAAAATGGAATAACACTTTAATGATCGTCTTCCTATAATCCCATGATGAAATTAATTTCATATTGATTGTATTTTAATGCAATGATGTAAAGGTGTCACACAACTTTATGTATTAAGTTAGTTCACAATGTCTAGTAAAAGGGGACAATAGAATTAAAATTTGTATTTGATAATTTAAATTTTAGGTGCATTCTCATGAGGCTCAAGATTGAACTAGATCAATCCCAAGGCACTTAAAATGGAACCTTAGGATAATATGATAATATCAATGCAAGAAGAAAGAGTAAAGATTTAAAAATTGATGAGTATATAATAATAATTAACAATTGATGACTAATAATAGAGGTGAAATTAATCTAAACATGAACTAATATCATTCTAATACTTGAAATTTATAAAACTAGATTAAAAAATTTGCATACAAGACATCCTAAAACATGACTTTACAAATCTCAATCTCACCTAACAACAAAGTATAACCTCTAATTCATTCAAAGCAAAGAAACATAGATTTTTTTAAAACATAGGTGATTATCCTTAAATAATTGTGTAGGAATGCCTCATTGAATATAGCTCAACCTTTAGGTGCATGCGAAGGCATGGTTTAATGATCATAGTGAAGCAGATCTATATGCTAACATGCATCTTACATTCTGCAGTGTTGAATTCATATTTATATTTAAAGACAATCTGCTTATTATACTCTCCATTTTCAATTTTCACATTTTTACTCTCCAAGATGATCACTGACCATTCATTAGATAAAGACAATAACTTTCTTTCTTTCTTCTCTTGAACTTCTTTGGCCCACCTAATATCATTTGTCAGTTTTGACATTATAACTTCTGGTTGGATTCAATTAATCAAACATTTATTCATTATTATACTCTGTAGACTACTGATCAAAGAATCCAACAAAATTCACTTGAAATTATTCCTGACTCCTTTGGTCCTTCACGACCTGTCTAATTTGTCACATTGTCTCTATCCAATTAAATAGTTCCCCCATGGAGTGTTCATGTTATCATTATTAGCTTTACACTGACAATTATCTCCTATAAAAAAATAGAATCATCACGGAGGGTCGATCAAGCTTTTCAATGGTAGAGATTAGATGTCAATGTTGCTTGAAATTTTACTTATTGCTGACCCTTGTGAACCAGTAATCTATCCATCTAATGGTCACTGTTGCTTCAAAATAAAACCATGATACAAATTCATTAGAGTCGGGAAAAGGCTTTTGAGTTTGTAGCTAATCTGGTTTCAAAAATGTCATGATTTCTACATAACACAAGGGTAAGTCAAAATTATAGATCTTGGCTATGCTTGGAAGAACTAGCTACGTCTTTTATTTTTCAGCTGTATGTATAACATGAAGGTTAGTCAGCCATTTTGGAGCCAGATTAGTTGCGTCTAGTTCTTTTTAGGGTTTTTGCATTTGGTTGAGTTAATTTGTTTAGAATTTATATTGCATTTTTACATAGGAAAACTATTGTTCTCTTACATTTATTGCGGGTTTTTTTAAGGCTTTAAATTTTATCAATCCAACACTTTCTATTAATGTTTGATGGTTTGGTAATTTTGAATGACAAATGGTCCTAGAAACTTGTCTCTGAACCAAGGGAAAACTAGTGTGAAGCTAGGTGGTTAGTTTGAAACACAAATATGCATAAAACATTCAAATAAACTCAAGAAATATCATTATACCTTCACACATCTTCACTTGTTCCTTGGATTGAGCGGGATGAGGTTGAAGTAGCGCACCTTCTCCAACCTAATTGGATTTTCTCCTTGAATAAGTGTGGTTGGCTCTCCAAATGTGCACAAAATGATTGAGGAGATGATGAAATGGATGAGTTGAGGATGGAATGCATATGCTATATGTATGGCTAAGTGATGGATGGGTGGAAATTTCACTATAGTTTAGGTACTTGGATGATTTCTTGGATTCAAAAGGGCAACATGAACTTACAAAGCTTGGATATGTCAAATGAAGGAGTGGAGTCCCAAATTTATCGAAGAAGGGGAGAAGAAATAGAGGGCTAGGATTGATCCAAGATGGAAGGCCAAGATTGCATGTGAGCCCACACATGGATCAAGAGGGGTTGACAAGACAAGTGTGGAGTCCAAGAGATATGCCATAGAGGCATTTCTTGTCTCCACACTCCTCAAGGTTTATTGGGAAGGCTTCCCAATGCACCTAGGGAAGACAAAAGGAATAAAGATATTCCTTGGATGATGAGAAGGAGAATTTAAAAATTCTCCAAAAAGGGAGCATGGGGATTAGATGAATAAAAAGGAATTAAAAATTCCTTGGGTGAAGGGATACCTAGAGGAATGTAAGATTTTTGAAAATCTCACATTCACCTAGGAAAAGAGCATTTAAGGAAGGTAGTTGGATGGGGGGGTGCATAGAGAGATGTGAGAAGAACATTTAAGGAAAGTGGTTGAGTGAGGGGACAAGGAGTTGACTTTGTGGCTAATCATGGGGATTAGCCACTAGAAACCCATTAGAAGAAAGATTAGAAGAGGGATTATGTGGGATTTGTAGGAGGATTTGACTAGGAGAGATAATGGGTGGAGGCAATTAAAAATTTGGTAAGTGGGATTAAGAGGGTTTCTAGAAGAATTAATTAGGATAATGATGGATTAGAAAAAGGTGATTTGTAGGAATCACACAGATTAATTAATTAATTAATTGAGATTAATTAATTAAAAGAGGATTTAGGAAGAATTAATTTTGGATGGCTTAGAAGAATAAATGGAAATTGATTTATTAAATAAATCAATCATTGGATTATAGTGACAATATTAATTAGATTAAATTTAATTAATATTGAGAAGAATAAGGATTAACATAATTAAATTAATTAATTATATGGGAGAGTTAAATTAATTAAAATAATTAATTTAAGTGTCTACAGTCTCTAAAGTGTTTCACAAGCTATGAATTTTGATCCTCCTTTAAATGTATTGTTATCCATCATAGAGTTCGATAATGCTTGTACATAGCTTGAACCATAGAAGTAATAGTCTACAAAAAATCACGATCATACTTGATTAATCCTGAATCTTGGAGCCACTTGATTTATTCCCTAAAAAAATTCTAATTTACAAAAAAATCATTTAAATCACGTTAAAATCATGTTAAAAACCCCAAAAAATGGCAAAAGAAGTGAAATAAATCATTGTAAAAGCTTTCAAAACCCTAGAAAAACTCGTGAAATTATTGAATTGCTCAAAATAGGGTTGATCTGAGATAGAACCTAAGTCAATGTGGAATCAATGTTGAAATTTTTTGTTATTTTGTCCCTTAGTTTTTCTTTCTGGCCTCTAAAAATTCGTAAATAAAAGAGTGGGAGGATCAATGGCAATCATCAACGGAATTTGAGAGCTCCTCAATAATCTTGTATCGTGGGGGACATATGAGATAGTATCGAACCAGCTATAAAATCTTCTCTAAATTGTGGCTTCGATATGACTCAAGTTTGTTGCGCACCCAATCCAATGGATTCTAATGTGAACAAGTATATAATTAAAATTGTACTTTAGCTTTAAAATTAATACTATTATTGTTACGGGACTTTTTCCCGTGGAAATAAATTGTAATAAATATAATTAAATAAATGTAATTATGAACATTATTATAGTTATGAAAGGGTTTGATTTTTGGTAACCACCCTTTGACATTATATAAACCCATGAATTAATAAAAAAGGATACACAGGGAGAAAATAATAGAAGAAAAAGTGAGAGGATAGTTAAGGTCTGGTGATTGGGCATTGGGCATTGGAGAAGGGGCATATAGTGTGTGTCCAACTCGAGGTAAAACATCCACCTGGGAGTGTCCTAGTCAGGGCTGTGTTTATTTCATGTCGTGAAGGCATGTGGGTTTTTGTGTAGGAACGGTGTCCTCCTGGAGTGCTTCCTTGTCTGGAAACCCTAGGCCTATAACTAATCCTCTGCATGGAAAAGCAGCCTCTCTGTGATTTACAGATATGTATTAATCGATATTATTCAGTCATTTCCCTAATATTTCACTATTGAAAATTATTGTCTCAAAGCTTTATTATTGATTATTGATGTTAATTCATGTTTATAATGAAAGCTCATCTTTAATATAATTTATAATTGTAGTATAAATGTTTTGAATGTTCATTCAATATAAAATATAAATTTATGAGTAATTAGTTTATTATTACCTTGAATAATTACTATTGGAACTTTAATTAAATATTATGCAAACTCTTCATAATAAAAGTAAATTAAACACCTTAATATTAAATTATTTATTGTAGGTAAAAGGTTAATTACATTAGATTTAGCTTATTATTTTATTTATTTAATCTACTACTAATGACAAAATTAACCATAGAGAAAAGTACCATCACAATTATGCACTATTATAGATGGGATTTTGATGGGGAAGGAGAAAACCCCTATAGTTTAGAATTAATACTATAAGTAGTTTTCAAATTTAAACTATTATAGACTATGAATATATATTAATAGCTATAACCTATGAATTAAAAATAATGTACACATTTAATTTTTAATAATATATATTAAATATGATATAAATATAATATATAATATATAATTTATCAGATGGAGAAAACTCGGGTTTTCGCTTGGTCTAATCCCAGAGGGAAGACCACTTACACACTCTTCCCATGAGGCCATTTTCGAGGGGTCATCATTCACCACACTTCACTTGTTCAAACCCACGAGCTCAATAGCCCAACAAAGGAAAAAATCCTACAAGCTCAATGCCTTAGTAGGGGTTTGAACCTTGGCGGTTGCCTCAGCAATGGTGAGAATCATCTTCAGCAAAATTATCCTAGAATGCACCCTTATTGTGGGAAATGTGGCAAGAACCACCATAAAAATGATCGTTTGTACAACCCCCAACAACACCAAAATCAAGATAATAAAGTTTCCACCCCTTCCAACATGAAGATTTATGCAGCTATAGATACAGGTATGGTGCATTACCAACCTTCTTTAATTGAAATTAAAGGTTCTATAAATAATCATCCCATTGTTTTTCTTTTTGATTCAGGAAGTAGTCATAACTTTATTTCTCCTAGGGTTGTAGCACAACTAAGGATTGCATCTAAATCAATGGAACCTTTAGATGTCGAAATGGTAGATGGTAGAATAGTTAGACAAACAGGTGCAATTATTGAAAATTTAAAATTTGAATTAGACAAGCTTGTAACATATGATCATTTTCACATATTAAATCTAGGTACGTATGATGCTATTCTAGGTATGAGTTGGTTGGAGAAAAACAATGCTTTCCTAGGTTGTGAAAACAAACAGGTTATGCTAAACTCTAACATGGGTACATGTCACATTTTACAGGCGGAGAAAAGACCTCTTCACATTAAAACCATTTCAGCAATGCAAGTGAAGTGTAGTGTGAGGAAAAATTGTAAAATATTTTGTGCTATGCTTTTTAAAACAGGTGATAAATTTAAAATAGATATTAATATTAAACCCGTGGTGCAAGAATTTAAAGATATTAATATTGACGCAACTACTTAAGGAAGGTAAGATAAGGCCAAGTGTCTCTCCATGGGGTGCACTTGTATTATTCATTAAAAAGAAAGATGGGACCATGAGGTTATGCATAGATTATAAACAACTTAACAAATTAACCATAAAGAAAATGTACCCCTTACCTCGAATTGATGACCTCCTAGACCAGTTACATGGTGCCAAATGCTTTTCCAAACTAGATCTATAGTAAGGATACCTTCAAATTCATATTAAAGAATCTGACATTTCCAAAATGGCATTTCAAACATGATATGGTCATTATGAATTTGTAGTAATGCCTTTTGGTCTAACTAATGCACCTGCAACCTTGATGCATGATATCTTTTGACCATTTCTAGATGTATTTGTTATCATATTTTTGGATGACATATTAATATACTCAAAAAATGAGCAAGAACATGAGCAACATTGAGGATGGTACTAGAAATCTTATGAAAACACAAGTTATATGCCAAATTAAGCAAGTGTGAATTCTTTAAATCAGAGGTATCTTATTTAGGTCATATAGTTTCAGAAAAAGGTATTTCACCAGACCCTTCTAAGATTAAAGAAATTCAAGATTGGCCTATCCCCAAGGATGCTCATGAAGTAAGAAGTTTCCTAGGATTATCTGGGTTCTATTGTCGGTTTGTTAAAAACTATTCAAAAACTGTTGCACCTTTAACCAACCTAAATAAGAAAGATCAAAATTATAAATGGACTAATGAATGTGATAAGGCTTTTGAAACATTAAAAACATTACTAACAACTACAATTATTCTTTGCATCCCAAATTTTAGCAAACCTTTTGTTGTGATTACAGATGCATGTGGGACATGTATAGGCGGTGTTCTAATGCAGGATAACCAAGTTGTATGCTATGAATCAAGAAAATTATTACCTGCCGAAAGAAACTATCCTATTCATGATCTTGAATTATTAGGGATTGTCCATGCCTTAAAGGTTTGGCAATGCTATTTATTGGGAAACAAGTTTATTTTGAAAACAGACCATTGTAGTCTTCAACACATATTAACTCAACCTCAACTTAACATGAGACAAAGAAGGTGGATGTGACTCTTAACTGAATATGATTTCACTATCCAGTATGTTCCTAGAAAAGAGAATGTAGTGGTAGATGCCTTAAGTCAAAAAAGATTATGTGCTAATGCTTTGACATTGGTAAGGAGCCAATTGGAACATGGAATCAAATCCAAATTACCTATCGATGACTATTTCCAACCAATTTATGAAGGCCTCCAAAATCAATCCCCTAATGTCCATTTGAAAGATCGATTAGAATAATATTTACTAAGTAGCAATGGACTCCTCTATTACAAAGGAAGATTGTGTATTCCTAATATACTTGGCATTAAATCACAAATATTGAAATATTCTCATGATATACCTATAGTCAGACATCCTGGATTTCAAAAAACCTATCTTTCAATCAAGAAAAACTACTTTTGGCCTCAAATGAAGAGTGAGATCCGTACTTATGTGAAACAATGCTTAACTTGTCAAAAGGTAAAAGCGGAATAGTGTAAACCTCTTGCCCTCTTGCAACCCTTGTCTATTCCAGAGTGAAAATGGGAATCAATTAATATGGATTTTATCACTAGATTAGCTCGAACCCAAAAAGGTCATGATTCTATCTTTGTAGTAGTAGATCAAATAACCAAAATGGCACAATTTCTACCCATCAAGATAAAATCTTTTGCTTCTGACATTGCCCACATATTTGTTAAAGAAATTGTTAGATTGCACGGTATTCCAAAGAATATTGTTTCAGATCGAGACCCTAGATTTACATCATATTTTTGGAAATCTCTTTTTTCTGAACTTGGCACTAAATTAAGCTTCAGTGCTGCATATCACCCTGAATTTGATGGGCAAACTTAACGAATTAATAGTCTTAGAAGATATGTTGCACATGTATACCATGAAGAAACCCAAATCATGGGAAGACTACTTACATTTAGTTGAGTTTGCCTACAATCAAGGATATCATTCAACCATTAAGATGTCACCTTTTGAAGCTATGTATGGTCAAAATTATAACACGCCTATCTCTTGGTCTGACCCTGTTCATAAGATTTGGTATGAAAATGAAAACTTGTTAGAAATGGATGCTATTATTAACAAAGCCAAAAAAAACATGAAAGTTGTCCAAGATCAATATAAAAGTTGGGTTGATTCCAAGAGGGCTACTCGAGATTTTGATGTTGGTGATCATGTTTTCTTAAGATTCAAACTGAAAAGGAGCTCATTAAAGTTTGGAAAGTATTCTAAAATAGCTCCTCGTTTTTGTGGTCCTTTTTCAAATATTAGAAAGAATAGGAAATGTTGCTTATAGACTTGCTTTACCTCCTCAGTTACAAATTCATGATGTATTTCATGTAAGTTTACTTAAGAAATATGTTTATAATGTAGATCATGTTATTGATTGGAAAAGCATTTCTATTGAACCTTCTTGTGAATTTAAAATTGAACCAGAAAGAATAATTAAAAAAAGAACTAGAACATTAAGAAAAAGAATTATAGAAGAAGTAAAATTTAAATGGAGTCATTGTGGTAATGACAGTGCTATATGGGAAAAAATTGATTTTATTAGATTCACTATCCATAATTATTTGACTAAATTTTATTTTACATGTGTTAATGATGCAGAAACTCCTCATGCTACTGAGGGCAACAGCTGATTTACAAGGGGAGAAATGTTACGAGACTTTTTCCTGTGGAAATAAATTGTAATAAATGTAATTATGAACATTATTATAGTTATGAAAGGGTGTGATTTTTGGTAACTACCCTGTTGCATTATATAAACCCATGAATTAATAAAGAAGGATACACGAGGAGTAGAAGAAAAAGAAATTGAAAGAAGAAAAAGAGAGAGGATAGTTAAGGTCTGGTGGTTGGGCATTGGGCATTGGAGAAGGGGCATACAATGTGTGTCCAACGTGGGGTACAACGTACACCCGGGAGTGTCCTAGCCAGACCTGTGTTTATTTCATGTCGTGAAGGCATGTGGGGTTTTGTGTAGGAACCGTGTCCTCCTGGAGTGCTTCCTTGCCTGGAAACCCTAGGCCTATAACTAATCCTCTGCATGCAGAAAGCAGCCTCTCTATGATTTACAGATATGTATTAATTGATTTTATTCAGTCATTGTCCTAATATTTCATTATTGAAAATTATTATCTCAAAGCTTTATTATTGATTATTGACGTTAATTCATGTTTATAATGAAAGCTCATCTTTAATATAATTTATAATTGTAGTCTAAATGTTTTGAATGTTCATTCAATATAAAATATAAATTTATGAGTAATTAGTTTATTGTTACCTTGAATAATTACTATTGGAACTTTATTTAAATATTGTGCAAACTCTTCATAATAAAAGTAAATTAAACACTTTACTATTAAATTATTTATTGTAGGTAAAAGGTTAATTACATTAGATTTATCTTAATATTTTATTTATTTAATTTGTTGCTAATGACAAAATTAACCATAGAGAAAAGTACCATCACAATTATGCACTATTATAGATGGGATTTTGAGAGGGAAGGAGCAAACCCCTATAGTTTAGAATTAATACTATAAATTAGTTTTCAAATTTAAACTATTATAGACTATGAATATATATTAATAGCTATAACCTATAAATTAAAAATAATGTACACATTTAATTTTTAATATAGTATATTAAATATGATATAAATATAATATATAATATATAATTTTTCATTCAACCAGTTAAAAAAAAATATGGTGGAGCGCAGGAGGAAGCTAGGGTTTACAAGCAGAGGCGATTTTCAGAAGCAAGGATGGGAAAATGGCCCCAGATGGAGGGAAAACCAGCAGCCTTGGTACCCATCGTGCTCAAACCAATGGTAGTGGTTGGACACGAGTCGGAGGAGAAGTGAGGGATTTAGTTGCAGTAAAACCAGATCCCCTTTTGAGAAAGACAAAACAAAATGGGGGCATTCATGATATCTGAACTTCCCGAAATGGAGCAAACAGTAGTCAGAGGAAAGATTGAGGAAGAAATTTTTGGTACCTCCAGAAGACCTTACCATTGGTGGGAGACCGGTAATGTCTAATAAGAGATCACTCAGCATCTGCATTGACTCGGAGGCTTGGAAGGAATCGGTACAAGTCTTGCATGACAGAGCTTTCTTCATGAAGTGGGGAGGTGATTGGCCGCCCTTTCCTAGGGTAAGGAACTGGGTCAATGAAGAATGGGGGAGTCACTTTGAGATCAAAACTCTAACAAATGGGTTTTTCCTTATCATATCTGGGACAGCTGAGGAGAAGATTGCTTTGTTGGACTCTAGGCCTTTTTTTATGTCGAGAGTAGGGTTTTCCATTAAGGACTGGACCCCTAATTTTGACCCTCGACAAGCCACCGTACAAGAGATTCCTGTTTGGATTAGACTTTACAATCTCCTGTATGAATACTGGAAGGAGGAAGTTTTTAAGAGTATTGGTGATAAACTAGAGAGATTCATCAAGTCGGATGAAGCGCTTGACAAGCTGAATTCATGCATGTATGACTGAATTTGTGTCTTGTGGAAACCACATTCAAGGCTCCCGAAGGCCGTCGAGATTAGATCGCCAGAGGGTTTATGGAGGCAAGAAATTGAAGTTGAAGAAATCATGGTTAAGTGTAAGTCCTACAAAGAATGGGGTCATGAGGACCGTGATTGTAAGGCAGGACAGAAGGGGAAAGGAAGGGCAGACTGAGGTTTGGAGGAGTAGTTGTTAGCAGGGTTGGTGGTGTCTAAGCAGATTTAGGGCCACATAGAGGGCAACCTGAGCTCTGACCCGGTGGTTTCAATGGACAGGGATTTTCTTCATAGTTCTAAAGTTTCAAGGGGGTGAAAGTACCAGTAGATTCTTTCCCTGCTTAGGAAGTGTTGCTAAAGGTCTCTGGTCTGACTAGAGATAAGGTTGTTGCAGTTGTGTTCGATAGTTTGGGTGAGTTTTTTGTGGATCGTCCTCAGATTCAATCAGGATGTCTGGTTGGGGAGCATGTGTGACAAGATATTAGCAGAAGTTGTGGGGGAGCCTGCCTCCATTTAGGAGTGACAGTGGAGGTTGTTCATGGGCCTTATAATAATGACTGTGCAGTAGGTGGGGGGATCCCATCTCACCACAGGTTTTACTATACTCCTGAGACTGGGCTGGAGGGCCTGGGGAAGGGATTGAATGTGAAGTCTCTGGAGAATTTAGACGTCATAGTAGGGAGTGTGGAGGGAAATTAAATTAGCTTCAAGGACATCCACATGTCCCCAGGCAAGATGGATAATGGCTTACCAGCAGAGTTGGAGTCTGAAGAGGAAGATGGTCTGAGCGATGATTCATTGGGATTGTCTGCCGAGATAGGGGAGATAGAGGTTAGGACCATTAAACAGACCAAATCAAATCCCTCTAAGTCCAAAGGGAATTTGAAGTTATTATTTACTAAGTTATCATTAGTTTTATGTCCAAAGTCATCCTATATACTCTAGTCGGTTAATACTACCGAAATATTCAGTCGGTTACAGAAGAAAGGAGTCACAGAGTTAAGTATACATAGAGTTGTCTACTGAGTAATGTTCTATGTCTATCGAGCAGAAAAGAAGGTATACCGAGTAATCTAAACCGAGTAGAAATGTGTTACCAGATTCAATGAACCGGGACACATATGTGGAAACGTGTTACAAGAATCGAGGAACAGGGAACCGTTATCACATAGGAAATTGCACTTTAAGATTTTGTATGATTTTGAGGAAGTTTGTCCAATGAAATAATTTCTATGTTTATTCATTCAATGAATCTTGTTTGTTAGATCGAAGAATGAACAGATCACCGTCCCAGAGATCTATTTATACAAAGTGATTTGAGAATCAAAATGTGAGACATGTGTGATAGAAGAGTTAAAAAGAAAATCATAAGAGGACACATTGATTTGTGTCTACTATGACTAACAGAGATATTTAGAGGTCACCGAGAAAGTCTTCAGAGACCAGTTTAAGGGACAAAGTAAATAGAAGGGTTTGCTGAGTTGATTTATCAATTACTGAGGTATGCTATGAGCAAGGTAATTTCATATTGAGCACATAGAATCTGCTATAACATTTCAGATGTAAAGTTGTAGATATTTGTAAAGATTTTATTGAATCATTTGAGTTGTAATAGAAACCTTTAACAGGGTAAAAGACTCTAACAAAGTCTATAAATTGTAAATCCTTTAACCAGGTGCAGCATTTTGTATAAGTGTTGTAAAATCCTTTAGCAAGGTAGATCTAAAGATCTTGATACTCCTAACAGGGTAAGCTATCAAAAATAGCTAAACATGTAGCTCTAACCTAGCAACCTTAATTATTGCAGTAGTGAAGTTGTGGGTGCCATCCCCACCGCAGTTTTTCTCTCTAACCAAGAGTTTCTACGTAACCAAAATCTTTGTGTTATGGAGTGAAATGTGTATGGATGTAATTTCTATAATTATGTTTTGGCTTCATATATTATGAGATCAACTATATACAGTTTATGTTTATCGGTAAGATTGTTTTTAAAGGAGAGTTTTGAAGTACTGGTTCACCCCTCCCCTCTCAGTACATTAGCTTTCATTGTTGGACCTAACAATTGGTATCAGAGCTTCTGAAATAAATAAAGAATATATTTGAGTTGAGGGGACAACTCAGCAATGAATCCAACAAGCTTGACTTTACCTATAGCAATTGCTTTCTGCACTTCTTCAATCATTTTGGTAGTTAGCTCTTTGTCCTTCAACTTTCTAAGGTATTCTGATGCGCCTGCTCCTGATGCTTCTAATTGAGTGAGTAGTTCATCCAGTTGCATATGGAAGGCAACATCTTTATTCATGGTAGCTTTAGGTAGCATGTTTGTCAATAATGCTTTAACCTTCTGAAGTACTCGGTTCTTCTTTTGAATAGCCATTTGTCTTTCTTGTTCTGCTTTGGCTTTACATAGTTCTCTGAATTCAATAAGTGCTTGCCCTTTCAGTTTTGACCTTATTTATTCCCCACTTATCATCAGTCCAAGAGCAGATCAACCGAGCTACCCACTTATCTACTCAACTAGAGGGAAGCACTTTAGATGGTTTGATTTCACTGTTAGCTGATATTACGGCTCAAAATTCCCTAATGGACAGTGTCAAGGATGCACTCTCCACTGCTCTCACCGACGCTAGTACAAAGTATAAATCTATTTTTGACCAGTTTCCTCCACCTAATGGTAACTAGTTTTGATGTTTGTCAAAAAGGGGGAGTGTACCGAGTATAAGAGGGAGTGTACCGAGTAGAACAGAACAGCGTTGTAGCGTCCTAAAATTGTGACACTTGCAATTTCGACTGCATTTCGGTCTTCATGATGGCGACGCAACACGGAACCTGAATGGAGACCCCGAAACCTATTTATGACACTAAAAACTGCATTTTTCAAGCACCCTGGCCTGAACCTCCTTTGCACCCTGCAATCCCGGGAGGTGGGACCAGAGCGCCCAGTGCCCTGGTCCTTCAGGACCAAGGCGCCCAGTGCCCTGGTCCCCCAGGACCATGGCGCCCAGCGCCCTGGTCCCTGGCCCTATTTTGGGCCCGGTCTCCTATGGGACTTCGGGTCTTTTTGTTTGCAAAATGGAAAATATCATTTCCTGGTCGGCCTAAGGTCGGGAAAATCAGTCTATCAACCCTAATTGGCAAGTATATAAACTACATTTTCCTCTCTCATTTGATATAGATGGGAAAAAGGTGGAAACGATACTCAAACATTCAAGCATTCAAGCATTCAAGCATTCCTTCAAGCAATTGATCATTCCAAGTCTCCATTCAAGGCTAAGTGTTGCATTCAAGACAAGGATTCAACCATTGAAGAGGAGATCACATATTACAACATACAACATACAATAATACAACAAACAACAACATCTATACCTTCACACATAAGGATACAAACATCCTTACAACAAGGTATTAGTACTTGTTTTACATTACAATCATTTACATTTACAGCAATTTCTCATTTCTTGGTTAATTCCAAAACCGGGGTTTGACCTAAAGGCAAACCCCTAATCCCTAACCCCCCAATCATCTTCGCTTTTCTGTGTGTAGGTTGCAGGTACGCGGCTGAAATTGAAGATCTGGAATCCTTGTGCAGAGACGAACAGATCCCCCTTCGTTTCGCGGATTTTTCGGAGGACCGTGTGCACGCCGGGCGCCATCGTCCCGTCAACTTTTGCTCAAATTTGCAGGACAGCGCCGTATCGACATTTTATTGCTAATTTCAGGTCCGTAGCTTCATCCTATATCCCTATCTCAGTTTATAAGTGAATCTTTCTCACTTTCTATGCATTCCTAGCTTAATTCTCATATCAACATTCTTTACAAAAGAGGGTAGCCTTGCTTTCTTAACCCTTGAAACTCATTTAGAATCCAATCTTGCATTGTGTGGGATTGGATCTTGTGGGTTTCAACCCCTCTTTTGAATGTAAAGTCTCCCAAGTGAAAACCATCAACCCTAGCAACCTCCCTTCTCTCTCCTCGGAGTTGGAAGAGGGGAGAGCAACTAGGGTTCGATTGCGATTTTCCGCTTTACATTTTGGTGAACCCGATGTGAACAACCTTCTAATTATTCATGGTTAGATCTGAAAATTTGATTCCTTGATTACATTTCCATGTTTGATCTTTTGCAAATTTTAGAGGTGATTGCATAAAAACCCTAAAATTTCTTTTTAGTAATTGAACTTGTGAAATATTTAATTGTTAATGCTTGTTTCAGATCTGCCCTTCTATTACAAATTATCGATTCATATCTGTGCTTTAATTTTGAAAATTAAGTGGTTAAGTGTCAAAACCCTAATTTTTGAAACCCTCTTGATTCAACCTTTGTCCGACAATTTCACTGATCAAAACATCTCCAAATCAGCTGTAACTTTGGATTTCGCAATAAAATCACAATATCTTTCATCCCTGAAAATTTGGAAAAAATTTGCGAGGACCGTGTGCACTCCGAGCGCCATCGTCCCTGACATTTTTTCCGAAATTTCGGGAGCAAGATCTTACTGTATTCTCCTGCTAAAATCCAGAATTTTGGCTGATTTTATCAATTATAACACTTTCAAAATTACAACCAAAGTTGGTCTTGTGATTGCTTGGTTTAGGGCTTCTAATTATTCAAAAATCATTGAAATTGAAATTTTGTGTCAAAATTGTGTTCTTACTGTCCTAAATTTGAAAAGTGTGTTTGCATTCATTCGAAATTTCAGTGCTTCATTCAAATTCTTGCAATTTGTGACTTTTGAAATTAAATGCTTAATTACAACAACTTTGATTTCCGCTTCCAAAATTGAATTTTGCGTGAAATTGAGTCAATTTTTAAATTTCAAAATTTGCATTGCTCTTGACATTCCCTCTAAAATCATAAAATTCAAAATTTTAGTTTCCCTCTCTTTTTCAAAATTCAAATTTTTGCATTTTTCGACAATCTTGATAGGGTTCAATTTTGAAATTGTAACTTTAATTTGGCCTATCTACAGATCGTAAAATCACTCAATTTTTTCAGATTAGCTCTAAAATCATCATAACTTTCATCCCTGCAAATTTCGAAAAAAGTTGCAAGGACCGTGTGCACTCCGAGCGCCACGGTCCCGGACATTTTTTCTGAAATTTCGGGAGACTGTCGTGATTGCATTTAACAGCTTAAATCTAGAAGATTGGCTGATTTTACTGAAAATTGCTACCTTTAAATTCAAAATCTTCTCTCCCTCTCTAGTGCATGAGTTTTACAACAATAAGCCCTACTTACACTATTCCCGTTAGGCGAAGCCATAGAATTAAGTCTTGTCGAGGTTTAATTACCGAGGAGATGGAACCTAATTTGAGTAGCCTTTTTAATGAGGACATGGGTAATTCCTCTAATCCTCCTAATGATGAAGAAGCTCTCCATGAGGTTTCTATAGAACAACTTGCGAAATTGGATAACCAATTTGATGATTTTCGACAATGGATGTCTCAAGAATACCCCGATAGTCAAGCTCTTCCTTTAATTGAGGGTCTGAAACATATGCTTCAAAGTGATAAGAATGGAATTGATATTTTGCGTGGTATTGCACACATTGTGGATTCAAATGTGATGCCTATAAAGAGTTGTGCCGAAACTTTAGGTTATACACAACCTCCCACTCAAGTCAATCATTCTGTTCCTCTGACAACTTCTATTGCTAGCATACCTACCTTTACATCAAACATAATGACTACTTCTATACAAGACATTCCCCCTGTGATCACCAGTCATGGGGGCAATCCTTCCTCTTCAATTAACCCTCTTCCTTCATTCAATCCAACTTCTTCATTCATTCCTTCAATGAGTGTCCCTATTACATCTCCACAAATGAACATCACGCAAGGGGGCAATTCATTCAACCATTCCATTCCTCCTTGTAGTGTTCCTCCTGTCCAGTCATCTCCTATGATTAACTATCATAGGGTCCCGCCACCTTACTCTCTACCTTCTTTCAATAGCATAACACCTCCACCTCAATCTAACACATCTAATATGAATTCTTCGACTGAAGTGACCATTAACAATCTTGCACAAACTGTCTCTTCTTTACAGCAACAAATTGCCTCTATGAATCAATCTAAGTTTAGTGTGCCCACATTTGATGTTGCGAGCCCACTTTCTCTTGACATTGTTCGAGCTATCCCTCCTAAACATGTTGAAATCCCGCATTTGGAGCTTTATAATGGTAAAGGCGAAACTCTAACACATGTTAAGACAGTTCAAACAATATGTACTGATTTTGCTTATGACCAAAGGTTGCTTGCGAAATTGTTTACTAGAACATTAAGAGATAAAGCCCTACAATGGTATTGCTCGTTGCCTTCTTATTCTATTACTTCTTTTGAACAACTTGCAAATGCTTTCATTCAACAATTTCAAAACAATATAAGTCCTAAAGTTACTTTGATTGATTTAATGCATTGTAAACAAGGTGTTAAAGAAAAAGTGACTGATTTCATTGGTAGATATAAGCATTTGTATGCTCAAATTTCTTTTCCACTGCCTGACAATGATATTCAAAGAATCTTTATTTCTAATTTACAAAAAGATATTTGAGACAAACTTCTATTTTCTGAGTTTACTTCTTTCCAACAGTTGTGTGCAACTCTTGACAATTATCAATTGACTGTGAGTCAAATGGAACAATCACATCCTATGGCTCCGAGTGATAAGGGTGATAGCAGTCAACAACCATTTGGGAAGTTTAAACCGAAAAGAGATTCCATCAAATTCAATGAAAACATCATCAACAACAATGTGAATGCAGCATCAGGTGTGCCTCCTATTTCTAAGTTTTTCAAGAAAGAAAGAAAGTATACTCCTTTGAATGAATCATTGCATAGTATTATGAATAAGTTATTGGAACAAAATGTGCTTACTCTTCCTCCTATAAGACAAATAGATCCTGCAAAGATTACTTCACCTTATTTTGATAACAAATCTTTTTGTCAATTTCATCGTCAGCCTGGGCATGATACTGAAAAATGTTTTTCTTTAAAGGGTAAAATTCAAGATTTGATTGATAATAATACTATCTCTGTTTCCGGAGTGAATGATAAAGGCAATACATTTGTAGCTCCTCCTAACCAAAATCTTCAGATTTTTACTGATCCATTACCTTCTCATACCTCTAATGTGATTGAGGCTAATGATTCCTCTCTCTCATCTGATGGTCTTGTGTCTATGACTCCGAATGTGATTAACTTTGTAGAGCAGCAAGAAAACCCTAAAGAACCTTCCATCACATTTGATTCTAGTGAAACTATCAGGGCACCTGATGGTCCTTTATACATAGTTGCAAAAGTCAAGAATACACCTTGCCGTGGAGTGCTTATTGATCCTTCGTGCATGGTTAATGTTATTACTAAAGAATTTCTTTTTACTTTGCAATTGAATCAAGTGATCTATGACGAAAAAGATGTGGTTGTGAAATTATTTGATGCATTTTCTTCTCCTGCAATTGGTTCTATTACATTACCTATTGAAGTTCATAACAAATCCCTTGATGTGAACTTTGCTATTATTCCTTCATCTGAACAATTTCGTGTGAAGCTTGGCTATCCTTGGCTATCTTCCATGAAAGCTATTTCTTCTCCTATTCACAAGTGTTTGAAATTTCCCCATAATGGTGAAGTTGTTACTGTCAATCATAGTCTCTTTAAACCAGCTGAAAGAACTTCTATTGTTCCTATTGATTATTTTTGGCCTAAACAATTCCAATCTCTTCCTCCGCGAAGTGATCATCTTTTCAAATCTTATCAAAAGTGGAAAACAGATATGATTCTATCTTTAAGTGAACCTAGAACACCCAAACTTGATATTCCTATCATTCTTGAGAAGGAAGTTCTTCCTTTGAAAGATAAAACTAATGTCTTTCCTCAAGAAGATTCCCAACCCATCCCTATGGATGTGACTACGTCTATGCCTAATAAAAATTCTAAAAGTAGACCTATACCTCCTCATCATGATGGACTTGGTCTTCTTCCTAAACCAAAAATTCCTCCTTTATATGGAGCAGTTCCTCCTCCTTCCTTTTATAGAGAGAAGAGACCTTCTTCTTCTCCTATTATCCAGCCTAAGAGACCACAACCTAAACACCCAAGTGATAAGGATGAGAACATTCCTCCTCCTCAATCTTCTCCACTTCCTACTAAGACTAGATGAAATCGTTCTGCACGTGAACGCCGATGAAAGCGTCGTCTTAGGGCTCAAGCAGCTGCTTCTCAATCTTTGCCATCTCCAAAAACACCTTCAACAAGCATTATTCCATTTTCTCCAAAATCTCCTAAACATAAGATGCATGATGGTCTTGATCCTGTACGGGTTAAAGATCCTATTTTTATAAATCTTGATGATGATATAGATGAAAATTTTATTCATGATGAACATGTTACTCCTCTTGCTTCTGATAGTGAATATGAACTTGTTGATATTGATAACCATTTATCTAATGAATTTTCTAAAGCACTTATCCTAGCTCCTAGACAAGAACAACGTGGCTCGGGACATGAACATAGCCCTTGTTTGGATCTTGTGATAGCTCCATCTGCTGTGTTGGATGTTCCTCCTCTAGCGTGTTCCCTGCCTTCCCAAAACATTGATCAGCAAGATCGGGAGGTAGATGATGTGCTAGACTAGTTTCATTAGCATAGCAGATTCTCTCCTCCTCTCTTTTGTTACTTCTTCTATATGTTATTCTCAATCTTTTATTTGTTGTCCTTAGTGTTGTCTACTTGAGGACGATGCAAAGCATTGAGATCTCTTTGGTCTCTCTCATGTTGACTCAAAAGACACATGTGTTCCCTTCTTCTAGGTGACCTTCCTTGATTGGGGAATGAAGAACAATTATGCATACATACATATGGTATATATACATGACTTATCATATAGCATACTGACCCCGAGGAAAGCGAAGTCACCTCGTGCTTTGTGTTTTGTGTCTATTATCCTTGGGTTTATCTCACACTTGGGGGCTAAATCTTTGTGATAACGTGCTCCTTTCTCTTCTTATTTCTTATGTGTATCACTACGTTAAAACAATCACCCCCGTTGAGGCGTGTGCGCTCGCTTTAACGTAGGGGGGCATACACCCCGTCTATCCCTTCAGGATACTTGAAAATTTCTTGGCGAACTTAGCTTTGCCTTGAAAATTTTTGGTATTTCTTTTGCATGACTCATAGTGAGGGAACCTTACTACTGACAGTCATGGTTCTCCCTCATGATCTCCCCTTTTACTTTGTCAATCGAAGTTGTAAGATCCTTAGTCCACTGGGGGCTTGGTGTGTCTTGCCTCCTTGATGTGGTGAAAGTTTTTCAATGTTATTTCCTTGTACTTTACTGGAAGTATGAGCATACATACTCCCGCTAAAGTGGGGGCTAAATGTAGCGTCCTAAAATTGTGACACTTGCAATTTTGACTGCATTTCGGTCTTCACGATGGCGACGCAACACGGAACCTGAATGGAGACCCCGAAACCTGTTTATGACACTAAAAACTGCATTTTTCAAGCACCTTGGCCTGAACCTCCTTTGCACCCTGCTGTCTCGGGAGGTGGGACCAGAGCGCCCAGTGCCCTGGTCCTTCAGGACCAAGGCACCCAGTGCCCTGGTCCCCCAGGACCATGGCGCCCAGTGCCCTGGTCCCTGGCCCTATTTTGGGCCCGGTCTCCTATGGGACTTCGGGTCTTTTTGTTTGCAAAATGGAAAATATCATTTCCTGGCCGGCCTAAGGTCGAGAAAATCAGTCTATCAACCCTAATTGGCAAGTATATAAACTACATTTTCCTCTCTCATTTGATATAGATGGGAAAAAGGTGGAAACGATACTCAAACATTCAAGAATTCAAGCATTCAAGCATTCCTTCAAGCAATTGATCATTCCAAGTCTCCATTCAAGGCTAAGTGTTGCATTTAAGACAAGGATTCAACCATTGAAGAGGAGATCACATATTACAACATACAACATACAACAATACAACAAACAACAACATCTATACCTTCGCACATAAGGATACAAACATCCTTACAACAAGGTATTAGTACTTGTTTTACATTACAATCATTTACATTTACAGCAATTTCTCATTTCTTGGTTAATTTCAAAACCGGGGTTTGACCTAAAGGCAAACCCCTAATCCCTAACCCCCCAATCGTCTTCGCTTTTCTGTGTGTAGGTTGCAGGTACGCGGATGAAATTGAAGATCTGGAATCCTTGTGCAGAGACAAACAGATCCCCCTTCGTTTCGCGGATTTTTCGGAGGACCATGTGCACGCCGGGCGCCATCGTCTCGTCAACTTTTGCTCAAATTTGCAGGTCAGTGCCGTATCGACATTTTATTGCTAATTCCAGGTCCGCAACTTCATCCTATATCCCTATCTCAGTTTATAAGCGAATCTTTCTCACTTTCTATGCATTCCTAGCTTAATTCTCATATCAACATTCTTTACAAAAGAGGGTAGCCTTGCTTTCTTAACCCTTGAAACTCATTTAGAATCCAATCTTGCATTGTGTATCCGAATGTATAGTTGAATTTGACATGGGGAGCATAGAACACAATGCAGTGAACACCGAGCATTGATCACAGGAGCATGAAAATTAAGTTATGTATAGTATATTGATAAGGGGAGTATATATTTGAGTATATTACTATTTATTGACAATTGTATATACTATCATTTTAGTCAAATTTTGTAAGTATATAGATTTTGAGTTATGAATTTGAAAGGAGTTTTGTCAAACATACCAAACTAATGTCAAAAGGGGAGATTGTTATTATTTACTAAGTTGTCATTAGTTTTATGTCCAAATTCATCCTATATACTCTAGTCGGTTAATACTACTGAAATATTCAGTTGGTAAGCACTAAAGCAGTCGGTTACAGAAGAAAGGAGTCACAGAGTTACGTATACACCAAGTTGTCTACCGAGTAACATTCTATGTCTACCGAGCAGCAAAGAAGGTATACCAAGTAATCTAAACTGAGTAGAAACGTGTTACCAGATACAATGAAACTGGACACATATGTGGAAACGTGTTACAAGAATCAAGGAATAGGGAACCATTATCACATAGGAAATTGCACTTCAAGATTTTGTATGATTTTGAGGAAGTTTATCCAATGAAATAATTTCTACGTTTATTCATTCAATGAATCTTGTTTGTAAGATCGAAGCATGAATAGATCACCGTCCCAGAGATCTATTTATACAGAGTGATTTGAGAATCAAAATGTGAGACATGTGTGATATAAGAGTTAAAAAGAAAATCATAAGAGGACACATTGAGTTGTGATTGCTATGACTAACAGAGATATTCAGAGGTCACTGAGAAAGTCTTCAGAGAATAGTTTAAGGGACAAAGTAAACAAAAGGGTTTGCCAAGTTGATTTATCAATTACCGAGGTATGCTATGAGCAAGGTAATTTCATATTGAGCACATAGAATCTACTATAACATTTTAGATGTAAAGTTGTAGATATTTGTAAAGATTTTATTGAATCATTTGAGTTGTAATAGAAACCTTTAACAGGGTAAAAGACTCTAACAAAGTCTATAAATTGTAAAGCCTTTAACCAGGTGCAGCATTTTGTATAAGTGTTGTAAAATCCTTTAGCAAGGTAGATCTAAAGATCTTGATACTCCTAACAGGGTAAGCTATCAGAAATAGCTAAACATGTAGCTCTAACTGAGCAACCTTTATTATTGCAGTAGTGAAGTTGTGGGTGCCATCCCCGTCACAGTTTTTCTCTCTAACCAAGAGTTTCTGTGTAACCAAAATCTTTGTGTTATGGAGTGAAATGTGTATGGATGTAATTTTTATAATTATGTTTTGGCTTCATATATTATGAGATCAACTATATACAGTTTATGTTTATCGGTAAGATTGTTTTTCAAGGAGAGTTTTGAAGTACTGATTCACCCCTCCCCTCTGAGTACATTAGCTTTCATTTTTGGACCTAACATTTGAGAGGAAGGAAAAACATGCAAAAGTTGCTTGAGGAAGCAGGCTACATGAAGGGCCAGACAAGACTACTTAGATCTGGGAGAGACTTGTTCTCTCTTGGACAGTAATGAAGTTCCTAACATGGAACGTTAGGGGCTACAATGCCCCTGACAAGAGATGTCTGATCAAAAGAGGATTTGATCAGGCTAAGCCGGAAGTTATTTGCATTCAGGAAACTAAGTTAGGATGAGATGATGCAGCTAGAGTTTTTGGTGTAAGGTAGAGGTGGTCTAGATCTTTTGTGGAATCAGAAGGGGCCTCAGGAGGGCTTGGCATTTTGTGGAATCCATTGGTTGTTTAGGTGGATGTAGTCTCATGCTCTAAACATTGGCAGATGGTAAAGGTGAACTCAAAGATCATGAACTTTTCTTGTTTTCTTATTAATGTCTATGGGCCCACTTTGGCTGTGGAAAAGTGTCGGCTATGGGAGGATATTACAAAGCTTTTAGCGGAGGTGAGCCCAACTTTATCTATTGTTGTTGGGGACTTCAACGCCACTCTTTCTTTCTCGAATAAGCATGGAGGGGTGGGAAGGATGTGCAGGATGCAATCGGACTTTCAGTCTTTTGTGAATTCTAACGCCCTGTTTGAAGTGGCTGCTAAAGGTGGGAATTTTACTTGGACTAACAGATGAAGGGGCTTTTCCAACATTGCGGAGAAACTAGATAGATTCTTCCTTGTAGGGGATTGGAACTTGGCCCCCTTGGTATTTGAGGCAGAAGTTTTAGCAATTTCAGGATCGGACCACTTCCTGGTCTCTTTGGTTGTGTAAAAAGATGAAGTTCCGCTTCGGTGTCCTTTCAAGGTGGAAAAGATGTGGTTAAGGGAGCCGGGTTTTAGAGATCATGTAGTTGGTTGGTGGAAGGAGGCACCAGTGGTGGAAGGTTTCTTGGCCTTTCAGTTCTTCAAGAAGCTTAGTTTTGTGAAACATAAATTGAAATCTTGAAATAGGGAGGTGTTTGGCAATATCTTTGATGAAAAGCGAAGAATTGAAGGGGATTTGGGGGCTTTGAATGCAAAAGTCTTGGCAGAAGGGATGGATGAAGTGGATTATCTCACAGAGAAAGATCTGCTTAGTAAATATGGGGAAGTATTGTAGAGGGAGGAGATTTACTGGAAATAGAAATCACGAGAGAACTGGCTTAAAGCCGGTGATAGAAACATGAAATTCTTTCATAGTTCGGTGAAAGCAAGGAGAAGCCTCAATAGAATCCTCTCCCTATGACTTGTGGATGGAATGATCACTGAGGACTCAGACCGCATCAATAAGGAGGCTGTTGACTTCTTTAAAAATCTTTGGAGGAGGAACGAGGCTGGTCAAAAGGGCTTGCAGGCCAATCTTTTGGAGTTAATTCCTCCCTTAGTGTCTAGGGATGATAACAATATGCTTGAGGAACCAGTCTCAACAAAGGAAGTAAAATCTGTTGTTTTTGGCTTAGGTGGGGAGAAAGCACCAGGCCCAGATGGGTTTCAGGCATTCTTTTTCAAATTCTTTTGGGATGTGCTTGGTGGGGAATTGGTAGATGTGGTTGAAGAGTCAAGGTCAAGGGGTTTAGTTTTGATGGAATTCAATTATACTCTGGTGGCGCTTATTCCCAAGAAAGCCAAGCCAGAAGGGATGGAGAAGTTTCATCCTATTTCATTGTGCAACACCATCTACAAAATCATTACAAAAGTTGTTGCTAATAGGCTCAAGTTAATTTTAGATAAGTTGATCTCTTGTGAACAAAGCGGTTGTACCCCAGGAAGGAACATTGTGGATGGGGTTATTGTGGCCCATGAGGCAATCCACACGGCCATGAAGAGTAGACAAAGAAGAATGATCCTAAAACTAGATATTCAGAAAGCCTACGATAGAGTTGATAGGTCTTTCTTGGTGGTTGTGCTAGCAAGGTTCAGGTTTTGTAAGGCTTGGATTAAGTAGATTTCTAGTATGATTATGCAGTTCTAAGCATCGGTTTTAGTCAATGGAAGTCCTCAAGGTTTCTTTTCCACCTCATGGGGCATTCAGCAATGGGATCCAATATCCCCCTTTCTCTTTATTTTGTTGGTAGAAGTTCTTGGTCGGTTGATTGCTCGTAAGAGATTCAGGGGATGTGGAAAGGCATTGAGATTGCTCGTGGGGTGGATTCTACAACTCATTCTCAGTTTGCTAATGATACTTGTCTTTTTGGTGTGGCATCAATGCATGAAGCATTGGTTGTGAAGAAAGTGTTGGATAGATTTAGTTGGGCTACTGGTCAGGAAATTAATTGGCTGAAATCGGAGATCTTTTCTTCCACACTGAAGTTGGGACTCAAAGAGCAATTGCCAGATTGTCTGGGATTAAGATTGGTCAGCTTCCTAGGAAGTTCCTTGGTATGCCACTCTTTGCTGGAGCTGGTAAGACGGATATCTAGAAAGGTTTTCTTGATGGTTGCAAAGCAAAGATGGAGGGTTGGAAGAGAAAATGGCTATCTTTGGCTGGTCATCTTCTGATGTTGAAGACAGTTGTATCAGCTATGCCTATCTTCCCTATGGCTTGTTTTAAACTCCCAGGCTCGGTCATCAAGAATATTCAGCAGAAGATGAGAAAGTTTTTGTGGAATGGAAATCAGGAACAGTACAAAATCCTGCTCATGGCTTGGGACAGGGTGTGTAAACCCAAAGGAGGAGGAGGTGTGGGACTCTGTGATTGGAGACTTATCAACGAGGCTATGGGGGCTAAGTTGGTGTGAAAAATGTACAGTAAGCTCGAGCAGAGGTGGGTCAGAATTTTACAAGCTAAATACTTGGATAGTGGGGAAAAGGAAAGGATCCTAATAGTTGAAGATCCTCCGAGAGGTTCTGCTTTGTGGAATTTTTTGGTGAGCTATAGGAGCCTGATCACGAATCATCTTTCTTGGCGGATTAGAGATGGGTGAAAGGTGTGTTTCTGGTAGTATTCCTAGGATGGACATCCATCACTGGAGTCTTTGGTCTCCCAGCGAATTGTGACAAAGACTGTTCAAGATTGGGGTTCAAAGGTGTTCGATTTTTTGTCACTAGAAATACCTATGTTGGGACAGTGTTGGAAATGGAAGGATCCCTGAGAGTTAAATTTGGGGGAGGTGGATGAACGGTTGCTGAGGAAGATCCTGGAAATTAGAGAGGTTTTGTGCTAGAGGGAGGAGGATGAGATAGTTTGGTGTGGTGCCAAGAGTGGCAGTTACTCTATGAAGGTGGGGTTTTCTCTTTTGGAGGTTGAAGGCAGGATGAAGGAATGGGAAGCTAAGGTTTGCTAGAACAATGTTTGTTTACCGAAGGCGGGGTGCCTTCTCCTGGTTAGCTGGGAATAGGCAGATTCTTTCAGGAGACCATCTAAGGAAAATGGGGTTTGCTGGTCCATTACATTGTGTGCTCTGTGAAAAGGTGGAGGAATATGTGGACCACCTTCTACTTAAATATGATTTCGCCTAGGAAGCGTGGTGTTTTGGGTTACAGAGACTAAATTGGAAGGGTCCAATGGCAGGGAATTTGAGCGACTGGCTGGAATCTTGGCCTGTTTTGGGCAAGTCTTCTATTTTTGCTGCCATATGGAAGATTTTGCCTTCTACTATTTTATGGGAACTCTGGAAAGAACAGAACTGAAGAGTGTTTGAAGGTAAAGTGGAAAATAGGGATTGCTTTCTGATCAGGTTGGAAAAAGCTATTTCAAATATGGTCACAAATGTTGCCTCTCAAGTGAACTTAGCAAAGTCTCCTTTCTCTCAGTTTGATGCTAGTGTTTTGGCGAATTGGCCTTTGATTAAATTTAGGCTTGCTAATGGGCTTCTGAGGGCTAATCCTCAGAGGAAGGGTGAATCAAGACAAGAATGGGCCCCACCAAATAAAGGTTAGACTAAGGTTAACTTTGATGGTGCTTCGAGGGGTAATCCAAGGGTCTCTAGAGTTAGGGTGATAGCCCGAGATGATTGTGGCAATATTCTAGCCATAGGAGCTAAAAGATTGGTGGATGGATCAAACAACGTTGTTGAGTGCAAAGCGGCGTTAGAAGCCATTCTCATGGCTAAGAACTTGGGAGCGAAGAAACTCCATTTGGAGGGAGACTCTTAGATTGTAGTGAATGGGATTGCTAGAGGTCGATTGGAGGCGTGGCACTTAGACAAGTACATTCGAAGAATGAAACTTCTTTTGTGTGGGTTTGAAGATTTTAAGGTGACCCACGTTCTCAAGGAAGCAAATGTAGAAGCTGACAAGTTTTCAAATGTGGGAGTGAATGGCTATTTGGAAAATAACTTTAGATTGTTTGAGGACTTTCAAAATGGTAGTTCTCATGATTTTGGTTGCATTGCTTAGTCTTAGGAAAGTGAACCCGAGTTTGTTTCTGAAATGATTGTTTGTGTCCCTAGACTTGTGGGAAGTTATGGTCCTCGTGGATTGTGATCTATGATGATGTTGCAAGTGGCCTAGCGGTGATGGGTGATGATGGAGGAAATCAGTGTGAAGGCTTGGTGATGATGCATGGTTTTTTTTGTGATTCGTATGGAGCAATCATGTCATGTGAGGGTGGTGGCTTTTTCAGGCCTTGATTTGGGCTCCCTGGCATTTTGCGGTGGCTAGTTTTTGGTGGTGGTTGTGTGTGCAGGTTTTGGTGCAGAGGTGAGTTAGGATGGAGGCAATTTTTTCCTTGACAATGGACGGGCAAATGCCTGCTTTTCGTGGCCTGATCTCAAGCAACAGGTTGATGAATGTCTTCAGGGTGGATGGAGAGGAATTTTGGAGGGCAGTGAGGTTGATGTTAGGGGAGGAATTTCTAGTGTCTGACTGCCGGCCTAGAACTAACCTTGATATCTCATCGTTGTTCATTGCTCTGGCCTTGCTGGTGGGAAAGTCAGTGGAGGAAGTGCAGCGGGTCACATCTTTGGTGCTGAGAGCCAAATGGGCAGGTAGCTTGAAGGAAGTGGTGGCTTGAGTTGTTGTTGGCAAAGGGTTGAAGTTGATGGAAGGACCGTGGCAGAGGATTGGCGTTGAAGTGAGGGATATGCAGTCATTTGTAATTTGGTCAGCTTCTCGACCGGTTGATTTGCAAGTGGAGAACGCAAGGAAGGGATGGAGAGAGATTATACAGTATGTACGTGAGTTGGGGCCAACTGAGCGAGTGAAGATTCATGGGAAGGTGACCCCAATTCGGTCTAAGGCTCCTCTGGATGAGGATGGGAGGCCGATGGTACACCATCAGATTCCACAGAAGTAGGCAAAGGTGGTGGAGCACGGCTTGCTGTGTGGTGGTAGGTCGAGAATAGTGCCAGGTGGAGGGAGTGAGATGCAAGATGCAAGGCCCAGCCAGGGTATTCCTAACTTCTCAAGGGAGGAGGCCTTGGGATGGTTTCGGTAGATAGGTCCTCGAGGCCAATTGGGTTCTTTTTTGTGGGATATGTGTATGTATGTTGGTTTTTTGTAGTTGATGGCCCTGTAGGTCTGGTGTCTTTTTTGAGTTCCTTTATTGTAATAGGGGTGAGACCCCATGTTGTGGCAGACTGTCTATCTGCTTTTTGGATGTAAATCTTTCCTATTTTAAGCAATATATTATCATGGTTATCAATAAAAATATATATATAATTTTTCAGATGGAAGTTTTAGCTTGGTCTGATCCCAGAGAGAAGACCACTTACACACTCTTCCCATGAGGCCATTTTCAAGGGGTCATCATTCACCACACTTCACTTGTTCAAACCCACGAGCTCAATAGCCCAACAAAGGCAAAAAGCCTACAAGCTCAATGCCTTAGTAGGGGTTTGAACCTTGGTGGTTGCCTCACCAATGGAGTATTTCTACCACAACACTGAACATCTGAAGACATATATAATATATATAGATATAGATATATATGGTTTTTAATTTATAATTGATATAGTTCATTTTTGCTCAAACAAAGACATACAATTCATTATGTGAGCAATATATCTAAAGTGCTCCATGAAATAAATTTGAATGACAACAAGCAAGATTACATACTTGTAATAAAATAGCCTCCAACACATAATCATTTAAATTTCTCACTACCCAAAATAGTAGTTGCAAGCTAGGTATTGCTAAAACTAATGGCTTGCTAATCTTTTACTTCAGCTAAACAAATGCCTTTTGTTAAATTCTACCCCATATAAGAGACTTACCAATTTCCATCAAGGAATATAAAGCATTGCAATAGTGGAATGTGATTTGATAAGCATTCTCAATTATTGAACTGCCCCTAGAAAACTCCTTGCCACAATCATAATGAAAGTCTTGGACCACTTCAAAATGGCATCCACTTTTACTAAATTCCTAACAATACCTAGATCATTGTATGATGAATTTTGATCTCAGCTACTTCATAGACTCTAGTAATCTTTGATCTCAGACTTAGACAACTATTTGGTGTATTTGCTGACTACCCTTTTAAAAAGTTAACTAAATAATTGCCTACGTAATCAACAATATGAATATAAACAACAAAAATCTATTTTCTACAATTCATGGGTTAAACTCTATTTTATATACTGTCTATATCTCTATGTTATGGAAATGCCCTTAAGTTTAAAAAAAGGTAGTTTGTGTCTATTTTTCTACATTTTTTTATGATTTTTGAAAATCCAATTTTTTACCCATTTTTTCAAAAAAATCGTATAGTTTTGGTTTGTCAATTTTTATCCCAATTGGTTTTTGCTTCTATGATATAAAGCATTGTGATTGTGGAATATAATTTGATTAGGTTTCTAAAATATTAAATTTTATTTTTCAACCTTGGACTTGAGACTTTCTAATATCAAATAAAAACACCATTCATCTGTTAGTTTCAATAGAGTTTCTAAGGCTGCATTTTCCCTACTAATTTTTTTTTTTATCACAATTATTAGCTCACTTGACAATATTATTTATATTGAGCTTGATATTTATTTATTAGCTCATTCAAAAAAGTATGTTTTTTTGTTGAAGTTTAAATCTCTTCTAAGGATCTAACACCTTAGTAAGGAACCCTAGAGGATTAACAACTAACATATAAGAATGACAAAGCAATAACATTTTTTTAAAACAAGCAACATCTATTGTAAAATAATACAACAACACTATGCACAAGCGAAAGATAAAACATAAATCATTAACCACTATCCTCTATGGGTTCCCTAACATCACTAGTATGCAATGCATGTAAACATGAACTAAGATACATAAATCAATAATGAATCCTCTATAACATTATATTCATTTAACATCTACAACTAGGTTCGCTTTATGTACCAAACGAAATGTGCCTATGATAACCTTTTATAAATGAAAAATAAATGACATACAATCTCATATTGGTAGTCATTTCCAACACCAATCCACCTTAAACCATTCAATAAATACATTAAATTATTATAATTACATCAATCTCCCTAAAGAGTTTTCATGAATCAATATCAAATTTTAATTACAATGCTTCTCAAATGACATATAATAATTACATTTATAAATCTTAAATCACTTGCAAGATGATAGAAGAAAAGATCGTTCCAAACTCACGTTGTAAGTAAATTCATCGATCCCCAATGGTGGTTGGCAACACCACCCGACCATCTATTACCCTCAAGTCCACCCCACCATGCCTAGGAGATAGACATAAGGCCCCAAACACTCAACAAAATAGAAAGGGAAACATGGTCTACTCTCATGCACAACATGAAACACAAGGAATACACAAGTAAGATGCACTGAGAAAGACAAGCATGAAAAATAGTAAAGATCCATCCTAGGTATCTACTCACAACTACATAGGATAGGATACTAGATAACAAAAAGGAAGAGTGTCATCACATAGCACAAAGAGATAGCTCATGCAGAACCAAATAGTCCTTTCATGAAGACAAGGAGATTCAATCTTGCCAGATAAATGCCTTATGAACGGCCAAGTCTTCCCTCTCCCATCCTTAGTTTGTACAAGAACTCAAGGCCATGGGTGGGGCACCATATTTTTTTCTTAATATATTTTTACCTCGATGTTTCAATTAGGTGATCACTTATATTAAGAAATCCTCCAATGAGTTACCCTGGCAACCACTTTGGGCCTCAACCCCCATTGAGAGTTGTTCCCCTTTTGATTATAGATACCCATACCCTTAGGTTCATAAACAAGGAATCATAATGCTCAAAGATACATACATAATAAATTAGAGACACTTATGAACCTAATAATAAGGATTTTATCACAAAGTCATAAGAAAAGGCTTCATAAGGCCTTAACAACAATAATTCAACTCACATTCAGCTCTGAATCAAATAACAGTTGCGAAAAAGAATGAACAAATGCAAAACAAATTAATTAGATATGAAAATCTAAGTCTAGGAACCAACTAAGGCATCCAAATTGACACAAATGGGAATCTAGAAAACAAAATTAGAGCATGACCCATTTGAGAATTGCTTGATAAAATTCTAAAAATTCTATTTGATCATCCATAAGAGCTTCCTATAGAAATCTAGGATACAAATTCAAAAAATAGACCTTTTACATAATGATTCACATTTCATATCAAACCCAAACTAACCTAGCAATAAAGACATAATTTCTAGAATAATTCAATAATCATAACAACCATGGAGTACTAGCATAACAAGAAATTCAAAATAAAACAAAGAAAGAAGAGGCTCTTACCTCGAATTTGAAGAACAATAGAAGAAATGAAACCTACACTCCAAGCAACCAACACAATCTCCAAGAACAGTAACACTTCCAACCACAAAACCAATCTAATCCCAACCAAAATTCTTCAAAAGTCCAATCCAAAAGTTTTGAAAATCTCCACACACACCTTCTCCCCCAAAACTCCCATACTAAAAGGCTCCCAAAACATGTACAAGAAAAACCAATTCAACCGACCAAAAAAACCAAAACACATAAACAAGGGTAGTTTATTTAATAAATACTTTATTAATTAAATCCACTAAATCTCCCACTATATGTGTGTGTGTGTGTGTGTGTGTGTGTGTGTGTGTGTGTGTGTGTGTGTGTGTGTGTGTGTGTGTGTGTGTGTGTGTGTGTGTGTGTGTGTGTGTGTGTGTGTGTGTGTTTATTCATTTATTTATATTCCTCCACCAAACATAAATGCGCCATGAGATAGACAAAATAACAATAATATTCATATCACTAAAGAAGACAATAGTACTAGTAATAATAAGAATAAGGATCTTTTATACGATTAATTGTAATAACATTAATGACATATATATTAGTAATAAAATATAACATAATTAATAATAATAAAAATCATGATTAATCCACCAAAATCACATAACCAAGGATCACTGACATAGGTATTTGGACATCGCCTCCATCGCAACCCAAGAAGGTAGACTCGAGAACCAAAGGTAATCACCCTAGTTTGGGACGATGGCTAGGGTTAGGTACAATTGGGACATAGTGCTATCTCCATGGGAACCACTATTGAGGAACATAGGCACTCTCAAATTTGTGGAGCCAAGTAGAGTTGATGCCTTGTACCTGCATCAACCAAGACACAAAATATCTATGCAATATACATACATACATATATATGTATACATATGTGTGTGTGTGTACATATAGATATGTATATATAGATAGATAGATATCTATATACATATCTATATGTACACACACACATATACATATATGTATATATGTATATATATGCATACATATATATATGCATACATATATATATGTATGCATACATATATATATGTATGCATACATATATATATGCATGCATATATACATATACATACATATATATCCATATATGTATGCATATATGTATATGTGTGTGTATGTATATATATACATACATGCATACATATATAGATATATATATATATATGTATGCATGTATGTATGTATATATATACATACATATATATATGTATGCATGTATATATATATATATATGTATGTGTGCATATACAGATATAGATATATATATGTATGCATGTGTGCATATGCATATACATATACATGTATATATATGTATATATATACATATACATATATATATATACATGTATATGTATATGCATATACATATACATGTATATATATATGTATATGTATATGTATATGTATATACATGTATATGTATATGTATATGTATATGTATATCTATATATATATACATATACATCTATATATACATGTATATACAATATGTATATGTATATATATATATATACATATACATATACATATACATATACATATACATGTATATGCATATGCATATACATATACATATATATGCATATGCATATGCATATATATGTATATGTATATGCATATGCTACATATACATATATATGCATATGCATATGCATGTATATGTATATGTATATGCATATGCATATACATATACATATACATATACATGTGTGTATATATATATATGCATGCATACATACATACATATATATGTATATGTATATGTATATGTATATGTATATGACATATACATATACATATACTTATACATATACATATACATATACATACATACATATACATATATATACATACATGCATACATATATATATCTATATATGTATACATACATACATACATGCATACATATATATATATATATACATATATGCATACATATACATATACATATATATGTATATGTATATGTATATGTATGCATATATGTATATATATATATATATATATATGTATGCATGTATGTATGTATGTATACATATATAGATATATATATGTATGCATGTATGTATATATATACATACATATATATATGTATGCATGTATGTATATATGCATACATATATATATGTATGTAAATATATATATATATATTGTAAAGCGGAAAATCGGTCGAACCCTAGTTGCTCTCCCCTCTTCAACTCCAAGGAGAGAGAAGGGAGGTTGCTAGGGTTGATGGTTTTCACTTAGGGGAGACTTTACATTCAAAAGAGGGGTTGAAACCCACAAGATCCAATCCCACACAAGGCAAGATTGGATGCTAAATGCATTTCAAGGGTTAAGACAACAAGACTACCCTCTTTTGTAAAGAATGTGCATAGAATGATTAAGCTAGGAATGCATAGAAAGTGAGAAAGATTCGCTTATAAAATGAGATAGGGATATAGGATGAAGCTGCGGACCTGGAATTAGTAGTAGAATGTCGATACGGCACTGTCCTACAAATTTGAGCAAAAGTTGACGGGACGATGGCGCCCGGCGTGCACACGGTCTCTGAAAAATCCGCAAAACGAACGGGGATCTGTTCGTCTCTGCACAAGGATTCCAGATCTTCAATTTCAGCCGCGTACCTGCAACCTACACACAGAAAAGAGAAGACGATTGGGGGGTTAGGGATTAGGGGTTTGCCTTTAGGTCAAACCCCGATTTTGGAATTAACCAAGAAATGAGAAATTGTTGTAAATGTAAATGTCTGTAATGTAAAACAAGTACTAATACCTTGTTGTAAGGATGTTTGTATCCTCATGTGCGAAGGTATAGATGTTGTTGTATGTTGTATGTTGTAGTATGTGATCTCCTCTTCAGTGGTCGAATCCTTGTCTTGAATGCAACACTTAGCCTTGAATGGAGACTTAGAATGCTCAATTGCTTGAAGGAATGTTTGAATGCTTGAATGCTTGAATGTTTGAATATCGCTTTCGTGCTTTTTTTCATCCTCTTTCCTCTTACCCCAAAATGAGAGAGGAAAAGTAGTTTATATACTTGCCCATTAGGGTTGATAGACTGATTTTCCCGACCTTAGGCCGACCAGGAAACAATATTTTCCAATTTGCAAACAAAAAGACCCGAAGTCCCATAGGAGACCGGGCCCAAAGTAGGGCCAGGGACCAGGGCGTTGGGCGCCATGGTCTTGGGGGACCAGGGCGCTGGGCGCTCTGGTCCCACCTCCCGAGACAACAGGGTACAAGGAGGATCAGGCCAGGGTGCTTGAAAAATGCAGTTTTTGGTGTCGTGAGCAAGTTTCGGGGTCTCCATTCAGGTTTCGTGTTGCGTCGTCATCGTGAAGACCGAAATGCAGTCAAAATTTCAAGTGTCGCAATTTTAGGACGCTAGAATTAGGCCCCACTTTAGCGGGAGTATGTATGCTCATACTTCCGGTAAAGTACAAGGAAACAACATTGAAAGACTTTCACCACATCAAGGAGGCAAGATACACCAAGCCCCTAGTGGACTAAGGATCTTACGACTTCGATTGACAAAGTAAAAGGGAAGATCACGAGGGAGAACCATGACTGTCAGTAGTAAGGTTCCCTCACTATGAGTCATGCAAGAGAAATACCAAAAATTTTCAAGGCAAAGCTAAGTTTGCCAAGAAATTTTCAAGTATCTTGAAAGGATAGATGGGGTGTATGCCCCCCTACGTTAAAGCGATCGCACATGCCTCAATGGGGGTGATTGTTGTAATGTAGTGATACACATAAGAAATGAGAAAGGAAAGGAGCGCGTTATCGCAAAGATTTAGCCCCCAAGTGTGAGATAAACCCAAGGATAATAGATACAAAACACAAAGCACAAGGTGACTTCGCTTTCCTCGGGGTCAGTATGCTGTATGATAATTCATGTATATATATCATATGTATGTATGCATAATTGTTCTTCATTCCCCAATCAAGGAAGGTCACCTAGAAGAAGGGAACACATGTGTCTTTTGAGTCAACATGAGAGAGACCAAAAGAGATCTCAATGTTTTGCATCATCCTCAAGTAGACAACACTAAGGACAACAAATAGAAGAATGAGAATAACATATAGAAGAAGTAACAAAAGAGAGGAGGAGAGAATCTGCTATGCTAATGTAACTAGTCTAGCACGTCATCTACCCCCCGATCTTGCTGATTAATGTTTCGGGAAGGTAGGGAACACGCTAGAGGAGGAACATCCAACATAGCAGATGGAGCTATCACAAGATGAAAACAAGGGCTATGTTCATGTTCCAAGCCACATTGTTTTTGTCTAGGAGCTAGGATAAGTTCTTTAGAAAATTCATTAGATAGATGGTTATCAATATCAACAAGTTCGTATTCACTATGAGAAGCAAGAGGAGTAACATGTTCATCATGAATAACATTTTCATCTATATCATCATCAAGATTTATAAAAATAGGATCTTTAACTCGCACAGGATCAAGACCATCATGCATCTTATGTTTAGGAAATTTTGGAGAAAATGGAATAATGCTTGTTGAAGGTGTTTTTGGAGATTGCAAAGTTTGAGAAGTAGCTGCTTGAGCCCTAAGACGACGCTTTCGTCGGCGTTCACGTGCAGAACGATTTCGTCTAGTCTTAGTAGGAAGTGGAGAAGATTGAGGAGGAGGAATGTTCTCGTCCTTATCACTTGGGTGTTTAGGTTGTGGTCTCTTAGGTTGGATAATAGGAGAAGAGGAAGGTCTCTTCTCTCTATAAAAAGAAGGAGGAGGAACTACTCCATATAAAGGAGGAATTTTTGGTTTAGGAAGAAGACCAAGTCCATCATGACGAGGAGGTATAGGTCTACTTTTAGAAGGTTTATTAGGCATAGACATAGTCACATCCATGGGAACGGGTTGGGAATCTTCTTGAGGAAAGATATTAGTTTTATCTTTCAAAGGAAGAACTTCCTTCTCAAGAATGATAGGAATATCAAGTTTAGGTGTTCTAGGTTCACTTAAAGATAGGATCATATCTGTTTTCCATTTTTTATAAGATTTGAAAAGATGATCACTTCGTGGAGGAAGGGATTGGAATTGTTTAGGCCAAAAGTAATCAATAGGAACACTAGAAGTTCTTTCAGCTGGTTTAAAGAGACTATGATTAACAGTAACAATTTCACCATTATGGGGAAATTTCAAACACTTATGAATAGGAGAAGCAATAGCTTTCATGGAAGATAGCCAAGGATAGCCAAGCTTCACACGAAATTGTTCGGATGAAGGAATAATAGCAAAGTTCACATCAAGGGATTTGTTATGAACTTCAATAGGTAATGTAATAGAACCAATTGCAGGAGAAGAAAATGCATCAAATAATTTCACAATCACATCTGTTTTGTCATAGATCACTTGATTCAATTGCAAAGTAAAAAGAAATTCTTCGGTAATAACATTAACCATGCACGAAGGATCAATAAGCACTCCATGGCAAGGTGTATTCTTGACTTTTGCAACTATGTATAAAGGACCGTCAGGTGCCCTGATAGTTTCACTAGAATCAAATGTGATGGAAGGTTCTTTAGGGTTTTCTTGTTGCTCTACAAAGTTAATCACATTCGGAGTCATAGACACAAGACCATCAGATGAGAAAGAGGAATCATTAGCCTCAATCGCATTAGAGGTATGAGAAGATAATGGATCAGTAAAAATCTGAAGATTTTGGTTAGGAGGAGCTATAGATGTGTTGCCTTTATCATTCACTCCCGAAACAGAGATAGTATTTGTGTAGGGGAAAAAGCGAGACTAAGTTAACATGCCCTAATCCTACCTTTCGACACACATTACGGAATACGAAAGAGCCTAGAGATATCGCACAATTGGCTACTTCTTTTTGTGAAAGAGAGAGCCACGGGATATCTATTAGGATTTCTATTCCTTTGTTGAAATTGGAAGATCAAATGATGCAAGTTCAATCCCTAGCCCCAAAGTGCAAGTATGAACTAATAACAAGATTGCAGAATTGAACTTAAACAATGGAAAGCTATAAATACAAGGATGAAATAAGAATGCAAGTGTGTACCCAGAGTTAAAATCTGACTGAAAATGTTCGGGACGGGGGCGCGGGCGCCACTATCCTGATTCTGCCCCTGAAACTGCTCCGGAAACTGTTGTTTTTGCACTTTGGAAAAAGCTGTCAAAAATGCTGAAAATGCTGTCGGACCAGGGCGCCCAGCGCCCCTGTCCCAGGGACCTGGGTGCCCAGTAGGGACCAGGGCGCCCAACGCCCCTGTCCTGGCAGGACCAGGGTGCCCCACGCCCCTGTCCTGGTCTTTTTCTCTGAAATTTGGTGGGAAGGTTGGTGTCAGTCTGCTTCTCCCGGATCTGCAACCTGCGGCGTCGTCCGAGTCTCGAAACCTGCACTTATATCTAAAAAGGTGTTTGGGTGGCTATATAGGGTTTTGCCTTAGTCAAACCCCCGCTTCGGTGATTTCAACCTCCACGAATAGCCAAGTTGTATTGTAAAATGTATTGTGAGTGCAGACCTAGTGTGTGTGCAAGGTCCTTAAATGCAAGAAAGCAAACTAGAGCAACCTAGAAAGTAAACCCTAATTGCTTGAAAATGATAATTTAAATGCTCTAAATCAAGATACAAAGTGATCTAAAGCATGAATAAAGGATATATTGAAGCTTATGCAAAGACATGAAAACAACATGAAATCATACCCAACCCTCAAGGGAGGAGTACAAGCCAATCTTCAGTCGGTAATTTCCTATTGTTCTTCAATGTCTTCCAAGCCCTAAGTGGATGAATGAATTTGATAAGTGCTTGATAGAGGAATGTTGAATGTTGTTGAAGTCTTCAAAGATCTGCTCTTTCGCTGCATAGAAGGTCCTTGAAAGCCAAAAATCGGATCCTTTCCAATGAGGAAAAAGAGCTTTTATGTATGACACCCTAGGTTGTAAATTCGTATTTTGGCCGACCTAGAGATTGAATGTCCCACCAATTTCTTGGGGTTAAGCTTTATTTTATGATTGGATCATGCTCCCAAAATTTCGAGAAAAATGTCCGGGACCATGTTGCACGGGCGCCATGGTCCCGACAACTTTTCACCAAATTTTCAGGGCCGTCAGATATGATGATTTTAGAGAGAATCCCGAAGTTACAGGTGATTTCGAGATGTTTTGACCCCCGAAATCAAGCCCCCAAGTTCAAAATAGGACCTAATTAGGGTTTTTGATTAAATGATGTATTGGAAGAATAAAATGAAAGGGGCACACTTTAATGAAAGGGCCCAACTTTATGATATGGGAGATGATAAAATAGGACCTTAGACCTAATTAATTTAATTAATTAAGTGCTAAAGGGGAAATGCAATGCAAAATGCAAAATGCGCCAAGGCGGGTGCTAAACTAGGTGTGAAATTGTACCACCCTAGCAAGTGCGTACAATTTACGACGCTACATTTAGCCCCCACTTTAGCGGTCATATGAACACTACGTGCATATGCAAGCTAAAGTACAGAAAAGTAAACATTATTTGAAAAAGGATATATCCATAAGTCTGTCGAACGAAGCCCCTAGCGGTATCTGCAGTACACAGTTAGGAACCACACCCTACAAAACACACGTTAGATCACAAAATCACCTAATGCTTACTAAGGAAGGTGATGAAAATTCGAGGGTAGCTATATGCCCCCCCTGTTTTGGCTTGCTAATTTTGGTGAGTTGAAACAGGGTATCATGTTTACCACTTCGAATTGTTAAAGAATATTGATGACAAATGCTCACAAGAAGATTTGATATGAGATCAAAAACTAATGGAGAATCATTTGGTAAGAAAGAGGAATAAATCTCAATTTCAACACAACAAAGAGTGTGAGGATTTGAGAGTTCTCTAACACAAGGTGAAGGATGTACATGGAAACAAAATGCAAAGAGAAGAAAAAGAAAGGAAAAAAAGGCATGAATACACACATTGGTGATCCATGAGTTAGACAAATATAACATCTTCTAGAATAAGACAAAGAAGAGAATAAGAATGCAATACTTCCTTCTTTTGCGAGTTGAAAGTGATTCTTAATGAAGGATGATGCTCCTTTTAACCCAATTGGGAGAGTGAATTCATTATAGATGTATTTTACCAAGTGCAAAAGAGGTTGTAGTCAAGGACTTAGACCTCTTGTAAGAGAGAATCCTTGAACAAACAACAAATGCCTACAAGGAATAACATCAAGTAATAAAGTTCACACCATCCACGAAATAGGAAAAAAAGTGGATCCTTAGATAAAAATAAGGAGAGATCATTGCCTCAATGAGAAGGACTTACACAATCTTCTAGGGAGAGATTTGGACATAAGCAAAAGAAGAGATATATGAAATCACTCTTGTCCCCATAGGAACAAGAAAATTAGGCTATTATGTTGCTTCAAAAAAAATATATATATATGATTGCACTTGACATTGTACCATCATGAATGACAATGAGCCCCCAGTAAATGAGCTACCAATGTCACATAATGATGAGCAACATAATAGCCATTAATGTTATTTAAAGACATGATAGATTGAATGAGGTATTTGAATATGACATGCTAAATGCTCAACTATAAGTGAGATCAAAAACATGTATAAAATTGAAGAAGAAAAGTCACAAGAACTCTTAGAAGAGGGATGAGTGTAATTTATTAGAGCCTTATCCCTGGAGGAAAGGACTTTATGATGAATAGGAGATAAAGATTCATAAGTGGATTTAGAAATTTGAGGGGATTCATAAAGAGATTTGTTCATTGCCAAGATTTCCTTATGAGGGGAATGAGAGTTGATAGAAGTAGAAGATGATTTAGTTGAAGTGAGATCATCATCACTACTAAATATAGCATTCACATTGAGAGATGGTCTTTTAGATGCTTTAGTGCATTTGCAGGGATTATAGCCAAGTCCAAAGGCATAATTGTCAAAATTAGTCTCTAGAGGAACTTTTATCCCTTGTTCATGAGCGCCACAACCATTTCCATGATACCCATGCTTAGCAAAAATGCGAAAACCACGACCATAACGATCAGCCATTTCAGGAAGAGAAGGTGGTTTTTCATAAGACAAAGAATCAAACTCTTCATAATTAGAGGTGTGAGGAGAAGAAGTTTGAGAAGCGGCCACAAAATTATTGCTCATAGATTCAGGTAAGACTGATTGATCTCTAGTTTCTTCCTTCTTTTTACCTTTAAGATCTCTAAGAGGAACCCTATATTCACCTACAAAGGTGGGATTAAAATCAAGAGATCCCCAATCGTCTTCCGTGAGAACCTTCTCAGGATCAAAAGCCTTTTCATGTGTAGACTCAAGTCCAGAAGGATCTTCTTCAGGAGCTTTAGGCTCATCCAAAGAATTTTGATTATCAGAGGGTGATGATTCATCCATAGGTATCTTGTTTAACGAGTCATCACTAGAAGAGGAAGGCTTAGAAGAACTCCCTTTGGAAGTAGATGTTTGCAAACAAGCCTGAAGTTTAGTATCACCTATCAAGGTATATGTCTTATTGTTATAAATAAATTTAACTTGTCTATGCAATGTAGAGGGGACAGCTTGCATACTGTGAATCCAAGGTCTCCCTAATAACAAGTTGTATGTTAGATTTCCAGACATAACATGGATAGGAGTAGGCAAAGTAACAGGTCCCACTATGACAGGTAAGGTGATAATACCTAATGAAGACTTAGCCACATTATCAAAGCCTCGAATGGGATGAGAGTCAGGCTCAATAAGGGATGTATCCACATTCATCTTATGCAATAGATTAATGCTACACACATTAAGGCCAGAGCCATTATCTACCAGTGTTCGTCTTATAGCAGTGTCATTTATGATAACCACAATCATCAAGGGATCATATTGTTGTTGAATTTCACTAGTAGGCAACTCATCTTGGGTAAACACAATTTGAGCTTTAGGATTCATCACAGAGTTAACCAAAGACACTATATTACTAGATGTATTAGGTGGAGGAACATTCAAATCTTTCAAGGCATCTTGTAACATTCCATGATGAGCAGAAGAAGTTTGGATCAAATCCCAAAGGGATATCTTAGCAGGGGTAGCTTTAAGTTGTTCTATGAGATCATAGTCCTTACTAAGCATTTGTGAAATACGAGGCGCTTGAGGAAGAATAGGTTGGGAAGGAGGAAGTGAAGTGGGGATAACTGGAGGAGGACTAGGTTGCCTATTGTTTCTTGTGTTATAGGTATGAGCAACCGCATGATAACTCTCTCTAGTTAGTTGCTTAGCATACTCATAAGGGCTCTTAGAAGAATAACCTCCTTGCATAGTAATAATAGGTTTCTTAGGAGTGCAAAAAGAATCATTAGCATAACCACCTTGAACCACTAAGATAGGCTTATTTAAAGGTTGAGAATTTTGAGAAGGACAAGCACCTTGGACAGTGAAGAGAGGTTTGTTAGGTGTCTCATTCAAATGTATCAAATTGATTGAGGATGGTTTAGAGGAATGAACAAAAGTGTTGGAAGAATTATTGATAGTCTTCTCTTGCACTAAAATCTTATCACGGATTAAATCAATTTTAGGAGAGAGACAAGGGGTAAGCATTGATGTTCTAGTAGGAAGAGGAAAGGTCATATCATCCTCTATCATCAAAGGATCTACATGGGGAATAAACTCTCTAGGAGAAGGATCAACATTACTCTCTAAAGTCTCACTTTTGAGAGGGAGATCTTTGAAAGAAATGTTAACCATCTTGCTTTGAACTAGGGTTTCCTTATGAGTGGAACCAAGTTGAGGAGAGGGAGATGCTTTATTTTTAGAGGGAGAATAATTGAGATTCAAGGAAGGGGAGAAACTATCAAGGGAGTTTCCAATCTTGATTTCATCCCCTTTGGCTAGGGGTAGAGAATAATCTATACCTTCTTCTAATGGTTCATCCCAAATAGTGAGGTTGTTGAAAGGAATGTTTAAAGTATTGTCAATTTCGGGAGAGGAGCTAACATTGTTTATTAATTCTTCATCCTTAGGAGGGAAAGCATCAATAAATGTGTTAAACTCATCCTCTTTCCTCAAAATATGTTCAATATGATCTTTAGGGGAGAGAGAATTAAGGAAATTGCTAATTATTTCATCTTCTTTCTCTAAGTGATGCTTATGGGTAAGACAAACTTTAGGAGAAGGGTAAGCATTTATCATTAATTCATCATCTCTAGTGGGAATTTTGTTGGAAAAGGAAAGGCCATCACTAGGAAATGTAGGGATAATGTCATCTTCTTGCACACAAGGATCCTCATGAAGGGAGCATTTTTTAGGAGACACAAAGCCATCAAGGGCATCATCCCACAAAGCATGATCATATCTATTAAAAGGTTTATCTTTTGATTCAAAAGGAGATATTTCCTCATAGAGGGGATTATTGAACACAACCATGTTACTAGATTCAGTGGAAGAGTTGATAGGAATGTACCCTTGAGAGGAACCATTTGACTTATCTTTCTCATCACATCTAAATGGCATAGTAACAAGGTTTATGAGTTTTTGGTAAAATGAAGGTTTGGTATATTTAAGTTTCAAAAATTCATCTAAAGCTTCATCTAACTCATAATCATCACAAATATGATCATCTTGCAAATAAAAATCTAACATTTTGAAATTGCATAAAATTTAAACACACAATGCAAAGAAACACACTTTTTTTTTTTCTTTTTAATGAAAATGAAATGAAAACACACTAAATCTAGATCTAGATCTAACAAATGCAATGCAAGAGGAAGCAATGATAGATTCACGTCAGGTTCACCAAAATGTGTAGGGGAAAAAGCGAGACTAGGTTAACATGCCCTAATCCTACCTTTCGACACACATTACGGAATACGAAAGAGCCTAGAGATATCGCACAATTGGCTACTTCTTTTTGTGAAAGAGAGAGCCACAGGATATCTATTAGGATTTCTATTCCTTTGTTGAAATTGGAAGATCAAATGATGCAAGTTCAATCCCTAGCCCCAAAGTGCAAGTATGAACTAATAACAAGATTGCAGAATTGAACTTAAACAATGGAAAGCTGTAAATACAAGGATGAAATAAGAATGCAGGTGCGTACCCAGAGTTAAAATCTGACTGAAAATGTTCGGGACGGGGGCGCGGGCGCCACTGTCCTGATTCTGCCCCTGAAACTGCTCCGGAAACTGTTGTTTTTGCACTTTGGAAAAAGCTGTCAAAAATGCTGAAAATGCTGTCGGACCAAGGCGCCCAGCGCCCCTGTCTCAGGGACCAGGGCGCCCAGTAGGGACCAGGGCGCCCAGCGCCCCTGTCCTGGTAGGACCAGGGCACCCCACGCCCCTGTCCTGGTCTTTTTCTCTGAAATTTGGTGGGAAGGTCGGTCTCAGTCTGCTTCTCCCAGATCTGCAACCTGCGGCTTCGTCCGAGTCCCGAAACCTGCACTTATATCTGAAAAGGTGTTTGGGCAGCTATATAGGGTTTTTCCTTAGTCAAACCCCCGCTTTGGTGATTTCCATCTCCACGAATAGCCAAGTTGTATTGTAAAATGTATTGTGAGTGCAGACCTAGTGTGTGTGCAAGGTCCTTAAATGCAAGAAAGCAAACTAGAGCAACCTAGAAAGTAAACCCTAATTGCTTGTAAATGATAATGTAAATGCTCTAAATCAAGATACAAAGTGATCTAAAGCATGAATAAAGGATATATTGAAGCTTATGCAAAGACATGAAAACAACATGAAATCATACCCAACCCTCAAGGGAGGAGTACAAGCCAATCTTCAGTCGGTAATTTCCTATTGTTCTTCAATGTCTTCCAAGCCCTAAGTGGATGAATGAATTTGATAAGTGCTTGATAGAGGAATGTTGAATGTTGTTGAAGTCTTCAAAGATCTGCTCTTTCGCTGCATAGAAGGTCCTTGAAAGCCAAAAATCGGATCCTTTCCAATGAGGAAAGAGAGCTTTTATGTATGAAACCCTAGGTTGTAAATTCGTATTTTGGCCGACCTAGAGATTGAATGTCCCACCAATTTCTTGGGGTTAAGCTTTATTTTATGATTGGATCGTGCTCCCAAAATTTCGGGAAAAATATCCGGGACCATGTTGCACGGGCGCCATGGTCCCGACAACTTTTCACCAAATTTTCAGGGCCGTCAGATATGATGATTTTAGAGAGAATCCCGAAGTTACAGGTGATTTCGAGATGTTTTGACCCCCGAAATCAAGCCCCCAAGTTCAAAATAGGACCTAATTAGGGTTTTTGATTAAATGATGTATTGGAAGAATAAAATGAAAGGGGCACACTTTAATGAAAGGGCCCAACTTTATGATATGGGAGATGATAAAATAGGACCTTAGACCTAATTAATTTAATTAATTAAGTGCTAAAGGAGAAATGCAATGCAAAATGCAAAATGCGCCAAGGCGGGTGCTAAACTAGGTGTGAAATTGTACCACCCTAGCAAGTGCGTACAATTTACGACGCTACAGTATTATTATCAATCAAATCTTGAATTTTACCCTTTAAAGAAAAACATTTTTCAGTATCATGCCCAGGTTGACGATGAAATTGACAAAAAGATTTGTTATCAAAATAAGGTGAAGTAATCTTTGTAGGATCAATTTGCCTTATAGGAGGAAGAGTAAGCACATTTTGTTCCAATAACTTATTCATAATACTATGCAATGATTCATTCAAAGGAGTATACTTTTTTTCTTTCTTGAAAAACTTAGAAATAGGAGGCACACCTGATGCTGCATTCACATTGTTGTTGATGATGTTTTCATTGAATTTGATGGAATCTCTGTTCGGTTTAAACTTTCGAAATGGTTGTTGACTGCTATCACCCTTATCACTTGGAGCCATAGGTTGAGATTGTTCCATTTGACTCACAGTCAGTTGATAATTGTGAAGAGTTGCACACAACTGTTGGAAAGAAGTAAACTCAGAAAACAGAAGTTTGTCTCGAATCTCTTTTTGTAAATTAGAAATAAAGATTCTTTGAATATCATTGCAGGCACTGGAAAAGAAATTTGAGCATACAAATGCTTATATCTACCAATGAAATCAGTCACTTTTTCTTTAACACCTTGTTTACAATGCATTAAATCAATCAAAGTAACTTTAGGACTTATATTTTTTTGAAATTGTTGAATGAAAGCATTTGCAAGTTGTTCGAAAGAAATAATAGAATAGGAAGGCAACGAGCAATACCATTATAGGGCTTTGTCTCTTAATGTTCTAGTAAACAGTTTTGCAAGCAACCTTTGGTCATAAGCAAAACCGGTACATATTGTTTGAAAAGTCTTAACATGTGTTAGAGGATCACCTTTACCATTATAAAGCTCCAGATGTGGGATTTCAACATGTTTAGGAGGGATAGCTCGAACAATGTCAAGAGAAAGTGGGCTCGCAACATCAAATGTGGGCACACTAAACTTAGATTGATTCATAGAGGCAATTTGTTGCTGTAAAGAAGAGACAGTTTGTGCAAGATTATTAATGGTCGCTTCGGTCGAAGAATTCATATTAGATGTGTTAGATTGAGATGGAGGTGTTATGTTATTGAAAGAAGGTAAAGAGTAAGGTGGTGGGACTCTATGATAATTAGTCATAGGAGAGGATTGGACAAGAGGAACACTACAAGGAGGAATGGAATGGTTGAATGAATTGCCCCCTTGCGTCATGTTCATTTGTGGAGATGTAATAGGAACACTCAATGAAGGAAGATTGTTAATTGAAGAGGAAGGATTGCCCCCATGACTGGTGATCATAGGAGGAATGTCTTGTATAGAAGTAGTAATTATGTTTGATGTAAAGGTAGGTATGTTAGCAATAGAAGTTGTCAAAGGAATAGAATGATTAACTTGTGTAGGAGGTTGTGTATAACCTAAAGTTTCGGCACAACTCTTCATAGGCATCACATTCGAATCCACAATGTGTGCAATACCACGCAAAATATCAATTCCATTCTTATCACTTTGAAGAATATGTTTTAGACCCTCAATTAAAGGAAGAGCTTGACTATCGGGGTATTCTTGAGACATCCATTGTCGAAAATCGTCAAATTGGTTATCCAATTTCGCAAGTTGTTCTACAGAAACCTCATGGAGAGCTTCTTCATCATTAGGAGGATTAGAGGAATTACCCATGTCCTCGTCAAAAAGGCTATTCAAATTAGGTTCCATCTCCTCAGTAATTAAACCTTGGAAAGACTTAATTCTACGGCTTCGTCTAACGGGAATAGTGTAAGTAGGGCTTATTGTTGTAAAACTCATGCACTAGAAAGAGAGAGAAGATTTTGAATTTTAGAGATAGCAATTTTCAGTAAAATCAGCCAATCTTCTAGATTTAGGCTGTTAAATGCAATCACGACAGTCTCCCGAAATTTCAGAAAAAATGTCCGGGACCGTGGCGCTCGGAGTGCCCACTGTCCCGGCAACTTTTTTCGAAATTTGCAGGGATGAAAGTTATGATGATTTTAAAGCTAATCTGAAAAAATTGAGTGATTTTACGATCTGTAGATAGGCCAAATTAAAGTTACAATCTCAAAATTGAATCCTACCAAGATTGTCAAAAAATGCAAAAATTTGAATTTTGAAAAAGGGAGGGAAACTAAAATTTTGAATTTTATGATTTTAGAGGGAATACAAAAAGCAATGCAAGTTTTGAAATTTAAAAATTGACTCAATTTCACGCAAAATTCAATTTTGAAAGCGGGAATCAAAGTTGTTGTAATTAAGCACTTAATTTCAAAAGTCACAAATTGCAAGAATTTGAATAAAGCACTGAAATTTCGAATGAATGCAAACACACTTTTCAGATTTAGGACAGTAAGAACACAATTTTGACACAAAATTTCAATTTCAATGATTTTTGAATGATTAGAAGCCCTAAACCCAGCAATCACAAGACCAACTTTGACTGTAATTTTGAAAGTGTTATAATTGATAAAATCAGCCAAAATTCTGGATTTTAGCAGGAAAATATAGTAAGATCTTGCTCCCGAAATTTCGGAAAAAATGTCGGGGACGATGGCACTCGGAGTGCACACAGTCCTCGCAACTTTTTTCCAAATTTTCAGGGATGAAAGATATTGTGATTTTATTGCAGAATCCAAAGTTACAGCTGATTTGGAGATGTTTTGATCAGTGAAATTGTCGGACAAAGGTTGAATCAAGAGGGTTTCAAAAAATTAGGGTTTTGACACTTAACCACTTAATTTTCAAAATTAAAGCATAGATATGAATTGATAATTTGTAATAGAAGGGCAGATCTTAAACAAGCATTAACAATTAAACATTTCACAAGTTCAATTACTAAAAAGAAATTTTAGGGTTTTTTTATGCAATTAACCTCTAAAATTTTGCAAAAGATCAAACATGAAAATGTAATCAAGGAATCCAATTTTCAGATCTAACCATGAATAATCAGAAAGGATGTTCACGTCGGGTTCACCAAAATGTAAAGCGAAAAATCGATCGAACCCTAGTTGCTCTCCCCTCTTCAACTCT